>NC_040019.1:10993291-11593291 GCF_000972845.2 Larimichthys crocea
CTAGCAATTAACATTAGCATGTTAGCATTAACATGTTAACATTAGCATGTTAGCATTAACATGTTAGCATTAGCATGTTACTGCTGATGCGCTAGCAATTAACATTAGCATGTTAGCATTAACATGTTAACATTAGCATGTATATATGTCTATGGCATACACAGCAGGGGTGACAGACACACACACACACACACACACAGTGATCGCGGAGGACAAACACGAGGAGGGAGACGAGACATTATTTATTACATTATTGCATTATTTTGGGTGATAAATTAATTAAATAGTACGTTTTATTTATATAGCACATCTTTACACCGCATGCACTGACCAAAGTGCTTTACAATGTCAAAAATCAAATAAAATATAACATTTTAAAATATAAAATAACAGCAATAATAATAAAATAATAATATTAATTCATTAATAAAACCAATTAATAAAATGTGAGGAGCCGTTTGGGAGCCGAAAGAGCCGGCTCCTTATAGTATGCAGAGCCAAAAGAACCGACTCTCCAAAAAGAGCCGAAATTCCCATCACTAGTAGCTGTGGGGAGAGAGAGCGAGAGAGACATGTGGAGCATGTGATGGTTGATTGTCATGGATATGAAAGGGAGAGGGAAGAGATGATGGCAGGGTTGCGGAGGACAGGAGCAGTGGAGAAAAGTGTCAAAAGTATAATAATAGAATGTGTGAAATGTAGAGAACAGCTGCGTACTCCGCCGTCCAGTGTTGCCAGATTGGGCGGTTTTCCGCCCAATTGGGCTACTTTTGTTTACGTCAAGCGGGAAAAAAATACATTGGGCGGCTGAACAAAAATTGGGCTGCTTTTGTCCATATTAGGCAGCTTTTTAAACAATGTGAAATTAATCAATAAATAAATAAATGACATGAGTTGTATTCAATGAGTGGCAGCTTGAATTTAAGGTGACGACGTGACGTCAGTTCAGCGACAGCAAAGTCACACAAGTAGTGGCGCTAAAAAACAAACAAAAAAAAGTATTCTCACATTGTATAATTTACAATGTGAGAATAGCTTTTGCTGTCTTTCAATGTTAACTTTATTGTTATTAACATTATTACAGCTACTTGAAATACTCAAAATACTCGGTCATTGTACTTAACAATTGAGTCCTGCTGTTGAATTTGAATAAAAATTCTGATTACTTTAGACATTCCAAAAGGGAAATCAATTTGTCTGTCAGCTCATTTGCTATAGAAGAAAATATATATATAAAAAAATTGCTGCAGTATTTGTAAGGTCTCTGACGCATTAGCAATTACCATTTTAACATTAGCATGTTAGCACTGATGCGCTAGCAATTAACATTAGCATGTTGCCATTAGCAATTAGCATTAGCATGTTAATATTAGCATGTTACCATTAATATGTTAGCGCTGATGCGCTAGCAGTTAGCATTAACATGTTACCATTAGTAATTAGCATGTTAGCATTACCGTGTTAGCAATTAGCATTAGCATGTTAGCATTAACAAGTGTGCTCTTTCAGGCACACTCAATGACAGTAATAATATGTGTAGTGGACGTCATGCAGGACCACAGCAGCAGCCACGATCCACGAGAACCTGCTGGACGATAGAGCACAGAAACTCCAGGGAAGGGAGGAAAATTATAATGGGATATCTTGTTTTAACTGGGTTAATTAAAAGCATTTTTAAAAAGGAAAAGGGAAGTAGTAAAGAAGTAAAGTCCAGAAGAGGGCAGTGTATGCAACAATAAGGATGCTGACTGCCGTAAAACATCAAAGAAGAACAAGAACAGGAACTCTCGCGAGATCTGTGCTCCCATCAACCGGCGGAGAACGTAACGGCAAAACACCGGCTGTCGCCTAGCAGCAGCTCGGTGTCTGCAACCTATATCAGCATATGGACCACAGTTAATAATAACAATATGTAACATCCAAAACAACACGACATTGTTGCTGTTACCCGAGAAGTCTCGATCATTTAGGACACAGAACAGAGATGCTGCCTGCCATGCTACACAGTTAGCCACACGCTAAGGTTAGCATCGACAGCGTGAACGGCGGTGTTTACTGTTTGTTTGTTGTTTGTTGTTTGTTGTTTGTCTTCACGGTGAGCTGACATGATGAAGTGTCACTATGAAATCCTGGGCGTAAAGCGAGAGGCGGGAGACGACGACCTGAAGAAAGCTTATCGTAAACTAGCGTTGAAATGGCATCCGGGTGAGTTGTCTCTGTCTTCTATACATGTGTCATTGTGAGCACACACGTGTTGTTGGTGTTTGTGAAGTGAATAATAGTCGTTGCTAAGAGTCATTCATTGTCTTACATTAAAACCTTATGCACTATTGTAACCTTAATGCAGTGAAAATACAGTGTTTGTCCTCTGTCCTCTGTCTGTCTTTGAAACTAACTTGTCTCATGTCTATTCCCCTACAAGAAAGTTGTGCTTTTTTATGTTTTGAACTTATTTGTGCCAGTATATGATGTCACTAAAAGCTGTCCTCTCCCTCTTTCCAGATAAAAACTTGGACAACGCCGAGGAGGCGGCGGAGCAGTTCAAGCTGATTCAGGCAGCCTACGATGTCCTGAGTGATCCGCAGGAGAGAGCTTGGTGCGTGCGCATTGATTAAAACCTGTGCGAAGAGTCGCATCTTTACAGGTTTTTATGCAGAAGCTGTGTTGGTGAAGTGTGTCTTAGGTTGATGCCACTGTTTTTCTTCTGTGTGGCAGGTATGACAATCACAGGGAGGCTCTGCTGAAAGGAGGACTGAGTGGAGATTACGAAGATGACAGCATCGACCTGCTGCAGTACTTCACGGTCACCTGCTATTCTGGTTTTGGAGATGACGAGAAGGTTCGTGTGTGTGTGTGTGAGGATTATGTTGCTCAAACCTTCAACCACTGGTCTTTTCTTCAGGTCTTTTCAGCCAAAGAAACTTCATTCAAACAAGTGTGGAGTTTTATTTTGTAGAGGATGAATCAATAATATTACCATATGATATTTGTTCAACTTAATCCAGTCTCCCGTTATGTCCTGAAGAGGACAGGGAAATGTTGCTTTCATATTAAGTCATAAACATACATCCACAGTTAGCACAGAGATGTATAACTAACTGATGAATTGGAATCTAATTGGTCCAGTGTGTAGGATCTAGTGGCACCGTGTGGTGAAGTTGCAGATTGCAACCAAATAAATACTCTTAGGTCTCACCTTCTCCTCCCAAACATGTAGAAAAGAAATGTGGCTTCCAAATTCACATTAAAAGCACGCGTCCATATCTAGATCAGTATTTGGTTTGTCTGTTCTGGGCTACTGTACTGAGGGCCGGCTCTTTCTGTAAATGTAAAGGGCTAATTTTAGGATTCTTACACTCAGGTTATATACACTAATAGAAAAATGCCAGAATACTCCTAGAACACTGGGCCTGTAAATTTAAAACATCTGCCCCACAACTTGGATGTCTCCTCATTTTAGAGTAACCAAGGAGTGGTGGTGGCTTCATCCCTCGAGATTGTGGGGACAAACATTCTTTGTGCATCTCAAAACATTCATCTTTCTCTTTTTTTTTTGTCATCCACTCTCTCTCCCTAGGGCTTTTACACAGTCTACAGGAATCTCTTTGAGTCCATTGTTAAGGAGGAGATGGAGCACAGCAAGGTGGACGATGAGGAAGAGGAGGAGCAGTTTCCTCCCTTTGGAGACTCACAGAGCGACTATGATACTGTAAGTCAGCCCCACGTTCCTCAAGATCAGGGGTCGGGAACCTTTTTGGCTGAGAGAGCCGTGAAAGCCACATATTTTAAAATGTATTTCCGTGAGAGCCATATAATATTTTTTAACAGTGAATACAAGTAAATGCGTGCATTTTTAAGTAAGACCAACAATTTTAGAGTATAATAAGTCTATGAATTTATTCTTTTTAATAACATTGTTATAGCCATGCTAAGCAATAATAAATAAAATACTTCTTGACATTAATGCGACTTCTGGTGCTGCATTGTCCCGATCGTGCACCGATCACCATAGCAACCGCTGTGTTTCTGATGCATGCGCACTCACGTACTGCTGAGTGAAATCTCCGCTCGTCAGCTCATAAGCAGTTTCTTTTCCGTGCTGTTCTGTATCGTTAAAATGAAACAAAATAACACAAAACACAACTGCTTAGGGTTGCCGACCCCTGCTCAAGATTGTTGATGTAGAAGTTCTTTATGCAATTCATGATTTAAATAGAAAGCAAACCTTTTTTTTTTTCCTATGACACCTTAACTGAAACAAAACTAAAATATGAATACTGAACCAATAAAGATCTTTAGCAGGCTGGTGTACTTAGTCTCTGTTTCCATATTACAGGTAGTGCATCTATTTTACGGCTACTGGCAGAGCTTCTGCACTCGTAAAAACTTTGCCTGGAAGGAGGAGTATGACACGAGGCAGGCCTCCAACCGCTGGGAGAAGAGAGCCATGGAGAAGGAGAACAAGAAGACCCGAGAGAAAGCTCGAAAGGAGCGCAACGAGCTTGTGCGACAACTCGTGGCTTTCGTCCGCAAGCGTGACCGCCGTGTGCAGGCCCACAGGAAGCTGGTGGAGGAGCAGAACGCTGAGAAGGTCAAGAAGGTGGAGGAGATGAGGCGGAAGCAGAAGCTCAGCCAGGCCAAGTAAGAAGTGGATGAATAACTGGATAATGTGACATTTATTTTTCACTAATATTTACTCATACTTATTCTACTATACTGTGTGTCCATCCAAGGCTGGCAGAGGAGTACAAGGAGCAGAGCTGGGCAGCCATGTCGGAGCTTGAGAAGGAGCTGCAGCAGATAGAGGCTCAGTACGGAGAGGAGTTTGGAGACGCATCAGAGAGTGAAGAAGAAGAGATCAGCGAAGAGGGAGGAGGTCAGTGAGACGCTGTATATAAATTTATGCTTTCTGCATTAAGGGTATTGTCATATTCACAACTGCTACAACTGAAAAATGTAACTACAGAGATTCGAAAGAACTGCGCTTGCTATTACCAGTGAATGAAACAACAATGACTGCAAATAATTAAACAAGATTTCTCACTGTAACTACACTGGTCCAATGAAATGATGGCCACGAATCATACAAATGTCTTGACATTTGATTCTCTCTCTCTAATAATAACAATAGTGATACATTGTTTGTATTAAAACACATAACCCTCTACATCATACACAATATAATCAGCTGAAATATAACTACCATGCGCGCCTCTTGGACCACATGCAGAATAAACGTTACAATACGGCTGCAGGTCTTCTCTCTCTGTCTGTCTGCTCACAGCGTCACAGTTATGCACTCAACTAAACTCTGATCATGTGACCAGTCACGCTCCGTATTAAACAATATAACCTTACAAAAAAGGCTCCAAATATTTAATGTAACATTTTAAAGTAGTGCACTTTAATGTTTAACATTACTCTTTGAACAAACCTATTTATTACAAATGATCACATCAGCAGTTACACTCAGCAGCCTGTTCATGATGCATCCATCCATCAGTGGGGGGAATCAAAGACTGAACTGTTAGACCAAACCTATGTCAGGATTCTTGTTAAAGCTTTGCGTTATTTGTTAACAGACCAATGTCAGAACCAACTGTTTGCCCTCTGAATTAAGACATTGTAAATGTATCTATACGAGCGCATTTATTCATAGTAAACTAAAGTTAATATGTAAGGTTACTTTAATCTTTAAATAATTAATCATAAAAGTAATACTTACATTTATTTATTTATCAGGCAAACCAATGTCAGAAGTGTTTTTTCTATCCTTAGGTTACACGAGGTCACGTGTGGGCCTTGAGGTCCTCGGCAGCATTAGTTGTTTGGCTTTGACTGAGAACAGCAGGTGCCGGTCTATCTCAACACTGTGGTGGCCAGGGTCGAAGGAGCTGAATGTTGCCTTCTCAGACATAATAGATAGCTGGCCTTTGACGTTTCTTTAACGTAAACAGACAACAGTGTCTCCAGCCTAGAATGTGGTGACGGTAACACTAACATGGGTCAATACATTCTCTTTGACTAATTCTGGGCGTATAGTATTTGTGGTGTTATCTTGGGGTTTAAAGTCTGACCACCAGCATGAGTTGGGCAGAATGTGAGACCGACTCAGGCACTTCTGATGTACTATGAGAGTGTCTCTAATTCTCCTTGGCCAAGTGTCAATAAATAATACAGCATAAGACATCAGAGGCTCCTGAACACTTTCTTCCCTCCTGACCTCACCAGTGACCTTTGACTTCAGCAATTTCTCCACAACAAGAAGTTTCCACAGATTTTAATTGATAAGTGTTGCTTAAGTAGAAGTTGATCGGCATTGAATTGTTGTAATATATTTTATTTATATATATATATATATATATATAGTGTGTGTGTGTAATTTTTTTGTTCAATTCATAAATATTTCTTCATAGATGCAGACCATCCTGATGGAGAGGAACTGACAATTGACTATTATGATGATCTGTACTGCCCAGCCTGCGATAAATCCTTCAAATCAGATAAAGCGTGAGTAACCTCCCACACGTTGCACCTACCTGCTGTCTCCTGGTCCAACATGCCAACTCACCTCGCTAAGCTATGAGTCATTTTTGCAAAATGTGTTCGACGGTGTCGAGATGCAGTGATCATGACCTCGGATGGATTTGCACAAGCCTCATTGAATTCAGAGAAGAAAAGGGAAAGCAGCATAAAACGGATGTGTACCGTGGAACATCTGTCAAACACAAGCTGTTCACATAAAATCACAGCTCTGAGTATATGGACATATAAGTATAAATACATACATATAAAGCATTGAAAAGGGTTCGTCATTTGGTTGTGACTCATCAGATCAGTTGGAAGTCCTAAAGCTTTTGTTTGTGTGGAGTTCTTGTCTTGTTTTTGATAATCCATTATACTGTGGGTTTAATCCCTTTTACTTCAGGCATTCTGTGGAGATGTGGACATGAGATGTCAATATTTCTTTTCGGTGATAATGTTAAAACTTGTTGGTGATAATCTGTAAAGGTCACGGCTGTGTCAACTGGTACTTTGTTTCTGTTTTTTTTGTCTCCGCAGTATGAAAAACCATGAAAAATCCAAAAAGCACCGAGAGATGGTAGCGTTACTGCGGCAACAGCTAGAAGAAGAAGAGGATTCACTTGGTTTGAACCAAGACGGAGAAGAGAGAAGAGGCCAAGAGATGGAGCACGAAGAGGAGGAGGAGGAGGAAGAGGAGGAGGAAGACAAACCGAGGCAAAAGTATGTCAGAGTGGTTGAGGAGGCATCACAGTTACATATCACCTCTTAGTTATTAGAATTATTATTATAGACTTTTCTCTTTCCACGTACACAGGCTGTCCAAAAAGCAGAAGCGAAAAAAGAAGCAGCAGAAAGTAGTACAGGTGAGTAATTCTCTCAGCAAGTGTGCATGCATTATAGTGTGCTCTTAATGCATCTGGATTGAACCTTTCATAAAAAGCCTGTTCTCCCGCAGAGTGCTCCAGAGGAGGTCGCGGAAGAGGAGAAACCAACGCTGACCACCTGTGAGGAAAGTGCCCCCGAGAAGTCAGCGGACACTACAGAGCCGGAGAAGCAGGGCGATCTCCCTGCGACAGAAGTCAAGAGGTCAGCCCAGTTTTCTTTTTCTTTTCCAGATATGTGAAGATTTAGTGTCTGGTTCTCTGGATTTGTTTCAAAGCGAGCGTTTTGGTGTTTTTAAAGTCTGTGTAAAGGCAATTCCATGTTTTCTTTCGAAACACATTAAACATGTTGGAAAATTAGTTGTTGAAAACATGTGAAACTTTGAACGATATGTTACTGAAATATGGAGTTAGAGGTTCAAACTGTTTTCCACCAGTTTTCAGTCCAGGCCTGTCCCTCCGCACAACGGTATAAAAGCCTCAAGTTTATTTCATAAACTTTCATAAAATTTTAACTTTACACAGACTTTAATGATGCCACAAATGAATCCTTAAGGATTAAGCAGTAATAATAATCCTTCTGTAGTTGGCTACAGTAGTTCAGAATATCAAAAGCGGCATTCATTCATTATTTTGGCCACTTGGGGGCAACATGAGAAGCTAGAAACATAACTGTCACATTATCAGCATGAAAAGTTGTTATGGCAAATTTAATTGGCAAACGGTTTCCTTTTATGCATCCAGCAAACACTGAGCAACATTAGCACTTACAGGTTATGTGCTTGTGGCAGCCTGATTACCAGTAATTATTTCTTTAGCACTGAGTAAAAACTCCTCGGACAAATATGAAGCTGCCTAACTTGGTAGGATCTGTAGATATAAAAGGCTCATTCTACGGTCACAAA
The DNA here is from genome assembly GCF_000972845.2 of Larimichthys crocea. Lineage (NCBI taxonomy): Eukaryota > Metazoa > Chordata > Actinopteri > Sciaenidae > Larimichthys > Larimichthys crocea. The sequence continues at coordinate 11,001,603 of NC_040019.1, forward strand.
AACATAACAATTCTTATTAAAAACATATGTATACACACCATATACATTTTCTGACGTACATATTCTGTACAGCCTCATATTTCTTCCACACTGGACCTTTTTAAATACTTACATTGCATGGTGGGTGGAGGACCGTTCTCATGAGAACATCCCAGCTTTACAAGATGCTGTGCAGTGTTGGAAGGAGGGGCCACAAATTCTAGATATAGAACATCCCGTCACAGACGTGGCTGACTCAACATGTTAGCTGCTCCTCACTGGCACAGCACCAGTGCTACAGGGTAAACAGTCAGAACTTGGTCTTACATTGTCTGCTGTAGATGCATATCCAGCAATAAATCAAACAAGAGGACACCAACACCCGCTCCACCACCTGAACTCTTATTGATGTGCATTATTAATGCGCAGTCCATCTCAATATCCCTAAAACCATTGCAAGAAACATTGAGAACAAATCTGATCTGACAATATTCTGACTGGGGACTGTAACCAAGCATTTAAAGATGTCAGAGACAGAATCTAACTATGGGTGACACATCATACTCATCATACTCAGTGAATCACTTCACATTCTGCATGGGAAAAGTGAAAAAAAAAAGACTTCTGCCTGCTGTTTGAGCATGACTGGCAGTCACAACATGGATTCATTTCAAGCCTCATTCACACTTTGTGGAGAGGAAACAAATCTTTTAGCAGACTCCTTGACCTGTATACACGGCGGACGTCTGCATAGCTCGCCCATGGGATAAAGTTTATTGACAGTTAAAACATTTTTAAATATTGTCGTAAACCGGATGGGATTCATTCAGAACGCCACTGGATCCAGACTACTTGGTGTCAACCTACGTCACGCTCTTCCGATGCCGTATCCAAACAAGAAATTGTGGATAAGTACGAAGGACACATGCAAAGATAGCGTGTATCTATCTGATTGGCCACCAAAGGCTAACACTGGTTTGGAATTATCTGCACTTCTTTTACACATAATAAGGAACATACTCTTGACATTGTGCTGGTTCATATTTGACACCTAATTTCATAAACTATATACATGATATTTTTAATCATTCAGATTTGGCTGGGTGGTTAATAACACTTTCCTTTTTTTGGTCTGACAAACTCGGTACACGTATTTATTGTTACTTTACACAGTTAACACTTTTTTAAAGATATTTTTTGGCCTTTTTGAGAGATGGGGAATGACATGCAGCAAGGGGCCGCAGGTTGGGTTCGAACCCTGGGCTGCTGCGGCAAGGACTGAGCCTTTATACATGGGTTGGATGCTCTACCAACTGAGCTAAACGACACCCCCCTCATTGTGTTTTTTGTAATATTCAAAACAGGACCTTAAGAAAAACAGAACTTCATTTCATTTCAACATTCTTTGTCACGTTGTCCTTCAACTTGACAAATGAAAAATCCTTGAGTCATTCAGGGACACTTATAGAGGACTCTACTGTTGAGAAATGACGGATGCACCACGGTTAATTCTTAAAATTAAGTTATTTGTAATGATTTATTTATCTGTCATCTAAATGTCGTTTCAGTAGCTCTGGGAAGCCAAAGGGAAAGAAGGGAGCAGGAAAAGACAAACCGAAGAATATCAAGTCAAACACAGGAGGAGAACAGTTTCCCGAGGTTTGTCCAGCTTAAGGGCATTTTATGTGATTTGTGATTTACCATTATCCATTTAATTATGTTTATTATTACAAATCTGTAATAACTACACCTGTTTTCACATTTGTCAAGGACGCTATTTTAAGTAAATGATCCCTATTTATATCATTAAATCACTTTTCCCCTTTTTTTTTTTTTTTACATCCAGAAGGAATTAAACCTCTGCTGCGTGACCTGTAACAACGAGTTCCCCACGAGAAACAAGTTGTTCGACCATCTGAAGAGCAGCGGCCACGCCTCCGCTCTCTCCTCAAACAACGCCGCACACGGCGTGAGCAAGAGCAAAAAAGACAAGCGGAAGAACAGATAACACATCTTTCATCTGCGCTAATGAACGTGAAAGCGTTGCAGCCACTACAAAGGAAACGGCACTCTGAGGAATATCTCTGGAGGAAGATCTGGATGAAGAAGATGGACTTTAATGTATTGGATTGGTGGAGAGTGGATAGTTTTTTCTTTTTCTTTTTAAATTACACAATCATATTCGACGAGACAGATGTTTATGTGAGAGACTCCTTCTATCAAAGTGTTGGAGATTGGAATGATTGAAACATTTTCTGTAGCACTCTCAGTAACTTCTCTGTATTGATAAACCAGTGGAGAAAACCTCTGCACAGGAAGTGCAGAGCGACCATCTTCATCCCAATTATCGTCTCCACGTTTCTTTTAGAATCCTCTCTCCTGGTTTGTCACGGAGATCTCATTGGTGGTATTACTGCTTAATGAAAATAAAAGTGATACTGCATGTTGCCATTTATACAACAACTCTTGAATGACTTGCTTTAACGCTTAACAATAAACACTGTGTTGGACGTGTCTGTACAAAACATCCACCTTTGTATTTAAATAATTTACTCTTTTATTGGTAAGACATGAACACAAAATTGCATATTTGAGCAAATACAGAAAGGGCAAATAGTTATTTTTTATCAAACATGAAATAATTGGTACATTCAGATGTGTGGTCAGGCACTGTATCACGTAGAGACTATATATAGTGTTCGGCTGCAGGCAGACTGCAAACAATCATAAATGTTCATTATTGGATCTAAACAAAGTAAAATGAATTGCAAAACAGTTATGAAGATACATAAGATATTTTTCCCCTCACATTAGCGATGTGTGCTCAGTGTATTGAATAATTATGAATCCGCACTTTAAAAGAAAGAACTGGTGGCTTCATAATAATAACATGGAGATCGTAGTTATGTGTCAAAATTCACTTTTACAAGCAAAAAGGTTAATATAACATTTTTTATAAAGATTTACATTTAAAATTCAGTCCACTGCTGATTGAGTTTCCAGGTTTGGTCTTTTAGGATCTGGTTACACGTCTGACCCGTTCATTTTCTGTCCAAGTAGTTGTGGACTGCCTTGTTGAAAACTGCCAGGAAGAAATCTACGTCCTCATTTGTGATGCACATGGGGGGTTGGATGCGGAAGGTCTGAAGTGGTGAGAAAGCAGAAGATGAGATGGGAGGTCATGGAGTGCTAGAGATTGGTTTATTCTGTGTCACACACTGAAAGCACTGGAAGCAGAGCAGGCACATATCTACTGTACAGGCTGTTAAAGTAGTGTTAATGTTCAACTGAAATCATTTCTACTAGAAGAACGTGGCTTCAAAGGCAAGGCCAAATGATGACGTTTAGAAAATTCAATTTTTATAGAGGCGGTGATCTATTCACTGTTGCTTTGTGAATAAATCGGTTATACAATGATTTTATATTATTCTTTTTCATATAAAGCCACATTGTGTAGGCGAAATGACCAGAGGTTACAGTAGCTGGACCAAACGATCACAAACAATTATGGTAAATTGTTCTAAGACTAATGTCTTAGTCTGGATCATTTTACAAAGTCAACGTTGAAGAGAACATGAGTACTAGTCGATGGTTGTAATAAAACCGGCCAGCTAAATACCAGGGCTGCTCTGGTGAAAATCTTGGTATTTCAAGAATAAAGTTCCAGTTTCCAGTTCATTACACTGTCAAGGTCTTCTTCACAAGATTTCTGAAAGGAGACGATTCGCTTTAAAGAAATAAGTAGAAGCAAGTGAGGAAGACACATGGTAGCTAAGTCTAAACGAGCCCACACAAATGCTTTGTAGGACATGTTTTCAAATGGTTTGCTTCAGTTTTACCAGAGAAAAGACTCAAATGAGGATGAAGAAAGATTAAAATAAATGGTTTGGCAAGTGTTTGTTAACAGGACCTTGGAGAAACAGGATTTCAAAAAGCCTGTCATGACCACTTGACAATGAAAAATTCATTAATTGAGTTTATGTGCTCTGCATCCTTCATTTCACATTTATACTGAGAGACTCAAACTATTACAACTTTTTTCTTGCACAATTACAATTTTACTCACAAAATATTTTTATTTCTGGTCTGATTTCTTTTTTGTAATATTAGTTTTAATCTGAAGTCAATTCAGGTCAAGCTAATTGTATTTACAAAACCCCAAATCACAAATTTATGTTTTATAATATGTACAGCACAGGGCCCTCTATACTCAGAGCATTTGTTTGGATTTTATTTTTTTAAATCCTGTTCCTTTTTTCGCTCTGAGCTTTCATAAAACTTTGTTATAGTACATATGTCACATGCGTTGTGACCCTGCGAAATAAACTGATAGAGTAACATGTTTGAGTGCTGTTACCTGTCCGTAGACTCCTCCTTTCCCTATCAGGACCCCCATGTCCTTTATGTCCTCAAAGATCTCACTCATTGCCTCAGGAGACAGTGGCTCTCTGCTGGCCTGTGGATGACAATTAAGGTAAGTTTAAGGTGTTAATTTAGGTAAATTAAATGCATGTGGTTGGAAGTGTTATATAAACTAAAGTATATTCAGGTTGAGCACGACCCATCTAATGACTTACCCTGACAGACTACTGTATCAAATTCAAGGTTAATAACAGCGGCATTCAAACAACGCAAAAAAGTATGTCTTAAGGGTCAATCAGTACTCATTTCAAGTGTAAAATAATAGCCGATGTCACATAGGAAATGGATTTGTTATATGCAACATTTCTATAAGTTCATTAGGAATACTAATACTAATGTAATGAATACTTCACCTTATTTAAAAAACTACAGGGGCTGCACAATATAACATAAATGCCTTAATGAACCTAAAAGTAATACTAAGTGAATAAAGCTAACGTTCTGCTTTCTGATCATTTTTTTAATTCAACTTTTGCCAGTTTGTACCAACCGATAATGTAATGAGGTCCAATAATGTAATACCTGACAATAACGTAATCATTTGGGCCATTTTAAACGTAATAATGCCAATAATGTAATAAAGTTTTTGAGCATTCAAAAAATCGTTATCGAATATTGTAATAATACATAAATAGGATTGCATTTCTTGGAAATAAAAGATCATTTTGCAGTTTTTGTGCAAGTTGCTCATCAGGAATAGACGTAGTGGATGGCATAGTCGTCATATTCATATTCAAGTACTATGCAGCACTCTCTCTCCTTAATTATGCTTGTAAGAGCCAATTTGAGAATTATTTGTTGTACAAAATCTTTATTTAGAATATTTGTTTATTTGCTGAGATATGTAAATTCATAATTTCATGTTATTTAATTAATTAAGTGTACATGGTAGTTAAAACAAGAACAATGGTCATGTGAACTACATGTGTTTGCTCAGTGTTAGATGAAAAAGTCTAATCAGTCTAGTTATTACTAAATTATTACATTATTAGCTTTATTACATTCAAAATGGCCCAAATTATTACGTTATTGGCAGGTATTACATTATTGTACATTATTAAATTATTGGTTGCTACACAGTCAGCCGTACTGTACATACTGCAGTTGAGATTGTTTTCCTCACAGTTACAGATTGTAACTTCTGGCTAAAGGTTAACTGGGGTGCTGTTGAACTATGCCCTTTGAGGGGATGAGCACAGCACAGGCAGACGTGAGGTGAACGATGTCACTTCTGTTACCAACTCAGTACCTTGTCTTTGACCATTTCCACGCCGATCTGCAGGCCTTTTCCACGGACATCACCGATAATCTCATACTTGTCTCTGAGTTTTGCCATTTCTGTCAACAGATAGGTGCCCACATTATGACTGTTCTGCTGTAAGCCGTCTTCTTTGATAGTCTGTTGAGCAAGAATCCATAAATTAATCCAACTGAAATGACAATCCATTATTTTTGCAATGAGAAACAATGTTAATTCTTAAATATCATAATCAGTGTTTTTTATTTATTTATTGACAAAAGACAACAAATCATGAGAAAAGACTGTTTTATTAATAATGGCAATGAGAGTAAGGACCAGTAATAAGTAAGTGATATTTGTATGTTTTTATGCTGTTTAATGTTCTACAGCTGACCAGCTAATTGGCTTACTGGCCTGCAAACTGACCTGCGTGTTGTGCACAACGAACAGGACTGATATAGAAAAACGCAACTATTATTCCTTACGTCAAGCACAGATGAAGCAACAGCACAAGCTATAGGACTTCCTCCAAAGGTGTTGAAGTGGTAGGCTTTACCAAAAGAAGCGGCAATTTCTGGAAAAACACATAAATCAACAAGCTCACGTCTTCTCTGAAATGATAAATAATTCACAAGTGTTCTCCTGAACCCTTATAGAAATGCCACACAGTAGAATTTCACAGGGAGAAGAAAAAAAATCAAAAGGGTCTTTGAGTGAAAGGACTGTTATTTAAAGGTTGAAAACTAGGAGAGAGCTATGGTAAGTAGCCACATGAACAAATAACACATCCAGTGACACATCCAACCACAGAAATAGACTCATTTCAAACTTGTAACATTACTGCAGTCAACAAATTAATGAATGTCTGTCGATGCTTATCTTGTTGCAAAGATTTTTTTTTCTTGGTTTCTGTATCCTGATTTAATTCAGCTGTATTTGATCATGTACAAAACGACAAATCAACATGATGAACCTGATATAAGATAAGTGCCAATGTACTGTAGAGTCAATGGAAGTGATCGACCCTGTGATTACTCCGTTGCAAGTACAAACAAATGTAGCACATAATAACGCCTGCACTAGTAATTGAGCTATGAGTGTGTATTATTACAGAAAGAAAATGTTTTTCCCGTACATTTGTGCAGATCATCTTTTTTTATTGCCTGTCTCGACTCTCATCAATTTCAATTTGATGTTTTAATGTGATTTCTAAAATGGTTCACAGTATTATCTCACCTGGTGTTGTCACCACGGCTCCTACTGGGAATCCATTACCAATTCCCTTTGCCATTGTAACCATATCAGGAATAACATCATAACCTTGGAAACCCCAGAAGTGGGTTCCTGTTCGCCCAAATCCAGTCTGGACCTGTTGGGTCATGATAAATGATGCAAGCATATTAGTGCTAAAAGGTGAACGCGGATCATTCAAACCATCCAGAACATCAATGGTACCCATCTACCAAGAATCTAATAAAATATATTTTACCATTTATTTTCTGTTCTAATTTAAATATTTGAATATTAGTTTTTACATTGTCAGTCTTAATAGCATGGAGGGGGCTGCAAGTACATTTCCTTATGCAATCCTGTATTGTAAAATGCCCATAAAACCATGAATCTTGAATTTTGAACCTACTCTGAACTTTCTCTCCTAAAACTAGATGGCCTCTGCCAAGTAGCTTGATATCGCGAACTTCTGTCACGTCCTCACGTTCATTTAGAGCTTTACGAGAGAATAATAATACAATCAGGCAATATAGCCTGACCTTAGCCTCGGTAGACTGTGTATCTGACCTCATCAGCAATGCAGATCCCTCCTCTCTCTCTCACAAGTTTGTAAGCGTCTTTGAAGAAGTTTTTAGGGTACTGCACAGCTCCTCCCATTCCCTGTACAAAAAGAACATTCATATCTCACTGTTCTGTCCCGACCTTAAATAACACTCACAAACAACAAACAGTACAGTAAGTGGACAGTAAATTAACAAAGTTCAGACGTTTTGATTTTTTGTTCAAATTACGCAGAATATAGTACCTGAATTGGCTCTCCAAAGAAAGCAGCGATTTGACTTGGAAGACTTGTAGAGAATGCCTCTTTGAGCTGTCCGATGTATTTCTCATTTGCCATGCAATGACCTGTGGGAGCAAAGAAAATACTTGGTTAGAGTAACAATGCATGTATAAATGCAGTATTTCTACTACGACAATATCTTTAATAGTAGTAGAGTAATTGTCCGATAAACTGTCAAACTGACAAATTGAACGTCTTTCCAATAATATAGACAAATGTCATATATGTATTTCATGTCTAAATGAATGGCAAGTTAAATCTAAACTTAAATATTTTGCAGTATCACATTTATCTTCTCTTATAGCACATACAGTAGTTATAAAAAAAAACAATTTCACTCCACTGAATGAAGATGAAGTTTTTGTGATTTCAAAGATTGTAAATATTTTTAATAAAGATAATGTTGTGATTATTACTTTACATGAATGTTGCCCTTATGGCCCTGCACTGCAACAGTCTACTTCATTCTGCCTTTTTTATTTAAAATACTGTACTGATATTATATCATACTATAACAGTTGTGTTCATTAGTCATGCAGATATGCATGATAACATACTGACCATTTCCCGGTGGACTCTAGTTGAGACACAGGCATACAGCTAATATTCCTGAAACTTACATGTATAATGTCAAAAGAGGAAAAACAATCAAAAGAAGGAGACTTTATATAAGCGTGATTGAAACTTACCCTCATTACCTTCAGAGAAAAGTTTGAAAAAGGGAACAGATTTTGTCAAAGTGCAGCTCTACAAACTCAGTGGTCATTTATGAGAGCTGAAAGAGTTTGTGTACCTTGGGCACAGCTACATTCTCTGATGGTTTGCACAGGAGAGTCTCTGCAGTGGCTTCCTCCCCACACACCTCTGAACACATCAGGAGACATGATCTGTTTGTTGGGCAGAAACCTAGTCAGCAAGCAGCAATCACTCAGAAGTAATGCAGCACAAAGAAATCACACATTCAACACAACACATCCTTCCCTGTCTTCTGTTAAACTGGAGGAGTACATAGATTTTTGTCAGCTCCTTGAAAGGTTGAAAGATGCTGCTCTGGTGACCTTTGCCACCCGCTCTTAAATCTAAACTCTGTTTATTATATGGACAAACCACTCTTTCTTTTTTTTTTTAATATATACACACACACACACACACACACACACACACACACACACACACACACAACCACAACACATTATATATATATATATATATATATTATATATATTATATATATATTATATATATATATATATATAGGACCTTCGCCACCTGACTCTTAAATCTATAAACAAATATAATATATAATATATATATATTTTTTTTTTTTTGGGGGGGGGGGGGGGGGGGGGGGGGGGGGCTTTTTTAAACCACTCTTTAACAACAAATCTTTAAACTGAACTGACTCGATTGCTGAGCTCAACTGTAATGCACAGTATGTTACTTCCTTCAAAGCCAAAGACAATCATGATCTGTTAACTCATACTCAACAGGCTGATATTTGTCCTGAACTGAAAGTACGATAAGATAGACCTTTATTAATCGAGAAGGAAATAGCTCGAAAATGACAGTAACAGAAGAATAAAAACACATGCGCTCGATGTTGAGAAGGATGTGAACTGAAGACTGTCGAGAATTAATGACACTACATCATATATTAGTGAATACATACATGTGTGCAGCCTGAGCTAGTGGCAATGGGGTATTTATATGGAGAGTTGGAGGTGAGACCCATGGTCTGTTGGGTGCCACCGTGGTATGATCCTCTGGAAGAGAAAAATCAAACATTTTAGACCTTCAGACTACAGAGAGCGTTTATCAACAATCCAAGTTAGACAATGGGCTATTTTTCCATATTCTCTAGGTATGACTCATGGACATTGTCTGTTGCTTATTATGTGCTTCTCCTTGTCTTCTGTGCCTCATAAAAGGATCTATTGTTCTCTTAATAGCAATGTTAAGACAACATCTATTTCTTAACTGAATGGGGGTGGGGAAGATAAACTACCACAAAGTCAATAAAAAAAAAATCACTTAAAAACTAAAAATTGTAAACACTACCTGTGAATTTTAGTTTTTAGTCTTTTAGTTACTTACTCTTATATATTAGGTTAAAACCAAAAATATGAAGCACCCAAGGATGTTTATTGATAATAATAAGAAAGTGCACCTGAAAGTGAGGATGTCAAAGTTGCCAGTGTGAAGTCGAGCCATCAACATAGCCAGGTCATTGGCTTCTGAGCCGCTGTTGGTCAGATATATCACCTGGAGAGGGACACAAAGACCAGCAGACATTTTAATTACAGCCTACATATTTATCCAGGCTCCTGTCCTCATCTGATCAGATCCACTGCAGTACCTTAAGAGGATCCGGTAAGAGAGAGGCTAGTTTCTCACAATACTCATGAAGATTTGGATGGACGTAAATGTTTGTGGTATGCCACAGTCTCTTCAGCTGCTTCGCTGCGGCTGCTGTCAGCTTTCTGTACACACAGATGTCGAGGTCAAAATTTTAAATTGTACATCAGAATAAAATAAACCAGCACTGTGCGACTTCACAAAAAGTAAACAAAGGATCTTACGGGTGGCAGTGGCCCACACTAACAGTAGCCACACCAGCAAAGAGATCCAGATATCGCCTCCCGTCTACATCCCACAACCACTGCATGTGTCCCTGGTGGATGAACACTGGTTTCTTATAGTAAGTAATCTTCATGGTCACAGGGTTGCAATTCTGCCTGCGGATCTTCATCATCTGTTCTTTGGACATACCCTGAAAGGACATAAATACATTGGAGAAAGGTTACAGTATTTTTAATACTCAGGACAACATCGTCTCAATAAAAGACAGGCCTGTGGGTCTCATTGGATCATCATAGAAATCATCTGAGATAAACCTGCATTATTTAAAGCAGCTTGAAGACCTTTTCTTTATTTATTTGTGCATTTCTACATTTTAGAGCCATCAGCAGTCCATGTGCATTATGCCAATCTCTGCAGTTAGTAGTAATTAGGTGCCACCTCCATTTGTGGTTAAAGTCATCCAAATATTCTAGTATGTGTATTGTACTATCGCTGATCATTTAAATTTCTCCATTTTAATCTTTGGTAATGTTATATGCAGCTCCCGCTTGTATGAGCATGTATGCATTACAGTCCAACAGTGCAAAGATCCTGGATGCAATGCATTCTTACCTTGTATTCCTCTGGTTTCAAATCGCATCTGGGCATCTCTGGGAGGTCTGCAGGTTGGTATTTGAAGGCTGATTGCTGACATACTGCACCTGTGAAATAATTCAGAAAGAAAGGTCAAATAGATGTTCAGATTTTGAAAAACTCAGTTGATCAAAGCCACTCTGACATTTCAAGTCTTCGGGTCTGACAGGTCTTTTAACTCTCTTCTTCAAATCAAATTCCTGTTTACCATTTAATTGGCATTGTGTTGTGGGGAGCAACACAGAGATTACTTATCTAAAGAAAACACTTCTTATGTAAAATGAATCATGGTTGTACCTTCTGTTGATTTGATGACATTCTGAATGATCTGGTCAATATTTGATCTGATTATAACCTTGTTGATTGTTTAACCTCATTAACACATTGTGCAACGCAAGGGAAACTATACTTCCTGTTGTTCCCGGTCTACTGATGGCTGGAAAGTGTCAGTTAGAACTGGTCTGAGTGGCAGACAGGTAGGTTTGTTTTTGTTTCTAAGATTGAGGAGAATTTAACCCCGTCTCATGTACAGTATGTAAATGGGCAGGCCAAAATCTATTAGAAACACGTCTCAATATAATGCAGTCCGATTTAACACCACTGCAAGCTACAAATTGTAAACTTAAGAGTTAAATTATATAATAATATAATTAAATAAATTAAAATTATAAGCTTTGGAAACGTAGAATGTGCACAAAATTATATTCTTGCAGTATTCGCTGTAATTTAATTTGATGGCGTAATTTTTATATTATTATTATTATTATTATTATTATTATTATTATTATTATTATTATATACACATTTGTTTTATATAGCACTTTTCATAAGATTTGGTTAGAACTGGTTAGATGCATTACAGAAAAAATAAAAAAAATAAAAATAAAACACCAAAGAATAAAATAAAGTAGAAAAATAATTCTATGTAGCCTAGGATAACACAATTAAACTAATGTTTTCCCCTGTGTTTTACACAGACAGCCAAAGTATTTTGCCCTATAATAACATTAGCTATTAATTAATTTTTGAGCCAACAAGCTGATAAAATTTACCAGAAAAACTACTCTACACTTACGATGACAAACATAAAAGCTGCATAATATACAGACTATACAGGCTGCATGTAAGATTGTGATCATCAAATTATGTTTTTTTTGTCTTCGTCTCCATGGTAACTCACCACTTCCCAGGTGAAATTTGGCAAAACCAGATGAACAGCAGGACTGTCCCGTGAGACCTGCACAGCGGCCACTTAGAGAGGAAACAACTTTATACATGTTGATCAGGTTCAGTACAGAGAGCAGTGAGCTATCCTTCTCTCTTCACCTCGGGCTTTTCTTTTTCTACAAAGTCACAAGGATGGGTGGACAGTGCCCAGCCAATGGTACCCTGATCACACCAATGCTACAACAACTACAATGATTTCTCTGCGACGTCACACAGATGAATATGTAACCAGTAGCACCTGGTCGCTATTTCCCCTACATGCTCACTGATTGGGAGTTGAGTTTTAGGAGAAGGAGATTTCAAGATAAGTTGGGTGGTACCGGTTCTATCCTGCTGGAGGACAGAGAAGACGCTGGCCTTAACCTGAGGTAAATGGGAGTGTGATTCAAGGTTCAAGATTCAAGGTTCAATGTTTTTGATTTGTCATTATACAGTGCAGGATTGCACAATAAAATGCACACAGAAAATATAACCAGATATTCAGATTTAAATCAAAGTAGAACATAAATTACTGATCTGCTCACTCCATTGTTGTTGCAAAATCAGTATAACATACCATGTCATTCTATATAGTGGAGTTTGTTCTGAAGAAGAAAATACACATTTAGTATAGTACAGACTTGCTAAATCAAGTGATGTTTTGGGGCAGCCTTAACCCCTGCAGGAAAAAGGGATTATCTTAGTGGAAGATTAAATCATGAGGACCTGAAACATCAGCTCACAGCTTTATTATTGTTACATTCACATCTAGCATAATTCAGAAGATCCAAGTTCAAGTCAGTTGTTACAAATACAAAGTATAATATTTGCTCTTGCTGAGGTAGTTTATTAAAATGTGGTAAATCATTAATAATTACACTAATTACAACATGTTAAAACATAATTTCAAAAATACCTTTTTACAATTGCTATGTAAAGGCCCAGAAGGTCAACATGCTGACAAATACTGACATTTTTACCATTTTAAAAGATTTCCAAAAAGTGTATTCCACTGCAGAGCAGGTTTCCACTTTTGGTCTTTGACAATGATGAGTCCAGCTGACTCTCATCTTTTTGCCATGTAGTCGTGAATGGACTTGTTAAAAACTGCCAGAAAGAAATCTGCATCTTCCATCGTGATGCACATGGGCGGTTTGATGCGGAAGGTCTGAAGTGGTGAGAAAAACAGAAGACAAGAGGGCACATTAACAGGGAAATGTGAAAACGGGTCAGGCGCTTCACACTCTGCTGATGGCAGAGCAGGCGCTTCAGACAGTTCTGCAGCACAATGTTTAGAAGATAAATGTGAGGTGATGACAAATGTTTACAGACAAGAACACACAATTCAAGAGGAACCCAAATAAACAGGTTTTAAAGGTGAATTATGTTGGCAGTACATTAAAACACATGCCCCTTTGTTAATGTTTTTCTTTAAGTATAAAATTACCATGCAGCAACAGCATTTTCTTTCTGTAAAAGCCTGTTAAAGCATCATGCTGTGTCGATAAAATTGCAGGTTAAAAAATAGCTCTATTTAAAATGCTATGCAAACATGTTACACTTGATGTAGATGTCAGCTATACCACATGCTGAGCTGAATGCCAATACCTGTCCGTAAAGTCCTCCTTTCCCTATCAGGACTCCCATGTCTTTGACGTCCTCAAAGATCTCATTCATCGCCTCAGGAGACAGCGGGTCCCTGCTGGCCTGTGGATGATAAAGATGAGGTTAGGAAATGTAACAGTAACCGTAGTGATTAAAGTAACTAATATTATGATCACTAACTAATTGATTGTAACCCATGTACCTAACCTCTAACTGTTAATTGGCTTGAGAAGCTTAGTGGTCTGGCCAGCTTGTGCTTATCATTTTCATTATTAGTAAACCATATTTACAATTTCTAGGCTAATTACAGTGGTCTCCTGAAGCGATAAGAATTTCTGCTTATGGCCAATCAGTTACTTATTTGAACTGTAAACTGAGTGGTATTTTTCACACAGAAATTGGGAGTGGTGACAAGTAAAAGATGTCGATGTACTCCATGAATGGTGTTTTATAACGTGTATGATGGAATGAATGGGCAGAGGAAACCTAAAGTGTGTGGACAAGGTCATAGTTCTTTGCTCACTTTAAATAGATGACAAAAATATTCTATGACTAAAATTGTATTTACTTGAGGGAATTTATCAGGAGTCTCTGTACTGGCTCTTCCCTCCACTGGCTCTGTATAAATACAATAGTATCAACAGAATACAGATGGTCACTGCTGCTCCAGCTAATGGTTAACTAGGTCAATGCTGAACCATGACCCTAGGGGCACAGCACAGACACACACACGTTGTTCAAGCATGTGAGGAGAGGCGAGTTACAAACTTAATACCTTGTCTTTGACCATTTCCACTCCAATCTGCAGGCCTTTTCCACGGACATCACCGATAATCTCATACTTGTCTCTGAGTTTTGCCAGTTCTTTCATCAGATATGTGCCCACATTAAGACTGTTCTGCTGCAAGCCGTCTTCTTTGATAGTCTGTTAAGTAAAAATGAGTTTAGTCATGTTTGAATTGTGATTCAGTGGAATTCTGTCATTCTGAATATTTGTTTTCAGATGCAGCTACAACATTAATACGCAGACATACACTGAAGTTTGAACAAACTGGAAAACTCCCTGCTGATCAACAGAGCCTGAGGTACAAAACTTACATCAAGCACTGATGAAGCAATCGCACAAGCCACAGGATTTCCTCCAAAGGTGTTAAAGTGAACCCCTTTGGTAAACGAGGCTGCAATTTCTGGAAAACACAAAAAGAAACAAGCTCACACCTCCACCCGCTGCTGCAGTGAATCAAAATCTTCCCTCAGACAACATGCGTCATAAACGATTCATGGTAATATAGAAGTGTCTTTATAGAAACGTCATCAAGTAGGCTTTCATTAAAAAACAACAAAAAACACAGGAGGTCAGTTGCAACAATGGATGTAGAAAAACCATAGCAACGAGCAATAGAGGTCAGGATCAACAGGGCTTATTCGGTCAGCGTTCTTTTTTTCCCCCCAGCATAATACTGCAAAGGCATTCATTCATTATCTATCATCTTCAGCAGGGGAGCCAGGAATACTTAAGGGTTACGTGATGTGATGAATCACAGATGGAGAATCTATAATTCCATCTGCCCACATACGTTCAACTGTCATTAACCTCTGAAATTACTGTTCGTAAATGTATAAAATGTACCTTCTGGTGATAAAGGGTGTTGGGGTGGGTTGAAAATATCTTGCAGCATGATTTCCGCTTAGCATCAGGAATGGAAAAAATAGTGAAACATGGTGTGTTTCTTTTTTTAATAAGAGACTGGCTCGACTATTCCTCATTACTCATCAGTCATTGTTGCTTTGAGTCTGTTTATTGGAATGAGTTGAAACCAAGTGGCAACCTCCTTGGCTGGGAAATGAAAACTTTAATTCCTTGAGTGACTGCTTGAGGTTGGCTACAGAACATGCCAATCTCCAATGATCCACGTCTTTGCCAATTTTTAGATTACTTGATTACTTTACCCACTGTATTCATTTTTGCAATAACATACAAGCATAAGCATTATCTCACCTGGTGTTGTGACAACAGCTCCCATTGGAAATCCATTACCAATGCCCTTTGCCATTGTAACCATATCAGGAATAACGTCATGACCTTGGAAACCCCAGAAGTGGCTTCCTGTTCGCCCAAATCCAGTCTGGACCTGTCAGGTACAATTTCATTTCATTTTTTTAAATTCAAATTTCACAATATATATATAATCCAACCATATATATTTGCATTTCCAAAATAGAATTATTGGCATTTTTATTCAGAGGTGCTAAAAAGATGGAAACATACTAAATGACAGTCCATATTGTGTTTCCATTTTATGCCTTTCTACAAATATCATTTCTACAGTATATATCGTTTACTTGTGCAGACATCCTTATCTTGGATAGATAAGTACTTCTATCAAGATAAGCAACAAACCGACTCAACTCAACTCATTTATTGACTTGTTGTCCTATGAGAAGTAGGTGCCATTGCAATGATCAGTAGGATAACTATGAGTCAAATGAGTATGTGTCATATAAAAGGAGCCACTCATCATGACCGAGCACCAGCACCAAACAACAGACAAACAAAGTTGGAGTTGGAGACTAGCTGGTAAACATAGTAGAACATTTCATATTTCAGAGTGAATATAACAAACAAATCTTTATATGAGTTATAATGTTGCTCTGTGTCTAATGGACGTTAAAATATGGAACAGTTTGCTCACTTTCTCTAACTTTATGGTTGTTGACAAGTTTGTGTTTAAAGCTTGTTTGCTTCTAATTGGCCAAATAGATTAATGCCAGTCACACAATAATTACTATGATAATGAGCCAAATTCAATAATTTGACAAGAGTGTATCATCTTGTCCATATTATGTACAGGTAACTATATGCATTCACCATATTTGCTGTAGTTTGCATAATTTCCACATTCAACACACTAGAAATATATATATATTTAAAAAAAACTGAAACTTAAATGAACAGTGACAACTTATTATTCAATATATTATTATTAAATATTAATTCACATCAAATATTAATATTGTTCATACAAATGCTCCTTCTTTTGAAGCAGTGGATCTCTTCTGATATAATACATTTGTCCAAATCAACATAGTTTACATTTAAATATATAAAATCCATCAATAGAAATATTTAAAATATCTAAAATAGATGTCTAACCTCATCAGCAATGCAGACCCCTCCTCTCTCTCTCACAAGTTTGTAAGCCTCCTTGAGGAAGTTTTTAGGGTACTGCACAGCTCCTCCAACTCCCTGTAAAAACCAAACACATTCACACATTCACATGTCACAGTGCCCATCTCGATTAACACAAACACTCTTCATACTAAACATGAGAAAACAATGAACATGGCTGGCATACTTACAAATCACTTGTTTAATTGCTGAAATTACTGTATATTTATGACATCTGGTCTATAATCAAGTTTAATATGGCAAAGCAACTGATGAGACATGCAAAGGTATTGCAGCATGGTGACTCATTTCTTGTCATACTCTATAACAGAATATAGTACCTGAATCGGCTCTCCAAAGAAAGCAGCAATTTGATTTGGGACACTTGTAGCTAATGTCTCTTTGAGCTGTCCGATGTATTGCTCATTTGCCATGCAGTGACCTGTGGGATCAAACAAGGGTAAGTTATTTTAAATAATACAGACATGTGTCCAAATAGGAAAATCCATGAATATAAATGATTAAAATCTGTCTACAAAAGCTACGGGCTGAACAATTTTTCAATATACTATTAATCATATCACAGCAGTTGTTTGTTTTGCGTAAACAGTCATGTAGATATGCTAAGCTTTCTAGCTGAGACTCAAACGCTAAAACTAAAATTCCTGAAATTGGTAAACGGTCAAAGGAGGTAAAAACGGTAAATGATCAACAGTAGGAGACTTTGAACTTTATTCAAGCAATTCAGTTTTCAGTGTTACATGGGCTTCCTATGTTTTACCCTCAGGGTTTTTGGGAAGAAATACAATGTGTGAATTGCACCACATATATACATAGCGTAAAGATGTCAAAGAAGTCTGTTCAGAAATATTAAACTGGGCAAACATTTTAAAATGTTTTTTTATGTGGGTGTTGTTCTGCCTGTAAATTCATGCAATTAATAAAGAACACATTGAAAACACCTACAACCTGTGGTCCTGAACATAACACAGTAATGAAATTAAGGTTAATGTTTTGTTGCACTATTGCAAAAGGGGCCGTAATGCTTAATCTCACTCACTGATAACTATCTTGTTTTTTCCGGTTTATAAAGAGCAGTGTGAGTGTGTTGAGCCATGTGTTTGTGTACCTTGGGCACAGCTACATTCTCTGATGGTCTGCACAGGAGAGTCCCTGCAGTGGTTTCCTCCCCACGGACCTCTGAACACATCAGGACACATGGTCTGTTTATTGGGCAGAAACCTAGTCAGCTGGATCAACCTGACAGCAACAGTCACTCATAAGTAATGCTGCACAAACATATATTTTGTAGCACAACACAGCTTCCGCTCTATCTTCAGAGATGTTTATTTATCATACAAGCATCTGTCCATTTCTATCTCCTCCATATATAATATATTCACCTTCATCAAAATAGAAATTATAAGGTGCATCTTCAATTTTCAATACATCATTTATACATACATTTGTGCAGCCTAAACCATTGGCAATGGGGTATTTATATGCTGCGTTAGAAGTAAGACCCATGGTCTGTGGGCTACCACCATGGTATGATCCTCTGGAAGAGAAAAATCAAACATTTTAGAAATTTAGACTATCAACAATCAACAATCAAGTTAGACAATGTGCGATTTGCAGAATCAATATAAGAATATAATATAAGCACACTATAGTCACAAAGAAAAAAGATAAACTACTATAAGTCAATTAAAAAAAATCCAGACCAGCAAAAAATTAAAATTGTAAACACTACCTGTGAATTTTTGTTTTTAGTCTTTTAGTTACTTACTCTTATATATTAACAACAAAAATATTTGTTTATATAGTTTTATGTAATTATGAAGCACCCAAGGATGTTTATTGATAATTCTTAAACAGAAAGTGCACCTGAAAGTGATGATGTCAAAGTTGCCAGTGTGAAGTCGAGCCATCAACATAGCCAGGTCATTGGCTTCTGAGCCGCTGTTGGTCAGATATATCACCTGGAGAGGGACACAAAGACCAACAGACATTTTAATTACAGCCTACATATTTATCCAGGCTCCTGTCCTCATCTGATTAAAGTAATAAAAGCCACCAAGGTACCTTAAGTGGATCTGGGAGGTAGGAGGCTAGTTTCTCACAATACTCATGCAGAGGGGGATAGACGTAAATGTTTGTGGTATGCCACAGTCTCTTCAGCTGATGCTCTGCTGCTGCTGTAACTTTCCTGCACCCACAGGTTCAGATATTAGAACAGCAATGACTGAATATAACATAAAACAATCACATCACTGTAAAACACTTGACACATCAAAGCAAAAAAAAAGGATCTTACGGGTGGCAGTGGCCCACACTGACAGTAGCCACACCAGCAAAGAGATCCAGATATCGTCTCCCGTCTACATCCCACAGCCACTGCATGTGTCCCTGGTGGATGAACACTGGTTTCTTATAGTAGGTGACCCTCATGGTCATGGGGTTGCAATTTTGTCTGCGGATCTCCAACATCCGCTCTTTGGACATACCCTGGAAAAAGACAAATGTTGGTCAGGGGTTACAGTATAGGAGAAGCATCCTCTGTGAAAAGAGCTTTTAAAAGAGCTACGCTGTGTGCATTCATCAGTGTAACTGGAGTCTGTGGGTGTGCCTGTGCAAATCCCACTATAAATGACAAATGATTGAAAGTGGTAGCTATCTTAGTCATTATAAACATGATAACTTATTATATTTATTGCCGAGATGATTAAAGAATGAAGAAGCCAACTGTGCAAGTTAGTTAACGCTGTATGCTTTGGAGGATATTGCTGTTACCTTGTATTCCTCTGGTTTGAAATTGCACGGGGGCATGTCTGGGACTTCTGTGGAATGAAATGCGAAGGCTGTTTTCTGACATAATGCACCTGTCATATAATTGAGATGAGAAGTTCAGTCAGCAAGATAAAAAAAAAGGCAATTAATCTTTGAGAAACTCCATGAGCTATGACATTTCTGTGACCTCACATTGTGAAAAACAGGTTGCTGCCTACTTTCCCATGGTTGTAAAATGTTTAGTAGAGGGAGCACTAGTCAGCCTGGCAACAATTCAAGCAATGAATGCTGGATTTTGCCCCTGGAATAACATTGACCTGTGCATTATAAGGTATAAATAGCCTGTACTTAACTATTTCCATCCCGGTATAGAATAAAAGGGTTGCATTGCTATTTTATATAACATTTTTTACATAATAGTGGGTAGTGCATTGTACTGATTTCTACTGTGAACATACACTCATTTGGCACCTATACCTTTGAACTAACGCAGATGTCCTGCAATGAACCTCACCTTAGTAACACAAACAGGACTGACAGATACCGGATATACCAGTTCAACAACACAACAAACAAACACAGTTTCTGTGGGAATCATTTATGTGGGAGAAGCAGTACTCGAGTACTGTACTTTACTTTCTTAGATACTTTTACTTTTTTTTCTGAAATGTTGTACTTTTTACTTCACTACATTTATCAGCCAGCAAAGATTTTACAAATACAACATGCATACATGTGTATGACATAATACTGTTTTACACATTAAAGTATACAACCTTATTAAATGATAAAACTATAATGCTGTTAATACTTTATCATGGTTATAAATGTGTGTTTTCTTGTATGGCTGTTGTATTAGACTAACTTTAAGGCAAACAGCATACCGAGCATAGCGTTAATCACCATTTACCTGTGAAAGTTAGACAAGTTTGTGGACGTATTCGCGTTAATTTGGGCTAAAACTGGGCAACTAATGCTCATAAACAACTGTGGTCGCTCTCCATTACTTTACTGACACACAAACGCAGGTTAAAGTCTAACTTAAACACACCCAGAGTTCAGGTTGTAACGCTCTGAAGCTCTGAGCTCGACATTTCTGGATTTTTCTTTTTTGTGTTCGTCTCCATGGTAACTCACCACTTGCCAAGTGTATTTTGGACAAACGAGGCCGAGAGCAGGACTGTCCTGTTACAGCTGCACAGCGGCCACTCAGACGGGAGACAACTTTAAACATGTTGAGCAGTAACAGAGGAAACGAAGCTATCTTTACGGCTACCGTCCCCGTCTGACACCGAGCAGCAGCTGACTAGCTGTTCAAACTTTCTTTCTTTACAAACTTTCTGGGGTGGTCCCACGCTGCAACCCCTTTGACGTCAAGGGGATGCGTGCGCACGTACATATGTTGCCTCAGTGAGTGTGTGTGTGTTTGTAAATGTTCAATAAAACGCATTAACAAAGTGTCAGGTGACTTAATATCTCAATGGTCTGCACTATCAGCCTTAGTATAACCATGCATTCTTTGAAAAAAATTGACAGATACTTAAAACTCAATTTCTAATTTATTTTTAGCCCTTCCCAGTGGTAAAAATGGCTTTACCCTCCACACACAGGTGGTTGAAGACAACTCCTTAAAGCAACCTCACCACAAATTGGTATTCTTGTGATTTAGCACCCCCAGTGTGCAATACTATACATGTATTTGTTATGATGTTATGATTCTAATACTTATGATCAAAAACTTTGCTAAAACTCAAGCATCAAGTGTCTTAACAAGTGTAAAAACATAAGACATAGCACCCAGCTAATGTTACTTACATGTTCAATGGCAAGAAGCTATTACAAAGTCAGTCCCGGTTCATGCTTGGTCACTTACTTTTTTGTATTATCATCCTCTTTGCTCTCTTCACCTCTGCCATTATGTCCATACAGGCTATGTGAACGTGCTTGCCCAGCTCCCGTTCTGGCATGACACTCTGCTCACCATCAGCATTCCCTGAAAACCTCCACTTTCCATTTGGTCCGAAATGGCTGTGGTACAAACACTCTCCTGGTGCTCTGAGCTCACATAATATACTATATAACATAATATACTGAGTATATGGGTGATTAACTGCACTCACTGATGTAGTTTCATCACAAATGTTAGCTTATGTGAGGTAGCAAGCTCAAGCAGACATTTTATATATTTAACAGTAATATAATATGACTTAGTTATATTTCTGAATTGTTTGCAAACTGTTTATTACATTATGTCAGTTTATGGGCTCTATAGACAGGTTCAGATTACTTGTTTTGTCTGATCGACAGTCTAAAACATTCAATATAAGATCATATAAAATACATAAAAGGACTAAATTGTCACATTTTATGAGGCAGGAACACAACATATCTTAGGGCCCCTCTACCTGCCAAATCCTACAGTAACCCCTGATCATCTGTGATTTAATAGAAATAGCAATACTACGTATTGAAGAATCACTTCATAAGGCATGATTAATACCGAATTTATTGTATCATTTATGATATTGAGAAGAGATTTGACATGTATGTTACCGTTTGTTTTTGCTATTTTATTTTTAACAAAAAAAACAATAAATGAAGAATGCCACTGATTGGTAATTACACACATGTAATAATAACAAGCATGTAATCAGTACTAATAGACACAAAATAGAGATCAACATTACATTATTGTATATTGTGAATTTATTATAAGCATGATTTGTTTTTTATAATTAAATTATAATTTTCATATGGACAGCATGCAGATATAAAAATGCAGAACACAGCAGTTTATCACAACAGAGACAGAGTCACTTATTTGTTTAGTTTCATGACACCTTTTTCCGATGCAAAAAAATTAAACATCTTTGTAGAAATTCCTTTATTGATATTTTAACACTTAACTGAGAAAAGCAGTCATAAACATTTATACAAATAAGTGTATATACATAAAATAATCTCTTTATATACAGTATATACAAACAGGTAACAAAACCAACATAAAGTGTCTTAGGAACATACAGACTCACACTCACACAGCCTCATTCCCATGACTGGAGGCTGTGTCTTTTTTTTCCCAAAGAGCCTATTTTTCGTTGGTTTTGGACAAAGTGAGGTGAATATGCTATTTCAGGTTTCTAGTTAGTTTCTATGCTGTTCTTTTGTTTTGGCCAGTTATGTTTATCAGCTCCTCTAACCTTTAAGCTGAGGTAAAGGCAAGCAGTCATGTCAGAACAGCCACTTAGGTAGGAAACTATATATGTGTTGTCCTTTGTATTGACCATATTTGCAATAATAATAATAATATATATAATGCAAATGAAAAATGAATTAATTGTATCACTCTGGCCGGCAGGAGGACTTGTACCCCCCCTCAGCAACCTGTTTTCCTGCACTAATGTCTTGAGGATGTAGATTAGTGTTCTAGAGGACATGTGCACGTACAAGAACAAACACAAAATAAAAAACATTTGTTTAAGCTTCAAAATCTGCCACAAGTGTTCATTTATTCATAATGCAATAAAAAAACAACATTTTACCTGAGGCAGTATACCTCAATAAATTTCAATATCAAAAGTGCATGACCTGAAACGTGCCTGTGACAGAGGAAAACATTTATGACAGAAATATTAATCATGATGACAACATATGGTACCACATTTTAGATGTATACAATCAATCAGATTCTGTAAAAACATTAAATGGAGAAGATGGAAAACAACTAACTGTGATTTTGTAACAAGAAAATATTGTCTTTGCAATCATTTTTGAAGTATGTTGGTGTTTTTTTTGTCTCAGTCCCGTCCTAGAACAGGTCTTGCATGTTGCAATATACCTTCCAGTTGGGCTTATGGTGCCCTAGTAAGTGGGAAGTGTGCACATGATGGCAGTGTCAACATAACCATTCACTGCCAGAACCATTTCATCCTGGACCGGCATGGCAGTGTGAATGCAGGCTGTAGGCTTTTGTGTAGTGGTGACTGTGGACGCTGTGTGGGAGTGCTCTCTCGCTCCATTGGTCTCCTGGTCCTCACAAGGACACCTGTCTTCTTCCATCACTCCTCTCTGGAGCAGCAGTATGTTGTCACTGTTCACGCCCTTTACCTTACTGTAGTTATCCCCCTGTGGCATTTTGGGGCAGAGTTCGATGTGACGGCAGCCTTTTCCAACGGGTTGGAGAAGCACCATATCCTCTTTGTTGACCTTCTGAACTTCCACGTACTGAGTGGATCGGAGATCTGGTGACTGCAGACCCGCAGGTGCCTGTTTGCAACCGATGCTGGAGATGTTGACATCGCTGTGGGTCATGTGGAGTTGCTGGCTGGCTTGCATCTGGGGATGAAGCTGATGAGGTTGCTTGTTGCTCAATCTGAACTCACAGTAGCTTGGCTCGAGAGACTCCCTGGTGCTGTGGCCAGGCTGGGTGAGGTAGGTGGACGAGGAGTCTGGGAGGAAGAGGCTGTCGGAAAGGTAGTGTTGTTTGGCCATCTCAAGTGAGCTCTGTTGGTCAGGTGGGTTTGAACTGTATTGAGGCAGTGGAGAAAACACAGAAGGCCAGGTCTTCACCCTTCCACTGGACATGTCAGGACTAACAATGTCTTCATGAGCATAGTTCAACACTTTCTCCTCCCAGTCCTTCTGATGTCTCTGTGCCTCCATCCCCATTCTTTCCTGATCTTGTTGCCTCTCTTCTTCTTTTGCCTCTCCACAGTTATCTATCAGCAGAGTGTGGCTGTCGCAGCTGCCTCGACCGGAGTCGCTGTCAGAAGTGGAGCCCTCAGATTTGAGGCAACCATCGTGGAGATCTTTGCTTTCCTGCAGCGTCAGCTCCTGCCCTTCAGGGATATAGACCTCTAAGTACTCCACAAGCAAATCCTCAAAGTTGGATGATGTTGTGGGAGGGAAATCAGGCACCATCAGTGCACTAAAGATCTCCTCAGACTTGCCATTCTACACACAAAGGAGACAACACAGTTGTAGTGGGTCAAAGGTGTTTTTTCGTCTTTATATATGGCAGTTATTGTATAAATCTAAACATTGTTCCATATGTTGCTACTTTACCTTGAGAAGCTGCTTATCAAATCCTTTGATTTTAGGACCAGGAACTGGTGGCAGAATGCAATGCTTCAGACTGAAAAAAATAATAATCCAATTAAAATCTATAAATATGAGTGGATAATAGAAACCAATACAATATGTATCTTGCTGTATACTCTAAAAGCCCAGAGTGTCATATTTTGTATACAGATGGGTGAAAAATTCAAAAATAAATTGCCTAAAGTAACATGTTGGGTCGCTATGCACTTCTAAAACAGCTTCAGTGCTCCCTTCAGACTTTGATTTCTTTCTCTTATTTCCCTTCAGTCCTCTCTCCTTTTTATTCTAGTCTGAGTACAATTATGGCTTTACTATGGTAGTTTGTTTTTACTCAAGTTGAAACAATTTTAACTTGTGTCTCTTCTCACCCTCTCTTCATGTCTCATAGAAAATGAATACGGGTCGTCAATGCAGTGCTCCAAAATCTGCCACGAGTGTTCACGGTTCCCTGTATGGACCCATCTGCTTTTGCTATGTTTCTACACTAATTCATGGTTGTTCATGTTTTTCCTTTAAATTTGTTACCCATCTGTACATTATAATAAGTAAGAATTAAAAGATCTCAAGATAGTAAACTACATTTCATGTAGGTTTTTTATTGTCTTGAAACAATAAAATGACAATTTGGTTTCCATTAATTACAAATACATGTAAATAACATCTGTGACACATTGCAATGGCATTTGAGCTATTTTCTCATTATCTCAAGTAATTGCTTTCATTTTAAATCATCATATTCCCATTATCTATGTGAAAAGTACAGCTGCTCTGGGCCCCTGTAGCATACAGCATGCATTTATTCATAATTCAATAAAAAACATTTTACCTGTGGCTGTTCATGTGCAGCAACCAAAAGAGAATGACGAAAATGAAGGCAGAAAAGACCGTAATGAGGATCCACACTGACTTCTCTCGAGGGAAATCTTTAAGAGACAACATGAGTGCTTCAACACAAAATATAACCTTGTACTGTTTTATTATCTATTTTATATGTGTGTGTTTGTGTTTGTGTTTGTGTGTGTGTGTGTGTGTGTGTGTGTGTGTGTGTATATATAAAATATTGGTAGATGTCTTACAGTCAGGAACTTCGATGTAAGAAGTGGAACTCCATTCACTCCAAAACCCATGATCCGGCTTACAGCGCACCTGAACGAGGTATGAACCACCTGACCGCAGGCTGAAAATGTTAAACATCTTCTGCTGGCCTGCAAGGTGCATCTGAAAATACAACACACATTATTATTGCAATTATGTACAGTCCAGTCAGTCCTTCGTGCTGTCAGTATATAGATTATAAATATTGCATATATGAAATACAAAACAGGAAAAATGTATTATTTTGTCAATATCAGGTCAGAGGGTAAAACTGCAAAACAGTACCCTAGTGGTTATATACAGTAGTTATATAGTGTGATCAATAACTGGTTCACCAACATGAGATCACAAAGACTAACCGTTAACGGTTAATTAACAGTTGTTGTTTTAACTACCAAGTCATTTCCTTGTATGAGTGACATGTTGCATACCTCCCATTTATTTTCCTGCTCCAACTTGACACGGATCTCGTACATGAGAGTGATCCAACCAGAGCGGGTGTCAGCCTTATGTGGTGGTTCCCATGACACCCGCAGGAAGGGCCAGCTTTTGTCCTCCTTTACAGTGACTGCTAGCCTCTCTGGAGGATTAGGCTTGACTAAAAAAGGAGAAAAAGTGAATGAGAGAGGCAGTGTTTTGTGTGTGTGACTGAAGGAAGAAGTTTAATTGGATAATAATGTTTGAACCACAGTACAATAGGAGCCAACTGTGACTGTGCTAAAATGAGGTGAGTATCCACATCTCTTTCTCTATGTAATAGTAAACCAACTCACACCTTTGACTTTCCAAATATTTGGTGTAGTTGAGATAAATGTTAATTGTTTAGGTGTTAAGTTATCTTCTTGAAGATACATAGTTGACAATTGTGAGGTAGGTCAGAGAAGTCCTAACAAAGATACTGATAACCAAATCAGGTCAATGCTACTATAAGAGAATAAGGGGAAGTAGAGCACATCCAGATAAGCAGCCTCAAGGGTAAGGCAGATACTTGTTAGGTGTTTTAGTTATATGGGATTACACTCCTTTTGGACCTTTCATGAACAAAACAACATGCTTTTATATTTAGCAACATGACAAGATAGGACACATTTCATGCCTCATACAATATGTATATATTGTTACGTAATATGAAGTAGATCTGCCCAGTATTTATATTTAATCAGATGTCAGACGAAAGGCCTCGGTGTTATTCTACATTTTTATTGTTAACAAATCCAATGAAAAGACCAAAAACAGAGGCATGTTTGTTTATCTCTCAGTATATTTCAAACTCCCCTACTGTGTCTGTGACTTTCACCCCAAAGCCACATTTGTTCCTACTTTTAGAACATATCACAAAGACATTTTTTTATTTGCAGAAAGGTAAGTGTAAGTTAAGTAGTCTCCTAAAGCGACACAGGGTACTGGATTGAATTTTTTTTGGAGGCTATTTTCAGCAATGGATTAACACACTCTGGTGAGTCAGCAGGACGGTGTACGTGGAAAAGATAAAAAAAAAATCACAGTGTCCATTTTAAACACGTCACCCAGTGAAACAGTGTGACACTTTTATGTGTGTTCTTTTTTTTTTGACAACAATTGAGGGTGTATTAGGCTTTGGCTACATGGACAATACTTAGGAGCTGCTCATTGTGGCTCATTTTGCTCTTTTCATGGGTTTTATAGACAGTCATTATATTTCTTTTACATTTGATTTGATCCCTATCAACCTTTATTCAGCAGGCTGACAAAATATATATTTTAATTTCACTACTTTAAAATGGTGACCTTCAATGCACAGTTACAGCTTAGAGGGATAGTTAGTAGAAAGCATTAGCCCCAGTGTAACCCAGTGTGCCATTGAGCAGCTGTGCGAGTGAGCATTAAAAATACCCTTTTTTAAATCCTCATGGGGAAACTGTACCTCGAACATCGCACTCAAACATGAGAACTAAAACAAAAAAGCAGCACATGTTCCCTCACCGATGTACACCACATCTATGTCCATGGGGTCGGAGAAAGTGCTGCCCAGTGTGTTGGTGGCCACCACAGTGATGTTGTAGTTGACCCAGATGGATGTGTTGTTCTTGTTAAAGAAGCAGGAGTTCTCTCCAGCTGTACGGTAGTCAGGACACTCGTACACTGTCTCAGAGCTACAAAAGAGGCAGAGGAACAGCATGTAATAGCATGTGTTTCTTATGTTACATTTCCAAAAAACAGCATGCATTCTTCGTGCTTTGGGGAGGGAGATAAAATGAGATAAAGAAGAAGAGAAGGCAATCTCAAGATAAATGAGGATGTTTATTTTTCTAAACTGCAGACAGAAATAGAAAAAAAAGGTTCTGAGTCATCAACGAAAACAAAAGAGTGCATTGCTACTGTGCTTAAAGGATAACCTGTTGTTTGTTACTTCTTTATTTCTGACACTGATTAGGACTTTTACAATATCAGATTATCACTATACGATTATTGTGGCCAAAATAATTCAACATAATGCTATTAAAAAATGTGAGAACTTCTTTAACTTTAATTATGCTTTGTCTCCTTTTGGGGAAATGAATTACACTGAAAATATAATAAGTGTAGGGAGGTGGAGGAAGACTCTGTAACCATAAATGTACAAAAGTGTACAAGAAGAACAATTACAAGGAGTGTCAATCACAAACTGGGAATGAAAAAAACTAAAATAACTTAAGAGGTGCTGGATTACTTACCCAATATGTGCATCATTACATGACATAAATATTTTATATTTTAAATATCACAGTTATATCATGTCACGACACCCCTCCTCTCCATTTGTTATCTGTACTCTTGTATCTGTACTTGTGTTATGTAACCCTGATATGTCTTTGTGTAACATTTGTGTCTTCTGTTTCCTCTTTTCTTTCCTACTGCAGGTTTCCTCATTTGTAAGACATTTTGTTTTCAAGAGGGCACTGAATATAAATCAATAAACAGCTCACATGTTGTATGTAAGCACCTGGCAACCACGTAGACGTGGGAGCTTTAATTAAAACAACATGGAGCGTTTACATTCAGAAAGCAGGAGAACATGTTCTTGTTGCTGTAGCAGCATGGTTCTGGATGCATTTACCCCCAACTAACTCTCACCCCTTGGCCAATTATGAGTAGGCAATAGCAAGAAGAAAATTTCAATTGCATAATTTCTAATTTGTGATGTGGTGGTTAAAAAGCAAGAATTCAACTCACACACAATGGGAAATGTGTAAGGATAATTATGCTAAGGTAACCTAACAGACTGCTGGCTGTAGCTGCATATTCAACAGGCAGATATGAGTGTAGCAAAAAAAACAAAAAAACAATACCACCGCATCTTTATCCTCTGACATTTCTGCACTGATGCAATGCTCTATGTGTATGTTGATGCAACATCCTCATCTTTGCTGACTTTAGAGCTCCACAGCCGTGACAAAATCAAACCTTGTTACTTGTCCGTTTCTCAGTGTGACACTAATCAGAAGTAAACTCAATCGAACAAAATGAGGTTTGTGTGGTACTACAAACAAACTAGAAGCCACTCACTTCTCTTTGCGATAATACAGGGCGTGGGTAGTGGGCAGTCCCCCATCAGAGCCTGGTTCCCACCAGCAGGTAAAGGTCTCTTTTTCGGGAGAACGACATCTGGTCAGCGTAGGCTTCCCTGGTGGACTGTAGCCTAAAGACAGGAATGAAAGCAAGTGCATTAATACTAAACAGTGTGTGTCGTGTAACAAAAAGGTTGACAAACTCTGTCTGTTTAATTAAGAGTAAGGTCTGGTAAAGGCCTTTACCCAGGTACTACAGATGAAAATAAGCTTTTAGCTATATCTGGTACAATACATGTATTACGCATTGGCCCTGTTAAACAAATAAACGGAGAATAAATAAAGTACAAAACAAAGTAATTTCATCGATGAGTGCTGATTTAGAGTACAGCAGTGTTTTCATTTAATGTGTCACTAAGCTTGACGAAAGATGAAAAGAACATATGTCCACAAACAGTTCAAAACACATATAAATGGCAACTATTGCCTGCATATTAGTCTTAAAAACTCTACATGATTACAATAAACTTGATCAGCCATTATCAAACCATATCATGCTTTACAGTTACCTAGTGTTTCTGTGGTACTGACAACATGTTAAGACATAAATATATTAACACAAACACAAGATAAAGGACGTGATATGTCGACAGTCTTCTTGTCAGTTCGGCATCAATATAATCCACGAAGATAAACGTATACCTGGTTTCCTACTTTGTGTCTGGTGCTAAAGAGAGCGCATAAACCTGCTGATAATATTAAACATGTTTGATTTATAGCAAATAAATCAATGAAAGCTGATATTTCCAGGAATATTTCCAGCAAAGCGACTCTCAGCAGACCCTTATTTCACTGGATGCATAGATGACACAAGGCAGTTGGCCTGTGGTAACATGTAGACCTTAAGAAAGTAGTTTGCAAGCTAATGTTATGTAATGTTAATGTATTGCTTGGCAACAGTGCAGTCCCAGTCTATGGGACTATTTGTGCTGGTGGAGCCGAAAAAAAAATGTAATAAACAAAGAAATCCTGATCTGTTTTGACTTATTACTGTTAACAAATAAATGGACATTGTAGAACTTGTTTATCACACTTGCGGTTGTGATGTGCTGAATATCAACACGGCTTCGACCACATCACAGCCGTGCTGATATTCAATACAACATAACTCCTTCTTGTGTGGTATAGCTTTAATAAACAACACTATTACTATTACATCCTACCGACTCCTCAGATGTCTTATCTCATAGCCAGAAACTCAAGAATATATTCAGACTGTGTTTAATCGAATATCACTTACGTGTTCCCTTTGCATGTGGCATAGAGACTAGCAGAAACAACAGCAGGATAACTTCCACCGCCTTCTTCATCATGGCACCACAAAGCCTTGGCTGTTGGGTGAAGAAACAAACAAACAAAGAAAGCTGTGTATGGGGGAACCTTTCGTATATGTGCTCTTGACAAATCAAATGACCCATGATGTTTGATGCTGTTCGCCAAAACAGCAGAGCTGCAAATGTTGTGTTGAGTCACAACATGCTTGCATGACAATGGAAAGCTGCCTTAAAGTCATAAGTGCAATACTGTCCCTAATTCCCTAAAGACACAATTAGGAAGAGACGACGTAGGTGCACTGTCTGTTTACCTATTATTTCTTCCTGTCTAGTTACAGAACATCCACGTCTAAAACAGACATGATACATATTAAAACTACAGAGAAAGGAATGTGTGCTGTTTCACTAACGATTAAAAAACATCCTCTCTGTCTCTTTCTACCTCTACCAGCTGGCACATAACTGACTACATAATCCAGAGTCCAGGCTTTTCCCCTCACAACACAGGCACACAGCAGGGAGGATGCTTCAAATGACTCGGAAATCTGCATTAACGTAGCCATGTGCAGAGCTATTACTCAGCGTGACCTTTCACCTCTTAAATGTGTAGGAAAGTGAGGGAGAGAAGATAAGAGGAGGGGAGGTGATATAGAGGCCAAACGGATGAGAGAGCTGATGTTGCATCAGTGCATCTCTCTCCTTCTTCCGACTGTTGTTGTCGGTTAACATTTGATTACTGAATAAAGAGACCACTTATCTTTTTTTTTTGTAGTTTAACTTTAAGCCATCAAAACCAGGAGGAAACTAAAGAACGGACAGATGCATGCTTACATTCTCAGAATTGTCCAGAAAAACCTTGAACGAAATCCAGTTGACCTGACACAATGTTTTTTAAATGCACACCGATTTGATTCTTATTTGCATGAAACTACAATTGACGCACTGTAAGAAAATGCTGGATGCCACAGGTACCAGGAAAGTGACAATTAGAAAAGTATAAACTTTCAGAGCCTTATGTGACTATATCTTTTTATTTAAGCCAATTTTGTTTAAGGGAGATTATTATTATTTTGGACTTGTAAGCTGTCATTGTCCTGACATACAGTTATGTCCTGGAGTGTTTGTGGTATTTCTAAGAATAAGACTACTCAGCATTTTGTTATTGCGACACCATACACAATTTACAATCTAACCCTGCAGGTAAATCCATTAGCATCAACCATAACATGTTGTCAGTCTGCTCAGAGGTGTGACTGTCCTTTGAGACTTTCAGCAAGTGACTATTATCAACTCTTCTGTATGGTGCCTTAATTTCAATAGCGTCACCATGATCTGATAATTGGCATTAAGGTCAAGGCACTGGATTAGCCTCCTGCTGCATATAGTCGTCTTACATAACCATATCCCAAACTGAATAAGCTGCTAAGCTTGGAAAGTGCAGGCCCACAGTGCGAAGCTCTCTTCCCACACATAACATTGGTCCGAATGTTAAGTAGCATTTCATGTGGATTTTAAGGACATTTTCTATTTTGGTACACCTGTTTTTCAGTTTTACCTCAGCAGCACTTGCCCCCCCCCCCTGTCTTATTTGTTAATTATACTGTTTATACATTTCAGAGAAAACGTACTTTTAGCTGCATTCTTGCTGGCTCACTGCTTCACAGTTGTCAGTTAGATTTCAATTAGTCAGTCAGGATCATCTTGTGGCCTAATTTCACACTACTGAAGATGAATCATTTAAGCTTGGTGTCTATCAGTAGGATCGCAATTTCAAAGGGTGACGAAAGGACGTGTCAAATGACTTGTTGAGGTAAATGTGAGTGGTGAAGTAAGACGATCCCCTGTGGCATGGTGAGGCAGAACTACAGAGAGTTCAGTTTCTAAGAATCTGTTTCGTTCTTCTGGGAGTGCACAAAGTTCACAATTTCCCATAATGATTTACCACACAATTATGTATTTCAGTTTTATATTAACTTGCTTTATATCATCATACTCTATTTAAAGGTAAAAAAAATATAACTCCCATTCATCAGGGTGCCACTGCAGCCTCTATAATGTTTTGAGAACTTCAGTTTTTTGTTTTTTTATAGCCACACAGTGTATTCATTAAGTAGATCAGCAGGTTTGGCATGACAGAAATGTGGCTCAGTGTTCCTTGATCACCACTATTACTAATCTGTCCTCTAATGTAACAAGATAGATAGTTGACATTACAAATTGTAAATTTGGCCATGAGTTGTTGTGCAGTTTGCGTGAAAGAATGCGTAAAACATACACTCATGCTGATTTCATATCAAAAACCTTCATCTGTAGTCCAGATTAGTCTGGCACATTTCCCAGTAATGTTAAAAACCGGTTTGATCACCAAGACCAGCACCTTTCTTGGAACTAGCAACAGCAGGGAACAGATATTAAAGTCACAGAGGAAACTGGAAGGCAGTCCAAGTGCTCCTGTGGTCTTTTTTTGTATTATCACCTTCAGGACAATTTTAATCATACTACTGGTGAGGTACATGTAATGGACAGTGCAGACACAAGCTTGTAGTATAATATAAGATCCTAATACCAATCAATGTGTTCAGATAAAGCTCTCTGATATACTATATACTATACATATGCCAGCATACATTTAAGCAGCGTACTGAGGTAATATGAGTACATTTATGACGAAATTCACACAATGAAAACTTTCTTGTGACCTTTTACTGTAACTGTGTTGCCAGTAAAACTGTGTTTCCTCTCTTGGCCAACTTATATCCTGTAACCTCCTGTGTCTTTGACGCACTCAAACGCTGGGTTGGTAAAAAAGAGGAAATAACTAGGATACCTGTGCCTGTAGCAGGCCACTATGGGTCCTGTGTTTAATAGAGCTAAGCAAGGTTAGTTGTTTTTGAAGGTGAAATAAATTAACCTCTGATTTCACCTGACACGGCTGAGATCACATTTAACAGATAGATTTAATGTGTGCGTCTCTGTCTGGATTTGATTGCTAGTTACAGATTTTATGATGGTGGGCGTATTAACATTCCAACTGACCTCCATGTGGTTTGTCCTATTACAGACGCAAAATGTGCTGAAATATCTGGAATGTGAATGTGTATGTGGGAAAAAGTGAGAGGGAAGAATACATCTTTTGATGTTTAGTTGAACAAAATTAAGGAGACTGCATTAGTAAATAGCTTACTTTCAATGCTGTAATAGCATATTTGTGAAAATAATATATTATCATGTGTTATGTAATATAATGTCATTAAAGCTTGAATGTTCTATTCCTGTCCAAGCTGACACTGATTTGATATGAGATTTGTCAGATGATTTGGAGTGGGAAATACTCATATTGCAGTGTTTAAGTACAGCATATCATATTAATCTATAGGTGTAACGAAGCGGTACCTCTCTGATCTGATAAAACTGACACGCACTTCTCGGAACTGTGCCCTTCAAAGGTGAATAATTAATTATTATTAGACACAAATATAGGCTATATAAAGCCACGGTGCAGGACCAGCAGTGGAAAAAGTCAGTAAGCAATGGCCTCTTTCACCTCTAACCCCCTTTCCATGGAGAAAGGACAGATCATGACTGAAATCCCAATACACCACAACCCACAACCCACCATTATCATCCTCCTACACTAAAGAAAATGCCAATCAGTCAGCTGCTAACCAGGAGATGAGTCTTCTTTGAGAGCAAAACAAACAAGAGAAATATCACACTCACTTCCATGTCTCCACTGCATGACTAAACTCATATAGACTCCTCAGAGATGTTTATCCAATAATCTGTCCTACAATAATAAAAATAAGAATAAACAACTTTACTGCACAAGAACAAACGTGTTTGGCTTCTTCCTTTTTTTCTCTCTCTCTTGCGTAAAAACAGACACACACACGGAAGCGACAGGTAAAAGGTGATCATAATAAACCTCCCTCACTCACCTGCGCCCTTTGGCAGCTTTTGTAACAGTAATTACCCGGTTTGGACTTTGTGACGCTCAAAGTCAAGGTGAGTTGTAAAATGCATTAAAGTGAGGTTTTGTAGGATGCCTGCATGACCCTGATGGGAGACAACATGTCCATCATCTACTGCTGGACTGCTGTATCTGGGTTCCTTCACACCGATCCTGATGTTACACTCTTTACGCGCTGAGAAGTAAATGTTCTTCTTACCAGCAGTGAGTTATCAGTCTCTCAGTCCGTGCCTTGGTGGTGGTGGTGGTGACTCCTCTGCCGGTTCCCAGAAAAGAGGAGACTTGGCGACTTTGTATCACTGCTTTGATGACAGCAGACTTGGACACCGGCCGTTCCCGGGAAGCTTACCCGTCCTGACAAGCGGAGAAATCGCAACATCCTCTGTGATCCAGAGGAGGGCGGAGCAATAGGTGCGCACTCACCCATCCATCTCCCGTGTAAAAAAACTAAACCCTGCCCACGGTTTGGGTTGCCACAGTCTCCTGTCGTTTAACGTCAGCAACGTTTACTCGCTGCGATTGGACGAACATCGGTCCGCGCTTATTATCTATTAATGAAGTCCCAAGAAATAAACACTTGCTTCCAGGAGAGAAAGACATCCAGCAGAAGTTTCTCAAAGAAAAGTGAGAAAAAAAAGGAGCCTAGAGAGTTTAAAGATGATTCAGTGAAAAAAAAAACCCTGTCATGCTGATATGTTTTGTGTCTGAAATATTTGTTATAAATGTTAATTAACATCCCATTTTAATATATATGCGTGTTACAGGAAATGAATGACAGGCAATGCTATGTCCCCTTAAATGACAAAAACAAGTTTGCAGTGGTGGAGGAAGTATTAATATCCTTAACTTAAGTTAAATATGTAAGTCAAATACTATTACTTTAGTACAAATTTGAGGTACCTACTTTACTTGACTATTTTACTACTAATAACTTATACTACTCCACTACATTTTGTCTGACAGCACAGCAAACTATGTAAAAGTCTCCCGGATTAACTGCAACTGTACTTGCAAAGTTCATGAAAAGTCATTTTAGAGACATGTTGTTCTCACAGGTTAGTGACACTACAAACATAATGCTTGTTAAATTTACAATCATAATGCTTGTTAAATTTACAATCATAATGCTTGTTAAATTTCGACCCTGTGATACACCAATATGTTATGCCCCTGCTGTGAGTATATTTATTTCGTGTAGAAAAATATATGACCTATACTTTCCCACAAAACAATAAAAGTTTCCTCTCCTCGGGTCAACACAGGGTCCTCATTTGCTGCTACCTTAGTGACTTTTACTCGCTCTGAACATGAACAAATATTGTAAAACATCTTGTAACTATCAGGACATACTGTGCTCCGCTGAAACCTCACTGGTTCCTCTTACTGGGAGCTGTAAACATAGTAAGGTTCCCCAGATGACACGTCTCTTCTATCATGTTTATGTGTGAGTTTATCTCCATGTAAGCTGTTTGATATGGAGGGTTTAAGGGTTAATACACTCATTTTGTTTAGGTTGTATTTCTCTGAAAGGAAATTAATACAATTTAATTAAATTAGTATATAGCCCACCTAAAGACACTAATTTTCTGAGAGAAAGGTGCAGCCATTAGATTTACAATAGCTAGTAACACTGACCATGATGCTCCTACTGAAGACCTATATCTTAATGTGTGCCTTTGTCTGAAGAGCAAATGGATACAAAGTATTGTCCATTTTTTTTATGAATAGGAACAAATATATTTACAAAAATGATATCTCGATGTTTGGATTGCACAAACTATGAGGTGAATACTGTTATTGAAATCAGAATGTCTTTCTTCAGATACACAATAAATAAACTATATCCAAACATTCACCTTTTATATCCTCAGGGTCATAGGGAGCTGAAGCCAATCCCAGCTGGCATTGGGCATGTTATCACAATGATCACAGAAGTTCAGCTGTTGTGAATTCACAAAGCTTACAAAGCTTGTAGTTCAGATTCTTTTTAATGATCTTCAGGGATCTGTCTCTGCATCCGATCATTGTCGCCTGAGCCTCTACTTCCCTTTTGCTCATTGTGTTGACTTTCTGGAAAGCCACACCTACAGAGATCTAAGAAACGCATGACGCAAGCATAGTCGGGCATTTATGTCAAAGATGTGGGCTGCTGAGAAAATGGAAATTCGTGGAAAGAGGTATTGTTGTCAGCAGTGTGTGTGTTGACATTGAACAGGTGTGTACATGTTAAAGGCTGCAGAACGGTAAAAAAAAAAAAGAAAAAAAAGTCCTGCCTTGTCACTTACAGTGGGGGAAATAAGAACAACATGTCAACATTTTCTTCATTAAACCCTACCAATGCAGCTTTTCATCGGTATTAATTCCATATAAAAATATAAATAAATATAAATTGCAACATGTTACATGCAGTGTGCATAATTTGTCTTTATTTTCAGGGAGTGGTGGAATGAGTGATGGCCTTATGGTTAGAGCGGCTTAGGACCTCTCTGCTCCACCTCCCCCCCTCCCCACCTGTCAGCTCTGCTTAGAAGCAATGATGTTATATAATATTGCCATCTGCTCTTCACATTGATTTCAAAGTCTTATTACGCACACAATCGTATTGAATGCCAGTACATATATGAGCTCAAAACTGTTTATTATCTCTTCCTCCAGCATTTTCTTTGGGAGTTTCCGTGTTGAGGCAGCAGTGGATGTGTTTGGACATTTAGGTATGACAGCTTGCATGCCTGTGTGCTTCACGCTGCTGCACCGGGACCAACTATGAAGCAAGCATGACTGTGTAGTGACATCTAGCGGCTCTTTTGTCAAAGAAATCTGTCAAACGAACCAAATCTGAAGGACATGTCAGGGTTTTTCCTCATTGATGGAGTATAGACATTTGTCAAAGACCTGTTGCAGTCAGCTGGGGATACATACAATCTAATAACAATATGCCTGATAGGAAGAAGGAAAGAATGAGAGAGAGAGGAAGAAACAAAAAGACTGAATGTGGTGCTTTGCATTCTTGCATGCATGTTCTGAATGTGTTTATGTAGCCTGGTAGATTAATTTATTTAGTGCAGTGGGCATCTAGGCGGCAGTATAGGACAGGTGATGCTCAATAAAGTAATTTAAACAAACGTACATTGGGCTACATTCACTTGTCTCTGCGAGCTATGGATGAATGGTAAATGAATGACAAAAAGGCTTCATCATTATGAGTCATTCCGTATTTATTGCACCTTTATTGAGTTGTTAAAACCATAAACAAAGATCATAACATCTGAGACTGACTGTGAGTAGAATATTTTCCACATATACAGGAGCAATGAGTTGTAATAGTTACCAACAATAACCTCCAACGTATGCAATAAAAAGCTGAATTATTATCGGTGGTTTATGGGCTGAAACTATCATTATTAGACTAAATCATTTATTTGCATGGTATATCCACCTTCAGAGGGAAACTATGTGATTTTGGCATCACATGTCAAGCACATATTAATCACATGTAACCTAATTAATTCACATTTTAATGTTTATTATTTATTACTCATATTCATTGATTCTTGTAGTATTTTTTTATTCATTGGGCTACGTCTCTACGCTATTAATCTACATGTTTATACTGTATATTTTCACATACTGTAGCTATGGCCTCACAATATGTCTATTTTCGTCCACTGTGGTCTTTGTTCATTCCCTCTCGCTTTTTTTAATCTCAGACTGAGAGTGCTGATCCACAGAAAGCTTGAGTTGATTGAATTTCCCACGGTGACTCCGCTAACTTCAGCCACTGCGCCGACCTAAATACGTGACGCGGATCAGTGGTTTGAGCTAATCTGGATACGTAGCCTGTGATTGGCTGGTTGTGTCACAAGCCCCGCCTCTAACGTGAACGCGCTCTGGGGGGGCTGAATTATAATGATCAGAGCGAGTACGCGCCTTAAAAATGACTGGTTCGCTGGAAATTATGATATTATGAATTATACAGATGGATAAAAAAAATCCTGACAAGATTAATGTAAATTAACTTCTGCCTCACACACCCAGAAGAAGAGGGAATAACTCACACAAACACAAACTGACACGCACGACACACCCCAGCTCCACGCCCACTGCACATTTGATTGGCTTTGAGGGGGATTTCACGACGCGGTTGATTGGTTGATGCAGACGTCAATCAGGTGTAATCAGGCACACGATTGGTTGAGCTGTTAGGAGGAAGTCAAGTGTCAAAACGTTTCGAGTCGGGGGGGGGGACACAGCTCGGACTTGACAAAAGCAAATCTGTCTCAGTTGAAACATTTTGGACACTGTTTTGTTTTTTTAATTTCCAAGCGGTGTGTCGGACGGACCACGCTGGACAGGATTACGTTATCCGGCTGAGAACCGCCACCCCCCCTCCGAGCTGAGACTTGGTCTCACCGTGGACTTGACCACCGCCGCGC
The DNA here is from genome assembly GCF_000972845.2 of Larimichthys crocea. Lineage (NCBI taxonomy): Eukaryota > Metazoa > Chordata > Actinopteri > Sciaenidae > Larimichthys > Larimichthys crocea. Next base: position 11,040,757 of record NC_040019.1, read on the forward strand.
GGCAGAGAGAGCAAAGTGGGACTTTATTGTTCAAGGCTAGCGAGCTAGCTCTGCTTGTTTTTGTGTGTGTGTGTGTGTGTGTGGACCGCAGGCTCTATGGCTGCGACTTACGAGCCAATATATGGACTTTCAGAGGACGAGGTAAGGTTTAGTCTACAGAGAAATAAATAAATGAATGCGTGTCTCTCACGGGAGGAGGGGGGGCTTCAGACAAACAGAGCTAACACCAGCGTTAGCTCATAGCTAACAAGCCCTCACCCACTTTCAGTCACATTCCGTAGTAATGTCCAGGCAGCTGTCAATTTCCTGCCTCCTGCCTGCGTGTCCATGAGTTTACTCCCCTCAGTTTGCAGCTGCAGCTGCACCCCCCAACCCTCGGTGCCTTCAGGGTGTTAAAACGAAACCAGCCTCGCTGCATCATTTATTTAGATGAAGGTGTGAACGACTTGTAGCTCGAGTAGTGCCTGAAAAGTGTTGCACGGGAGGAGAAAAGGATCAATACGATAAGGGGGTGGAGGGTTACGATGGGTCAGACATGAGCACAGCCTGATGAAAGCTGCAAACTGTGTGACTTAGACTTTGACATGTAGGAATGCATCATTCATGTGGCGTGGTAAAAGTAATGCTGTGTTGCGTTGTCACGAGTCATCACTGACAGTGACAAACAAAATAATGTGCAGACCGAGAGCAGCTGTCATCTGCCAGCATTACTAATGCAGTCAGAAATAGTAAGGCTGCGTTGGATTTGACTAAAAATAATTTTATTCACATGTTCAGAGGGAAAAACTCTTGATTGTTGAGTTCAGTGGGCTCAGCTGTCACCAGGATGCAGGAGACATGTGTGTCTTTGTGTACCAATTTAAAGAGCCAATACTCTGAACATTGCATGTATTGTGTATATTTAACATTTGTTTTTGTATAGATTGGATTATGTAATGATAAACTTTATATGTGCTTGTAACAACTCTACGCACTGCAGCACAAAGGACACAGGAAAGGTTAATTATTGGGGTTCACCACAGGGTTAGGGTCAGTTAATCTGTCGATCGTTTTCCCGATTTATCGATTAGTCCATAAAATGGGGAATAATGTTGATCACTCTTTCCCAAAGCGGAAGGTGACGCCCTCAAGTGTTTTGTCCACAAGATATTTGATTTCCTGTCACACGGGACTGAACAAACCTGAAAATATTCACAATCGAGAGGCTGAACTCAGAGAATTTGGAGAGCTGACTCAAAACGACGCAATTCATTTCATCGTCGACAGCGAATTAAATGATCCACTGACAGCTGTAGCTCCATATTTGCCACGTTACAGACATCAAGTCTCTTCAAGTTATCTCCACAAATTTTTAAGGCGTTTGTTGGTCTGCATACCATGAGGCACTGTACTTGTTTTGACCATGAAGTAAATGTTCAACAATGCAACACCCTGGCCTGAGGTAACGGCCGTGTTGGCCCGAGCTTCCACCCCCACATCCTCCTTTGCTCTGTTCTCCAGCACTTGGTACATCTGAAATGAAAAGAGCATTGTTTTTTCTCTATGGTGATATTTAATCTGTCTGTTTTTATGTATGCTTTTTGTTGCATGTCACACTGTTCACTTAAATGCACATGTGTGATAAATTCAGTTCATTTTGCCACAGACAACAGTGTTACAAATGACCCAGCTATCTCACAATATTAACGAAAGTGAAAAATAATTTGTCTACCCGCCATGACTCAGATCTGCTCTAGTAGGTTCTTCCTTGTTTCATGAAGGCCAGTAGTTTTTCCACAATCATGCTGACAGACAAAAACGGCACAGAAAACGTAACGTCCTCGGCAGAGGAAATAAAGAAGTAACACGTCAACCGGTTTTAGTTGAACCTCAATTTCAGATTGAAGTAGAAAAAAAAAAAAGAGTGTTTATAGTGGTTTAACTTGGTGTGTAGTCATCTCTACATTACCTAACATAATAGTCCTAAACACAGGGAACATTTTTTCATGATTTGATTAAATGTTTTAATCCACCATCTCTGTCTTTTGCAGCATGAAACGAGAGTGCTGCGGGTTAAGGTCATTGCAGGACTTGATCTGGCGAAGAAAGACATCATCGGGGCCAGGTGAGCATCACAGGATACACAAGAAGATGCACCAGAGGTTTCTTTAGTAGTTACACTGTTATGTCACTTTCATGTCATCATTGAGAGATTGATGACTGACACATCTTTTTTTATATACTATTCTGTAACACACACTATTTAAAGCAACATTGTGTAAGATTTGGTATTTGTTGCAATTCGGCCTCTCCAGTTTCAGAGTGCAGCTAATATTACTTACTAGTTCAGAAACAATAAGCCCAGCTCTGCGTCGGTCTTTCAGCCTTTTATTTCCCAAAGCTCAAGTCCAAGATTTACTCTTGTCTGGCGGCTTCTGCTCGGTCATTCTCTTTCCTTTTCTCTTCTTAGCCTCCTCCGTCAGCATCCTCTTTGCTCTCTTCACCTCTGTCATTTGCTACAGTGTGTCTACAGAAGCTGCTGAGCCCAGTTACAATGTCCACTTGCCAGGCTCTGGTTCTGGCGCAGCTTGCCATCAGCATTCTCCCCCGTCCAGTGCCCGAAAGCTCCCTCTTCTCGCACTACCCGGTGCTGTGTGCATTTACTTTGGCCCGACTAAGCTAACTAACAGCAGCTACAGTTCACAGCAGTTTACAGGAAACTCTGTAAATCACAGAGTTGATGTTGAGCAGTCAGAAGACATGAGAGGGAAACCAGAAATCTTTTTTTCTCCATTCAAATTTGATCCATTTTCAAATGAGTGGAATAGTTGGTGGTGTGTGGCTTCTCCCGACCTGCATAGTCGGAATAACAGAGGCACCATTAACCTTATTACAAGTCAGTGTAGCATCAAAATGACAGTGGAGTACGGAACCTGTTGATATGTCATTTCATATAGTATCCTACACTTTGATTCAGAGGGGCTCCTTCAGTTTGTCCCTCCAACCTTGGACAGCACATTGTTATGCACAATAACTACATTCCTTTTACTTACAAAGACCTTGAACTCCCACGAATTCATCAATGATTATCTACCTGCCTCTTTTGTTTTTCCAGGTAAACGTGTTTGACTGACAATCATACATAGCACAGACTTTCTCACATGTAGTTAAACAGAGATGTTAAAATTAAACTTTTGAGGAGCCTCTGCAGCATTATGTCCACCGAGGGACCTCTGTCTATGATATCCTTTCTCACCATGTGTGACACTGCAATGAAGTATATAACAACTTTTATGTGACGTTGCATAATATCCCTCTTTTTTTTTTTTTTGCATGGCTAAGCGTTGTAGTTTTCTGCCCTCTGAATTTTAATTACCCACCTTTCCGTACCTGCAGTGCCAGGAGGCTGGGATTGTTTAATAATACACAGAGTGCCCGTCAATCACTGCTAAAATCGTTATCATTTTGTTTATACATTAAATGGACATAACGATGATCCTGCTCGATCTTAGTCCAGACTAAGTGCATCATTCTGTCTGCCCTATTTATCTTTAATGGCTTTAGATTAAATGACTGCACCCATTCCTGTACTTGATTTAATCAGAATGACCTACCATGCTTTTGTTTTACCTTCAGGAAGTCATAGGCTGCCTTTTAAAACAGCTCCTTGACACACTACTGAACTTCTCATGGGCATTCCTCGCTATACTGGTGTGTTGATGTCACACGCTAGCCTACATATCAAGTCAGGTGTACAAGAAGAGAATAAAACTTTAAGTTAAAAAAAAAAAATCAGGTTAAGCCTTGGGGGTTTGTACATGAAAATGTAATGCAAATACATGTAGCAGCAATGTAATCCCAGGAAGTGCTCCAAACAGGCTGGCTCACTGGAGATTGTATGTTATCATTCCTAACTGCATGCTCATCAGTAACTTCTGCTGGTAAACAACAACCACAAGAGGGTCCAAGAATAGTCCAGAAGCGACAACACCCATTCGGAGCAAAGCTTCAGTCACACAGTCAGAAATAAATGATTTGATCCCAGGTAGAGTTATGGAAAAATGTATAATTTGTCATCTGGCTGAATTTGCCATATGACTACTGTAAGCCTCATTTTAAATTTGAACACTGCTTCTCCTGTTGTGTACAGCAATGCTTTTGTATATGAGCTATGAGAAAGCAGACGTCGTCAGAGAAAAGAGCCTGGCATGATTAGCACCGTGTGAATGCTGCTCGCATGCCAGAGTGCATGTGTTCCCATCCTGATGCCCTGCTGGCAGGACAGCGCAGCCTGGCTCAGGAGAAATCTGAACTGTAATGTAGAAACACTGAATGCGCTCCCGATGTGTAGCTAGCTACCACGGGAGACAGCGCTGACTTGGCAGTCTGTCACCTCATAAGATGGTCAAACAGTGCTGGCTTGTTCTTTTTTTCTTCTTTTCGCTCTAAACCTGTTCCTGTTCCTGCTCCATTCTGTACCACATCCACTTTGTTCTATTGTGTTCTCGACTAACTGCAACACTCCTAGGTTTTGTTTTTGTTGTTCTTGTGAGGTGTCGATAGAAACTCGAGGAACCCGCATGCAGTCAAACAAGTGGACTGAACCACCATTTGAATCCGACGGCCCATGCTTGCTTTCACCTCCCAGTGTTGACCTGAAGTAGCCTGTCTCCCTCAGCAGGATTTGGTTGAGGGAAGGAGACAAGAAGGAGTCTCAGTGCAGTCTAGATACAGTAGGCCCATTGTTTCTGTTTAGTCACAGTACATCACAGACCCGCACAAACACACAATTAGAGGCTGTGGGGTTCCTGGAGACATTAATTAGCAATCAAGCGACAGCAGTCTTGCTCGGGGTTATGTTTGCAGCTCCTTTTAAAAAATATATATTTATTTAAGATTCCTTCTATCTTTTTCCTTTGCCGCCTCTCAGCTACTTCTGCAAAATCTATGCGCGGCTGCGCTCCAACTGGCAGGCCAAATCTAATTTTGGATACATCCATACTGGAATTAGATCGCTGCTTATATAATTCCTGGATGGGAAAAGAAAACCGCAAATCAGATTTTAAACACATTCATAGTAGGTTTGAAATGCGCTTCAAATCAAATTAACGTCGAGTCTAGCCATAGCAATCAAAATGTCATTAACTGCACAGGAAATACAACATAGCACTGACATCTCACCCAAAAAGAACAATTTGAACTTGCGTGGTGTCATCTGGGAAGATGGACGGCTCTGTACCACGGCTAGATATTGTGTTTGTGAAACGATGTGCCTCTATTCTTCATGTAGACTGCAGCTGGCTTGTTTTATTTCCACTTTAGACAAACACTATCTGTTTTTGTGCTTATATATTGATAGAAGTTATTTCAGGACATGCAGTAGATGAGCTGAAAAGACATGAAGCTTTATGGGGACGCTCTCTCGTCTCTGGAATAGACAATTTATTAGTCAATTAATTGATTAGTTATTTGACAGAAAATTGATGGGCAACTCTTGGGATCATTGATTAATCATCTGAGTAATCTTTCAAGGAGAAATGCAAGACATTTGATGCTAGCTTCTCAGATGTGAGAACACACATCTGTATTATAAACAACTAGATGAGGCCCTCCTCGTAAGTTCGGTCTTACAATATATTGAAGTTTCTATTTGCATATCCTTATTGTATATGAAAAGCATACATGATATTCTTTATTATGCGGTGTAGTGGGATCAGACCTCTCACTGTTCAGATCTCAGCAGGACTAAGCCGAGTTAAACAGCATGACCCGCCTTGGAGTATCCATCCACCTGAGCACAGTCTGTCATCTCCCTTCCCTTATCAGTCCAGAGCAGTCACTGTAGTTATTTATTTTTTTTTATCTTGCGTACTATGAGAGGGTTATTAAAGGCAAAGAAGCCTACAGCTACCAAGTTTGTTTTTGTTGACGGTGCCACCTCTCCACCCGCTTTGTGTAATAACGAATACAGGCAACAGAAATAAAGACGTAATCAAAAGATTCCATTAGTAATTTATTTTTGTGTTGTTTTTCAGGTTTGTTTTTATGTGAATGTTTCGTGTAGGAATGCGTCAAGTTACTGATTAAAAAAAAATAAATGTCTGCTGTCCACACCACCACACACACAGACTTGTTTTCTTCAAAGGGGGATTTTAGAAAGGTTTTAACCTGACACTGTAGCTTGTGCTGCCTGCTGGGACTGAGATCAGTAATTGGTCCGCTCGGTGAATAAAGCAGCTCTGCCTCTCTATCCAGAACTTGCTGGATTTCTACCCTGTCAGCACCTTCAAATAAACCAATTGGCTGTTTTTTTTTTTTTAAATAGCACAGTCACATACACTGTGCTTACTATTTGCGCCACCATCTCAAAAAGTTTTGCAGGATCTATTTTTAGCCATTGCTTTGTCAATAAGGCATTATAGCCTTATCTCACAGTACCCAAATGCAAGCAGTTTTTATCTGCTGGTTTGCTCGTGGCAGACTCAGGTTTCAGATCTGGACACAAGCAATGTGTTAGCAATATGGGCTCTGGCACCGTGGTCACACTTAATATGATAAATTGGAAAATGGACTAACTAAGGTTATGAACTGCGAACCGAACAGTATACTTTGTTTTTGTTGTCCAAGGATCCCTTATTCCTGTTAAGACCTAAAATTTGTCGTAGTCCAAAATATTAAATCAGATTTGTACTTTTTTGTCAGATATTTAGCCAGATTTAAACAATAATTTTGTTTATTTTGTTCGTATTTCTTTGGCTTATTTTCTTAGATCAAAAAAGAAACATGCATTTATTCTTACCATATAGAGAAATTTTGCCGTCTGCACTGAAATGTCTGCATTCTGTCAGCAATACTATCTGTATATAGGCCCATATGAAATATTATTGGACTCGTTAACTTGTGGGGATCAGATTTGTACCTGTGAATTTCCATCCGCTGTTACGAAGTGAGAACCGTGAAAGGCTCGAGCTCACTTTTTCACCACTAATTAACATTTTTTTTGTTTTTGTTCCTGTCTTTGCAGCGATCCTTACGTCAAACTCTCCCTTTATGTTGCGGACGAAAACAGAGAGCTCGCCTTAGTCCAAACAAAAACCATTAAAAAGGTAGGTTCTAAGGTAAGAAGTAGCATTGATGCATGATCTGTAGCATGCAGTTGTAGCATATTGTGTTCTTCACAGACCTATCACTCGTAGCGTCAGACATTAGAGCTCTAATGTGCTGTATCCGATTGACCGCTCCTGCCACTATAATCCTCTTCCACCCCTGTACCACGCAGTTATCGTACAGCCTCTTAGATGTGGCTTTGTTCACTACCCTTTTTAAGTGATTGAGAGCACCACTTTCACATAATAAACCCACCCCCACAACACTACCCTAATTTTTCTTTGAATCAATGCAATCATATTATCTTCAGAGCTGGAAACCACAGGAAGTCACTAGAAGGCAGTGCTTCCTTCCCTGCTCAGCCAAGTGTAGAGGGAGACACTGGGCAAACTCCTTTCCCCCAGTGGCCTATTTTGGGGAGTAAATCTATTCTCAGCAGGGGGAGCTATTACTTGCTATTAGTAAACTCCATTCAGAAGATATTTTAATGTCAAAGTAGTGCGCTGTGCTTTCAAAACAAATGGATGGAATGCTCTGGACTTTATGGTTAAAAACGACATATTTATTGACATGTAACACATGTTGTTTTGCATTACATGTTATTCATTGGATTATATATCTATAAATAATATATTGGAGTGATGCACTCTTATGTAGTTGGACTTATTTACTTAAAAATGTCTCCTTTTCTTGGTAGTTAAGGTTAGCTGCCAGCCAAGCCACTGCTGGAGTCAAGCAGCTCAGGCCTCCATGCAGGCAGACATATGCTGCCAGGGGCCATGGTTGCCGTATCGGATATAAATAGCTGACAATGCACTGCTATGTGGAGCAGAAAAAAAGCATCACTGCTCGGCTCTTCTATGGGCTCTATGTGTCTTTAAGTGGGACACCTTTGATGGCGTCTTTGTTATTGAAGCTAAGAGTTTGGCTCGTGGCAAGGTGGCAAGAAATATAATGGCTAATAGGGCAAAACACCAAGAACTAGGAGTTACCTTAAGAGCCTTTACCAAACATTTATATTTGGCATACTATTCTGGAAATTTTCACCTTTTTTGAAAAAGGAGAATTTGACAGATTTTTAGTTTTAAATTTCTCTTGAAGGGCAGTAGGTTCATTTGTAATTCTGGTGTCGTCAGCAGTAGTTTTAACAGACGTGTCATTTTATCGCTGTCGTAAAATGTTGTAAAGTGTTTATTAATCAGAATGACTTGTGAAATTAAGGCTTCGTTGACATTCTGGTGTTTAAGTCATTTCAATCACAGAAGGAATGTTAATGAGATGTGTCACATAGTTCTGAATGCAATAAAATATCAAATGTGTGGGAGAGAGCCTGTGCATCCACATGCTGAGCTGACCCATCCAGAAAGCGGGTGAAAATCCTCATGGCTGTTAATCTATGGACTAACGCCAATCACTGAGACGTGTTACAGCCACAAACTTCTTTTAACGGCCTAAGAGGATCATTGACACACAAGATTGAGCCTAATTTCTCACTTGGGCTCTCTTCTCTCACTATGAGTTGGATCGGTTTCATACGTCTGTTCGGTTTTCTGTGTAAACTTCAATACACACTTAATTAAATATTAGTCTAACCACGTCTGTACTTTGTGTTTCAGACCCTCAATCCCAAATGGAACGAGGAATTCTTCTTCAGAGTGAGTTCATCATGTGTCACATTCCCTTTCTCCATAGTATCCTCCACTACCATGGTCTGTTATTGCATTTGTTTACTCTAGAGTGGTAGTGTTAGAGTTGTTAATCTTTGGTTGCAGTTTAACTGAGAGCTGAGTCCCACCTCCTCCACCACTGTAATCAAACGGACCATATTAGACTTTGGAAGGTTAGCCACATGCGTATGATTTTTCTCCACTGGTTATTTATAAAAGAATTATAGCTGAGTCGTATGTCACTACAATTAGACGATTGACTACCTTCTAGCAATCCAAACCAAAATAAGCTGGTAGCTGCCTACAAAATGTTGTACGTCTGTAATAGCTTTGCATGACTCATTACGACTGGATGACTGCTGTATCTGCTTATCTCCCCTGTTATTTGTCATCAACACAGGTGTGTCCGCAGAATCACAGGCTACTCTTTGAGGTGTTTGATGAAAACAGATTGGTAAGATTCACAACTCGTATTTATTTTTTTAAATTTCAGTCTGTCATGTCTGCAAGAAGTTGATCTATTTAGTTCCACCCACCAGGATCATAATGCCTCTTTTAATTTGACTTTGATAGAAGGCTTTCCAGTAGTTCTGTATTCTTCTATGCTTTAGTTTCTGATGTACTAATAAGAAGTGAATGTGCCACATAAAATGTGATGATTATATAACTGATATTGCTGCACACCTTTCAAAGTAATTTTCCTAGAATAGACCTGCTTTCATTTCTCCGCGGGGATCATCGCCAATCTGGAATGCACTACATTGACTTTATCTGCACCCTGTGTCTTCACAGTCTGATTCCTGTGAACTCTGACACATCGCTAGATTTGATATCACAGGATTTCAGACTGTAGGCTCAGTCAAAAGAACACAAGAAAAAAGAAATGCACACAGCAGTACGGGTTTTAAAAAGAAAGAGAGAAGGAGAAGAAGAAGAAAGGCCTGTTTATCTTCTAGTTTCATTGCCCTGCTTTAAGACTGTAGTCCACTAACAACTACTACATTCCTCTTATGTCAGATTTCTCAGATTTCCTCCACAGACGGGGACACTGTCTTCCTTGACTTTTGAAATTGAAGCCTGTTGAAGGTTGCTATGACAACCAGATCAAATGTCTGCGCAATGTCAAGCAGCAATTTACAAAAACAGCACAAGCGGGTCTAATTAATCAATTCACTAATACACAGTTATTGTATGTATCTTGGTGAACCATCTTGAGAAGAGAGGGAGGCGAGCGAAGTGCTTGTTGACATAATGAAGACATTGTTCTGTGGGAGAAGTGAAAGGCTTCCCTGAAAGAGGTTTAGGACTGCAGTGATATTTGTTTTGTAATGACTTCTAAGTGACTCTGCGGTCTGTATCTTGAGTTTGATGTTTGATAAAACAAACAGCGGACGCAGCCCCACATATTATTGGTGTTCTTGGCCAGATAAGGCGCATTCTCTCTGGGTTTCACAGGGACAGGGCTACTGCTTTTGTGCACGGAGCACCGACTTGGAGTTTGAAAGATCTGAGCTTGTTGGGCTTTTTTGTGACACCACATTCTCTAGTTTTCCTGACAACTCAATCAAGTGAAGACAGGTGCATTGTATGACTAAATATGACTCAATTCATTCTGCATGTATATGTGCTAATGAAATCAGTGCATACATTGGTATGTGTTGTGTCTTCATGTTCCACACGCCCATGCTGAGGGGAATCACTGGCGCTCAGCCCGCTATGGAAAGGGCAGCTCTAATTTTTACCTCGGTACAGTGGGAGCTCTCTGTTGCTGTATAGAATAGGATGACACAAGAAAGCACAGCACAGACAGTCTCTAACCAGGTCCTCTCCTTATATGTCTGAGGAGATGCTTTTCTGGCTGTTTCAAGGTACATGCCAAGGAAGCTCCTCCACCACTGGCCAGTATTTCTTTTGAAGGGGCTGCTTGTTCTCTTGCATTCATTAATTTTATTTGTCAGAAGAGATGATATGCTAGATTAAGCTTTGTGATATAGTGCGTTAGAGAGATTGTGGTTTTCTCATGTAGTCTAAATGTCGAATAATGGTATTAGATGTATTAAATATATATTAATATTAGTGCAGACAAGACACTGTACATGAGAGTTGACATGGAATTTAAAGAAAGAATAGGACTACAGTACAGTGCAGTGCTTTGTTTGAAGCAGGCATGTTACGTCATTTGGCAAGCTGGGCTTGCTGCCATTGGACCACACATTGGCATTTTGTTTCTTTTATACAGAACATTCTCCATAACATTTCACACACACACATTTATTGACTGTGCTTAACACTGTAGGCAGTGTGTCATCACTAAGTGCAACCGGCTGCCAAGCCACAATTTCTTCTTTGCTCTGCCGCAGCCTTTTGGCTGTTTCTCTGCCTCCTGTCAGTCCCGTCTCTCTCTCCTTGATGTCCTCTTGTCCACAATGGACAACTTTCATTTTTTTCCCTATTTTCTCATCAGTGGCTTGGCTGACAGCATGTTTGCAGCTTAGTGCTTTTGAAACAAATAAGGTGACGCACTGTGGCTAAACCGTAGGTCGGACCAGTCATAGTCAAGTAAAGTTGGAACGGCTTTTTGGACAGGCCTGAAAGGCCAGATTATCATAGGGAAGTTGTCAGTTCTTTGCATGAGGGCAGACAGCTCCCCCACTGACTCTGGCCTCAGGGCAGAGTACCCTAAAACCTCCATTTTCTCATGCTGAGCCGCTCGTGAATCACTTAGCTGTCAGCAGTGTATAAAGACTGCTCTCATGAATGTACAGTATGTTGTGAAATCGTCTCTTTCTGTTTTATCTTGTACTGTAGCCAAGTAGTATATTACAAGCATCAAAATCTGTGTGCATAATTTCAGCATTTCAGCCTAGAAACACAGCTGAGTTGTATCCTGGGCGGTTTTTGGATGCAAACACAGTGGCCTATAAAACCACCAGACAGTGAAGTGTTTGGCTGTGTATGGGAGACAGTGTAGTCTATTCCCTTTGAAGAAGACTTGGATATCTTTCTCCACCGAGGACCGTGCTGTTTGTATTACCAAAGATGTGATCTATCAGATATTCAGCTCTTCACTCTGCTGCTGCCTGTTTTTTCCTGGTCCATTTATAGCAACAACTTCCTGATGCTTCTTTTTTATGTTTCCAAGCTACAAGAAATAACAAGGTTCAATTTGTTCTCGGGGTTTAATGGTGAATTAAATGACCAATGTACCTGTTAAAATGTATATGAAATATGGCTGTTATACTGTTCATTTATGTGGGATTTCTTCGACTCTCACTCTCTTTCTTGTTCAGGCACAGCACAGAAAGGGTGATGTTTTTGTCCTAAGTCATTGCATTAATGAAGAGATGGTGCAGAGGGTAGCGGTAGGGTTTGGGTTTAATTATTTTAATGATAGAGACAGCGTTGTTTTGAAGCGGATATTTAGCGCTACTATCGAAAACAGAGCCAGAGTTTCAGACAAAGGAATGTGGTGGCGTATAAAGTCGAAATCATTAGAGGTTATTGGGGGTTAAAAACTACCAAACTTGACAGAGGCGTGGAGGCAAGGAAATGGGCGGGGGGGTTAGAAAGAGATCATGTGAATGGATGGACAGTGGTAAGTGGGATGTGTTGGGGGGCCAGTTGGCACTTGAGGGCAGCATGGGGTTGTAACAGGAGGTGGTGGGACCATTTGTAGTCACATGACTGACAGGCAACCCACTGTCACCTCGGAAACCAGGAGCGCCGGCCGCTCTTATCCAATCATGTTAGGAATGCTGGCTGTCACTCGGCTCAGGCTATTTCTGCTGTCTGTCGCTAGTGCTTGGTAGTGCTAAGAGTCTGGCATAGAGGGATCTTTCTTCTTTTTTTTTATTTTTTCCCCTTTCCCCCTCACCCTTCCTCTCTTTAGCCTCCTCTTTGCCTTTCCTTAGTAGTGTAAAGTTGTCAGCTCTTTTGCAGTGGCAGTCTAGTTTTTGTGGTGTGACTTCTTTCCTCCGTACAGTTTACTGTGGGAAGGAAAGTTGAGGAAGAGTCTCGGAGAGGGTGGGAGAGGGGGATGAGAGAGAGTGGAGGGAAAAAAAAGGGATCAGTCATCTAGCCAGCCAAAGGAGAGCAGTGGGCGACACTAAGAGACTGAGACGGGAGCCAGAGGAGAGAACCAAACAGCCAGTCAGAGCACAAGTGAGAGGGAACAGGAGCTGCGGGACGTGAGGTGAAAATGGCACAACGTCTGCGTTTGTACTTTGGCTCAGGCCGCAGTAACACAGCCCCGGAGATACTGGAAGGAGACGCTGAGGAGCAGCAGGGAGACAATGATGTGGTCATGCCGCTCCGCATGCAGCCTCCTCCGATAACTAGGCCTTCTCAGGAGCCCTTTGTGGAGCATGTCCCACCAAGGGCTTTTGGCTCGCGGTCAGAAGCTTCGCTTAAACGCAGCTCCTCCATGTTCATACCTCAGCTCGCCGCCTACGCCGAGCCGCGGCCCACCAAAAGCTCCTCCATGCACATCTCCCTACAGCGCTCCAATGGATCAAGTAACGGAGATTCCCGTGGTCAAGCTGATGATGTCCCGCCGCCCTGTTATTCTCCTCCAGGACCTGCGCCTGCCTACACCGAACCACAGATCGGAGCAGACGTTCCGCAACATCCGCCTCCTCCATACTGCAGCCCAGACTCTATGGACTCTCAGACTTTTCTGACAGAGCCGGGTCTGCCCAAACGCAGAGTCTTTAGCATTGGTTCTAATGGTCATACTTTGTATAGCCGAGGCCAACCTGGTATCAGTGTTGGTGGTATTTGCATACAGAGGAACTCCCCTGATGGTTCCGACATCCAGCACTTCAGAATCCTCCCTTATGGTGGTACTGGTTGGTCTGTCCAGCAGCCAAGCTTGGACCAGTGCTCTGTTGTTAATGGTGGAACACAGAGACTAGTGTTTCAGCTCCAGCAAAACCAGAACCAGGATCAGAGCCAGGGTAGGCAACAGGCTTCTGCATCCCAGGAAGAATGCACAGATGTTGGCTTTGCCAGCTCAAGAGGTAGCCGTATGGTGCGCTACCCGAGAATTCGGCTGGAGAGAAGTTCGTCTCATCAGAGGCTGTTGCTGGAGAATCAACAACAAACTGCTCGTGCAGATAGCCCAGCTATCGAGGAGAACCAAACAGATATGGAGACACGAAACCGATCTAATAGTTGTACTTTCAAAATCAGTGGGGATACTTCGAGAAGGCAGTCTCATTTCAAGATATATTTTACCCCAGGCGGAGGTGGAGATCAGGATGTGAGTCTTGGCAATGATTCGGCGAGGAGCGATCCAAAGGTAAACTATTGGAAAACTTTTTTGGTGAAAATGTTTTTAAATAGAAAAAGGTTTTGTAAATATTCTGACATGTGAAAATGAGATTAGCAGAGTTTTTGGTTTTAATTATGAAGAATCGAATTTGAGAATGAATATAGATGGGTCTACTTGCTCATGACATTTAGCTGAACACATGATTGTTCATATGCAGTGTAGTCAGAAGAGGGAGGGAGGGCTGGACATAAGAAATAAGAATCAGGGTGAAATTAAACCTCCCTGCTTAGTTTATGTGAACTTTATAGGATTTTGTACATCTGATTTGTGATGTTGCTGGTTTTGAACTTATTTCGCTCGCTGAATTGAGCCTTGATGAGGAGAGATCTGTGTGGTGCAGGAAGAGGGTGGTGACATTCTGGGAAGTGAAAAGCACAGACATGGTTTTCGGAGCTAAATCACGCACGCACACGCACACGCACACGCACAGGCTTTCTTTCATTTTACAACCACAGGCATCTGAGATTTTACACACATCGGCCAGTTCAGTCATGAAAGGAAAACAGGAACAGGCCCACGGATGAATGGATAATTTCTCCCCATGCACTTGTTGCCTTCTGTTTCATAGAAATGTGACACTTAAGTTTGGTAATACCCTTAACTGCAGCCAGTGCTCTTTGAGAGTTGGCTGTTTCTATCTTTAGTCTGTTTCGAGCGTGGTTGTTGATTTTGAGAGCGGGCAGGCGGCATGTCTTCTTTGGCTCTAGGCTGGTATGGATCTGTATCCTCGCAGCTGCTCCATGAGTGATTAAGAACTAAGATGTTGCTATGGGCAAAATAATGATCAAGACATTTAACAAGCTATCAGTATCCTTAAAGCCTCAAGTCTTTTGATGATATAAAGGTTGCAGTGTGTCATATTACCTAATTTATTATTCTCAAGTTTCTTAAATCACTTCAGATGTTGGACTTATCAACAGCAGTATTTTGTACTGCAAAATGTGGATCATGAACTGAAACTTTTAAGTTGCAGCTTTAGATAAGAGAAATTTATTGTAGATATTTGAATTATGAGTCTGTCATTGACTATTTAAGGATTACTCCTAGTGGTTTCTCAAGAATGGCTTGCTGCCAGGAGAAACTACCGCACTCTTTTTCAACTTGTACAACCTGACATTTGTGGTTCCCACCCTTTTTGGGTTGTGACTCCTGAAAATGAAGAATTGTCTGACCTCTTGTCACAGATTATATGTATACAAGTCTTGATCTTTTCTGCTATCCCATCCTGTAAATCATCTCATGAATTATTTTCCCTTGTGTGGCCCCCAGGCTTTGTAACACTTTGTTTTACCAATGAATTATAATGGGTCATACTATACCCTGTGGTTTATTTGACTGTTTGTACTGCAGCATGGAGCAGTTTTTAAAATTTGGTTTGACTTTGTATCGATAAGGATACACAGGGTCATAGCTGGTTTTGCATTATTCCACTGATACACAGCAATGCACCAGGTAAAGCATGTTAACTGCAAGCCATGCAAATGTTTTATGAGGCAGGAAATTGATACAGCACAGTTGTTGGGCCTCAAGGAAACCCAAAATGTATTTTTGTGAGTAACACCACATAACTTTTGTTTGTTTACGAGAAAATGAAACACTTATATTTCCTCATGATTGTGCTACACCAGGCTTTTATCACATGAATACAAAGATGTCTACAGTTTGCTAACCTTAAACTCGCATGTTAGAAATTCAAGATGGTGTAAGATTTAGTGTCTGGTTTTGGCTGTTCTTCACTAATGCATCAACAAGTCTTTAGACATATTTTTGACACACCTTCTTATTTCCTTTTTTAAGACATGCGGTGTTGTGTTACCCCAGGGCAACCCGTTTCTCATGCAACAAGGAAATCCTCATTTAGACCATAATGACAGGTCTTCCCCCAACTGGTTGCCTGGAGTTGGAGTGCCCCTTTTTAAAGCCCTGCATGATGGGATACTACGAGTGTGTGATTTGTGTGTGAGTGTGTGTGCCAGATAGACTATCTGCAGACAGCTATGCCACCGTGCCACGGCCTTGTTATAGCTCTGCCTCATTGCTACCCAGTTGCCATTCACAAAGAGCTCTTGCAGGCCGCTGGGTTTGCTATATTTACCTGAGCTAGATTGTGGGTGGATGGGGGTTGGGGGGGTGCTCTTTTTTATTTTTATTTTGGTCCAGTAGCATGTGAGAGGGATTCATATTGCTATTGTCGTGAAGGGCTTTTCTCTGTCAGCTCTGATCTGTCAGAAGTGCATAGCATTGTAATTCAGTTGTGTCAGCACGCAGACTGTTGAGTAGGTGAGACAACCTTTTCACACTTCAGCGCCAGTCTGGACTTGTTCCAGGTTGCTCTATATCATAAACCTCTCAGTCCACTACCACTTATTCTTGCATTGCGGTTCAGTACAGTAGCTACAGTTTTGCATTGCTCATTCTTATCACATACCTCTGGTGTTATCCAGGCATGCTGATAGTTTTTGGTTAGTTTTTCAATGCTTGGAGCACCTCAAATGAAATTGTATTCACCTCAGAACAGAACAGAAATGGATATATAAACCCCCAAACTATGTGTATACAGCTAGAAGTATGTAAGACGTGGGGGTCTTGTGATTTGTGTTTTTATTTTCTACTTTTTTTTCAAGCCAGCTTCACAGTCTTCATCTGCCTCATGGTTCTTTAACTCTTTGTCCCTCCTCCTTCCCTTGGTTGTCAGTGGCACCCTCCCTCTCTGAGTGTAACCTGGCCTAGAGAGGCAGCTGCAGGCTCAACTGTGACCCTTTGATGACTCTGCAATTATATCCCTCTGCATACACATACCCACAGCTTAAAATGCTTGTTATTGTTGAGGACAGAGAAATCAGCTGTGTGTCGCAGGAGTACGTGCGTCTCATGGGATACTGTCATTGCTACTGACTGTTTTATAGCGTACAAGCTACAGTGTGACTATTCTTTCGCAGTTCAAGCATTGTACTAAATGAGATTTCCAAACGTTCATAGTGACTCAACAGTGCTGAAAGTCTTGGTTCCAAACGTTCATAGTGACTCAACAGTGCTGAAAGTCTTGGCTCGTTTGCACTATTCATTGTAACTCTAAACTTTACTTTGCCCTCTACTAGTTCAGATAGAGCACATGATTCACTGTTTTGAATTACTCGGCCCATATGTAAAGTAAATTAATTGTTGCTTTGGGAAATGAAAGCAGATACAGCTGTAATTTACACTGTAGTGTTTCTGGCTTTTCCCGGAAGATTTAACCGTGTATGTTTGTGTGGGTGTGTGACAGAGAGAGAGAGAGTGCATACACGTGGATGCACAAGTGTCTGTTTCACTCAGTGTTTTTTTTTTATGTGACTCATTTGTAACCTTTCACCATTGAATTCCAGGTCTGTTAACTGTGGTGGGAGCCCATTTTATACTCACTTTCAAACACTGCTGATGATCAGAATAAACCAGGGTGATATCTGTATATCCGAGTCTTGCATGAGTGTGAAAAACGAGGCTCAGTTAGCATAGTTGTAAGAAATGATCAACCATGTGTTCCTACATTCGGTAAATAATTACGTTTTTCTACATTGCTTTAAATTTTGACATTGCAACACTACACTTGGTGATATTTAAAGCAGCACTAAGGACTAAACTTGTGGTTTTGAATCTTCTTTCGTACGCATATTTTCTCCATAAGCTCTTCTTTGCTGACTCAAATTTAAAGTGATGACCACAAGTATCTTTCAATTTCATTGTCAAATCAAGTTGATATACAGAGTTCTCCCAGCATTTCAAGTTTCCATGACTCCATATTGAAATTTTATGACTGTATTAGTTTTGTGCAGCAGTGAAGCAGCTTTTACAGATGCCACGGCATAAAAAAAAAATCTTCTGTTGGACATAGTTTGAATAACAAATGAACAATCTTCAGAAGAAACACTGAGACTGTGCTTTTATTGAGCGATTGTCAACAGTTGGTTAATATTTTTTTTTGGATTATCGGCCGTTTGGCCACAGGTGGATCATAACTCAAGCTGAGAAACACTGAGCTAACAGAAGAATCATGTGTTTTTCAAACTCAGCCTTTCCTGTCAAACAAATATCATTGTTAGTTATTGCCTGTTGTCTAAATCAGTTGTGTCCCATACACAGGCTTCTTCCAAGAATGGCCTTTTCCATCTCACACAGGTAAACACTGCTGGGGACTGCTCCTGAGCAGCCCAATCATCCATCAATCTCCCCCTTTGCCTCTCCGTCTGCATTAATTACGACAAAAGGATGGACAAATCTACGGGCCTCATAAATCTGAAACACAAACCTTCCCTAGTTCTCCCCTGTTGTCACCTCTATCCTTCTCTCCCTCTGTCTGGCTGACTTGGCTTCAAATCTGGTGGCAGTGGATGTTATTTTTCCTTGCTGGGTTCACGGGTTCTTCTCCTACGAAATGTAACCAAAGTCCTGTCCAGAACTAAAACCCTTGAGTCAGCCTTTCTGCCTAGACACACACTGAAATCTGTGCTGATTGGCAGAGAAAATAAGCCACAACAAACCAGAGCATAAAATAGTATCATAATTTCAGTAACAGACAGAAACAGAAAAAATTTGCACTTCACAGTTTTGCAACCATGAAATGTTTTCAAAACACTACAGGTGTCCACAACAAAGGCTGGCTGGTATTTCTGGATGGGGCTGAAATGAAAATGGTTGTCTCTTTCACTGTGTCTGTGACAAATAAACACAAAATGCTTCTGGTGCATTAGGTAATTCGACATTGTGGTTTTCCCCATCTCTTCCCTTGCTGGAAATTTCAGTATTCCCCTGACGCACCCAAAAAGCTTCTAAAATTAAGCTGCTAAAGGTGACCTTCTTGTTTTCTTTCCTAGACCAGAGATGATTTCCTGGGACAAGTTGATGTTCCTCTCAGTCATTTGCCGGTAAGTTATTTGCATATGTGTGTGTGTGTGAGAGAGAGAGAGGCCAGACTGACAGTTATAACACTGTTTTGAATACTCAGCTCTTTCTTATCTTCAGTTTTTTTTTCTATGCATGATTAACCTCTGTGAAGGTCAAGCAAAGAGTGCGTTTGTGTGTGTGTCTGTCTTGAGTGTGAGAAAGTGCTAGCCGCACAAGCGAAGTGTTGTTGTGATCAAACTGCACTCTCCTTGTTAGACATGGAAAGTGGGCTGTCTAGAATGTAAACAGAGGTGACTGTTCTGAGGGCGGTCTGTCCTGAGAATCAATGGAAAAAGCCTCACTTGTCAAATTCACACA
The DNA here is from genome assembly GCF_000972845.2 of Larimichthys crocea. Lineage (NCBI taxonomy): Eukaryota > Metazoa > Chordata > Actinopteri > Sciaenidae > Larimichthys > Larimichthys crocea. The sequence continues at coordinate 11,060,080 of NC_040019.1, forward strand.
CTCACATGTACTCACTTGGAAACTGTGGACTGCTGGGAGATAACAGCTTCTGAAAACAATAACATGCCGCCAAGAAGTGTGCGCTGCTTGGCAGTTTTAACAGTTTAGATTTGACGTAAGCAAATGGGACCTGAAACTTAAGCAAATAGACCTACAAATTTGAGAGCTGTTTGAGTGGCTGCGGACATTCTGAAGCTTTCACAAAGTTGTGAACCTCCAAAAGCACATCAGTAGAAGGTGTTGGGGTTAATTATTAATGTCCTATTTGGCTCCCATAGGTCCAGGAAATTCACCGCAGATAAAAGCCGAGTCATGTTGAGAGAAAGTCAGTGGACGGAGAATATTTGGTCCTGACGCAGCTAATGCTGAACAAATGGAACCAAGCATGAATAAGCTACCGCAGTCTTTCTACAGATTAAGAGATTTGAGTTATATGTATATTTTGAGTCAATTTATTTGGTTTATTCGTGACTAGATGTTGGAGCAATTGCGCTCTTATTGGTCATCATTTTATAAGCATTTTATATAAGCTTCCCCTAGATACTCGTCTTTAAGTTTCATTAACCGGATCAGCCATGCTGGCTCATCTGAAGTTAACTGGTAGCTGCATATGCTTTGTGGAAGCTTGAGTTATTTAGTTATCAACTTTTTCCAAAGACAGTTTCATGCACCATAAAGCATAAAATCTATCAAGCTCTGTTTTGCATGAGTCACATATAAAATAGGGTACATGTTGCCTCGGCCTCATTTCGATGTATTATTAACAAAACCTGATATTTATTCTCAATTTCTAAGATTGTAAAGACAGTTTAGCAGCTCCAATTTTTATTCTTCTTTTTTTTGCAAAACGTGCATTCAGGATTTTAATTCTGATATGGAAACTGACAGTCTGAGTCAATGGTATGTTACAGAGCGGTTTGTGGTGAGCCACCAGTCTGGATGGGTTTGGCCCTGTTAAACAGCAGTGGGAGATTGCTGTCAATTACAAAAGACCCTTTTTTGCTGGTCAATATGTAACAGGAGACGCTCACTGTTGCATAATGTCCTAGGGTGGCTTTGTACAGGGTTCCAGCCATGTTGTAAACTCATGACTCTGATATTTTGATACTCTAGCATGTGTATTTGCGTGTGCGTGCAATTGATTTCTGTCAACAAATGCCTCCCCCTTAATTTGCAGACAGAGGACCCTGCTATGGAGCGGCCCTACACATTCAAAGACTTCCTCTTGCGTCCCAGAAGGTCAGTTTCTACCGGATGTGGAAAACAGGATGTGATAAACAAACAGTGAAATCGCTTACCAGTAATTCAACTTCGTAGGTTAACTTCTGTCTGTTTGCCCCCATTAACAAGTGGAATAGACATTAATAGATCATTAAACTCACAGGGACTTGGCTCATGTCGTAACACCAGAGAGCAGCAAGTTCATGTAACGGTCAGTTGAACACTGAAGGTGAAAGGCCATCTGCTGCTAATAGGCAGTTTGGAAACTCCCTGCATTTCTAAGCATTACCCTAATAGGGGCTCTAAGGGTGCAGGCCACCTGGATTGATGTGCTTTTTTCAAGTGGGTCCATTTTTTCTGATGTTACACTACTAGTCACAAGTCCAGGGTGAAGGGTTACCTGCGTCTGAAGATGGCCTATCTCCCCAAACAAGGAGGACAAGAGGAGGAAACTGGAGACATGAGGGAGGAGGCTGAGGTAAGGTTTTGGCCACCATTGTTGCCAGGTTTGTTTTAACTGCTGACTTAGCATTGCCTAAGACATCCTTTTGACAGTCTTGTTCGTAATAACCTGAAGCCAAACAAGGTCTTGTTTTATTCCTTCCTTCCACACAAAGACACAAAAACACAGTTCTTAAAACTAAAGATGATAGCACGTAGCCCAATTTGTACCAATAGAAAATGGGAGAGCGGTTTTTGCTCATAGTGAGAGGAGAAAGGATGTCTCTCCTTTTTATTATTTTCTCGAAGAATTCTGGCAGCATCTCGCTGCCAGAATCTGGTGAAAATCTTTTCCAGGTCAGCGTATGGAAAAACCATTTACAATTCTGCCTGCTATTTGGAGAAATAAGAGCTTCTCCTCTTTTACTTGGTGTGTTCTTGCATTTGTGTCTGTGTGTGTGTGTGTGTGTGTAAGTGTGGATTTCTTGTGAAGTGCTAGAAGAGGTGTTATATATTTTCAGGAAGTGAAATGCTTCACAGATAAGGTGACATGTAGTTAATTTCAATGGCACTTTGCTAACCTCTGTGTGAAGAAAGTTATGACTTCAGCGTTCCTGTTATTTCTCAGCTGGACTATCCTACAAAAGAGAATTAACTCTGGTAGTTATATTGATGCCCGTCAGTTTAACAACACAACACATTACTCTGAAAAGTTTTTAACCAGCCACAGCATCTTTGATGCATTCCCGTGCTTGAATCCCCTCTTAAATCGGACCGTGTTGCTGATGTTCATGCGTGTCTGACAAGCTGTGAGCTCACTGTGATATCTGTGACCACGGGATCTTTGACCTGACCTACCAGTGAGCTACTCATACCTCCATATGTTTTTCTTTTTCAGGGATGGGATGAGTCTGCGGACTCAGGCTCACAGCGACCCCAGCAGCTGCTGCCCCCATTGCCTCCAGGCTGGGAAGAGAAGGTGGACAACTTGGGACGCACCTACTATGTCAACCACAACAACCGCTCTACACAGTGGAAACGGCCCTCTAACATGTAGGCCTACTGTTTTCTCTTCTCATGTTTTTAAAATATATTTTTACATTAGTTAAATGAGAAAATCTTAGTGTAGCACAAAAGTACCACAGACCTGAACAGCCATTTTTCAGAGGCATATATTTGATTTCAAAGGAAATCAGGAAATTTCAGAAACCTCATCCAGGTGTAATTGAGAAGGTTGATGCCACTCTCATGTCTGTATGATAAATTGGAGTCTACACATTGCAGCTGGGTTCGATTATTGTAGCATAAAGACTAAAAATAAGGCCAACAGCTAAACAGCTAGGCTCCGTTCAAAGTTGACAAAATTCACCTACCAGCGCCTCTTAAGCTCATTAATTAACACATTAAATCTTGTTTGTTTTATTCTGTATAAAAACTGAATTGTAAAAACAAGTTGTGGTTTTATGGGACGGTGTTGCATGTGGGACTACTTGCCTGACAACCAAAGTCAAAGTTACGTCAAGACTCCAAGAAGTCTCTTCACTTCTGGCCAAGAAATAGTCTTGCATGTAACTCACCATAAAACCACACTGTCATTTTTACACTGTATATTGAAGAGACATATTTAAGAGTGGGATCAGCTGTTCCTTTAAGAAAACTTGCATGCAATAGCTTGAAAGACATCTAAGCCACAGATATTATGTATCCTTATTATTCCCTCAATAATGATCGCTTCTTCTCTTCTAGGGATGTGATTTCAGAGACTGAGAGTGACAATCAACAGCGTCAGATCCATCAGGAAGCACACCGCGTTTTCCGCTCAAGACGCCACATCAGTGAAGACCTAGAGAACGAGCACTTGGAGCCCAGGGACCTGGATAATGTGAGAGACAAGAATATACACATTCGTACAGCATCATACACATTCATACAGCACACCGCTGCCAGAGTTGTCTCCAGAGATAAAATAATATTATTATTTCATGGCTGTGTCTCCTTGTTGCTCTCGTAGTCCTGGGAGCTCATCACAGAAGAGGATCCTATCGACAGCATGGCCCAGTCTCTGCCCGGCCCCTCCCCCGCCTTGACACCGCAACACCCGCCAACACCCGTCACCCAGGAGTTCTCTGAAGATTTAAATCTGAGGCTATCACTCACTCCTGATACCAACGGCGAAGTGCCAGGGCCGAGCTCAGCTCTGGTGAGAGTGCACTTGTCAATAGCCAAAACCTGCTTCACTCCACATTTAAATAACTTAATGGCGTAAATGTAGGCATGCTTATTTATATCCAGGTGGGTCTTTTACTTTTTTGTTTGTTTGTTTGTTTGTTTGTTTGTTTAACAGGGTCAACTTTCAAACAGACTTCGGTCTTCAAGTATGACGGATGGTGTCAGCGATCAGGCCCAGGCTCCTCCTCTCATGGTACATATTTCTGAACCCACTCCATCCTGTTCTTTCTTCATTCCTTTGTTTGTTGTCTGAACACCGTAAGCAAAGAGGTATTGTTTTCTCATTTACCTGCTCTGTTGGCATGCCTCAGTGCTGTTGGTGTACCACACATCAAATCACCTCCCTCCTCACTTTTCCTTTTTGATTTTATCACTCGTTCCTTTTCTTCTTGCCCCACCTCCTCCTCTCCCACTACTACTCTCTGCCTCTTTGTGATTCACTCTCAGCTATGTTTGATGTATTGTAAGAGTGTTGGCTTTACAACCATGTGCCCGCAGAATAACAATTCCAGTAGAAAGCGTTGGCAAGTGAGATTCAGACAGTAGCCCATCAGATCAAATGTTCCCCAGAGAGTCCTGAGTCATGGCATCAGTGAGGATTCAGCTCAATGAACTGTCACGAGATGTGAGTCAGATGTTCGTCACTTAGCTTAGTCACAGCTGCGAGCTTGGCTTTGTCAAGTCCAGGTGCTGATGTCCGCCTTTCTTTTGAATGCCAAGTCTCTGAAGACCGGACAACAGTAGTCTCATTAAGAAGCCATTAGAGGAAACCATACGTTTGTGCAGTTTCCTGCAACAGGGAAGGTTGGTTACGGTAACACAACTCCTAATGATAAAACATGTGTGTAGTTGGATCGGTGCTGTTTGCTTCGACAATGCGTATGAGATTCCTGTTGGATAAAGGTAGCCTCGCCTGTGATTACAGCATATTAACCTAAAAAAAAAAAAAGATAATGCTAGCATTCTTCTGTATTTGTCTTCAGCAACCAACAAAGCTTTAGTCCAGGACTCAAAACTCTGACTTCCCTATGCTGTCTGTGGCACCCAGCATCAAACCTGTTGGTTTCCAGTAAACAAATATGTAGTTTAATTTTCAAAACAATGTATGGGATTGACTAAAGGCACACAAGGTAGACTCAAAGTGTGACCTATTGATGTGTATATTATGATGATAATTATTTAATTTATACTGACTGAGGAACAGTCCTGTAGAATAAGCTCCTGTATTTCAAGCTTTTGCCACTTAGACCGTACTTAGTTATAGTCAATTCTTTGTTAGTTTGGGATTTGTTGACAATAATAAATAATACATGTGAAGAATATCACCACAATCTACCTTTAATATGATGTTGTGGGTTACTTTAAATGTAAATATGGCCAAATACAGATCAGAGCATGTGAGTCCACATTTATTTTTGCTTTTTTATGGTTTTTGAGGTTGTTCTTTACTAACTACAGTTATAGGGTTGGCAGTGATGCAACTGTCAAGAGCAAATCATGTTTCTAACATGTCTTCCAGGTTATGTAGTTTAGAATAAGCAGAGCGTCATGCTTGTGCCACCTTGCTTGTGGCACGTCTTTTGGATTATTATTTCTATTTTTGTTTTCTTTGCATTTGATCATTTTCTTCCAGATTCAAACTCTTTTTGTGAACTTTTTGGAACTTCAGCACAATAATTCACTCTGATTTCTCTTGGGACACAGAACTGTTTTCTCTGACAGGTTTTACTGGAGCTCTAAATGTTTTTTTCTACTTGGGTTAGGATTAAAGAAGCTGTACTTCCTGGGCATTAAATTTACAGATTAGAGGGAAGTTCAAGCCTAAAAACTTCTTCTCAGATTGTCTCATTTTTTTCTTTGTCTTTCTTAGTATTAAAATTGACTTATTTTACTCAAAAGGTACTGACAGCACGCTGCTGAAAGTTTTCATGTCAACCAATCATAACTGCGGATACTTTTTTGAAAATTAATTGTGCTCCTTCCTGCTACCTGCCAATCTCACAGTTCATATGCTTCAGTGGGTTTCCTCTCTTCTTTTTTTTTCTTATTCACAGCCACTGCACTTTTTCACCATGGCCCATAATCACAAGAATCTCCTCCCTTTCTGTCACTCGTCACCTCCTTTTGACAATAAATCCCCCCCCTTTGTCCAGTCAGTTTTTCTCACTCTACCTAAACACTTTCCCTTGACCTATAACTTCCACCCTGACAATGAAAACACTACCATACTGTGAACTAAAGACCGTCTTCCCCTGTTGTCTACCATCAGCAGGGTTCCCAGACCAGAAGAACAAGAGCTCAAACAGTCTCAGGTGGTGAGGAGTCTATGGTAATATCTCTGTTCATATACAGTTTAAACCCTATCAGTCGTACACCTCTTAGTTCCCAGATGCCACGTAGTCCCACAAGTTTTGTGAGTCAACACACTTGTGTAGAAAGTCACATGAGGACACATGAGAGTTTTGTTATCCAAGAGGCGGCATATAATATGACACACTTCCACGACACGTGCATAAAAATACCTTTCTGAAATGGACTGAAGAAGTCACGCATTAAAATGTACATCCTTGCTGGCCGGTGATTAGGCCTGGCAATTGAAACCATGGCCATTATTGATATTGCTAATCAGTCCTTATTGACTCCTGTTTAGCTTTCTGTGTGGAAAAAAGAAAAAGAAAAAAAAAGGCCCACGCAGATTTGCAAAAGCTCTCTTGTTTAACTGCTGTTTGATTTGGAACCAGTTAGCCTTGCAGCCAGCTTGTAGCAACAGACTGCATGTCATGGTCTAAAATAAATCAAAAGGCGGAAAATATTTGTACAGTATTCATTGTCATTCAGTTTGTCTTTGTCAAAGCAAAAACTCTGCTAATCCTGCCTCTGTGATGCTAATGTTATTATAACAGGATATTTACCCTCAGTAAGGGATGTGCTGCTTTGTGTGTACAGTGTCAGATACATGGCATTCCTGGTATTTAAGCCCATGTTGCGTAGAAAGCTGTTTCAGTACATTGTTGGCATTTTCCCCCCTTATTTGAAATTATAATTTTTACCGCACTGTTGCACTGAAGCCACACTTTAGACCATTTCTTCCTCTCCCCCATGACTCCGTGTTGTTGCCACTTTTCATTAGTTTGACGTCACTGTTTTGTACTGTGCGTGACCCCATCGATCAAAGGAATTTATAAGCTCATACAATTCAGACTTATCTGACACTTTCCACAACAAATTCTCAACTAGAACCGGTTCCCGATTCTCCCCCCTACCAGTGACTGATGTGTTCTTTAAAGCGATCAGCTGATGAAGTCAAATGAATCCTTCTTCGTTTAGTTCTCTTATTGGTGATTTTACGACGTCCTGAAGTGCTTTTTTTAGAACAGTAGCTGCCCAACATCGCTGTGTGTGTCATATACAGTGGTACGTGTGTGTGTTCATGAGTGTGTGTCTGATGTGGCAACCTGGTAGTAAATATTAAGCAATACCTCTGGTCAGCCATTGATAACAAGCCATAAAGCAGCATTATAAAAATATGGCCTGTAGGGATGCACCAATCAGAACATTTTTGTCCCTCACTGCTATCTGACTCGATCCTTACAGTTACCTCTAATGTTGATACAATTTCTGTCTGGCACATTGATATAACAGCTGCATAACCCTTTACCTTTTGCTTTTCACAAGCACACGATCCAAATACTGAAAGTCCAGGTCTAAAAATATCAAGGTCATAAGCTTAAATTATATGAACAAAAAGTTTAAACTGGAGGATCTCTGGTGTGCAGTGTTCAAGGGTGCCATCTTTGCACATCTCAAATATCGCTACAGTTAATGTTGTGATCGTTTGGTTGACTGTTTAAGTAATCTTTATTCTACAAGTGGTTAATAGTTCACTCGCCAAAGTAGTAATGATCCACTGCTTTTCCCCATGTGGTGTTTATTTTAGTACTGCTCTGTCTTTCATTATGTTTTGTGCCTGAAAGTTCACATCGTATGCAGTCACCTACTTTTGTCTTGTTGTTCTTAACGGTTTGCCACTGTGTTGCGCAGCTGAAATGGGGAAAATATTTTAAATCTCTTGTGCTGTTGAGAAAAAAAATAAAACGTGGTATGTTGGAAAAACATCAGTTTCTGTTCACTTGCACGGACAGAAATGTATGCAGAATCATTTAAAAATGTTGAAAGATTCCCTCCACATGTCTCTACGCATATCAGCCTGTATTGATTAGTTGTCTTTGCTTTGCTCTCTCTCTACACTTGGCCAGTCTCCCTCGGCGACTGCTTACACCTTGACCACCCCTGGCCTACCCCCTGGATGGGAGGAGAGGAAGGACGGCAAAGGAAGAACTTATTACGTCAACCATAACAACCGCACCACTACCTGGACTAGGCCAATTGTGCAGGTACAGCAGGTCTGCAAGCTGGCTGGACTCTATGCATGGGACTGGACCTTACCTCGGCCCCTGTCATGGCCTCGGCCTGCGTGTCGGACCTCTTCCTCTATTCCCCTTGTGTGTTTTTCCTCTGTGTAGCCATAAATAATGACGGAAAGAGACGCAGCTTTACAACCTCAAAGTCTCTTTTCCTGTCTTTCTCGCTGTCCGGTTTCCAATTCTTTCCAACTTTATTGTATGTCTTCCTTCTTCTGTCTAGCATTTTGTTTGGTACTCTGGATGAAGTGCAACTCTGTATTGGTCACGCCTTTCTAAACCCTGGCATGGAACTGCAACCACCACTTTTCCCTTCCCTTTTCCCATTTCTGCCCTGTTTTTCCACTTGTCTTTCCCCTGTTTTTCTGTCTGCAAATGAGGCAGCTCCACATAGTCTGAGCTCAGAGAGAGACTGCTACACGGGACTCGACGTATGTTTAATGCTCATGTCTCTTCTCTTTGAAATCCACCCTTTCATTTCTGCTTTTACCAGAATGCCTCCGGTTCTATTAAACATGTTCGTCTGTTGTCTTTCATCACGCAGTCTTCTAATGCTCTGATTCTCTTCTGTTTTTTTCATTATTCAGAAGAAGAGGACACTGCAAAATTATTTCCGACAGTTTCATAGTATTGCTTTGTCTTTGGTACATAGTTGTGGCCCATTGTAAATGTGGGTTTACCTATTGAAGCAGCCACTTGGGTTAGGGTTGTACATTATGTTACTGATCCCAAGCCTTCATCCCCTTATTTGTATTTATATTTTAAGCAATAAAAATGATTGTCTTCTTGGGTGTATATGACCCATGCTTTTGACATTTTAGGAACTCAATTCCCTAAGAGAAAAGCTTGCATCCCGACCTTTCCGTGGCAGACAAGCACCTCTGACAGCATGGCTTACGATGAGAAAAAGTTTTGTTTTCGCATTAAGAAAAAAAAAAACAGCACCCCTTGCCTTATTCCAAACTCCACTTAACCTCAAAAGTGCTATTCTCACTGACAGCTGACTGAAGACGGAGCCAGCACCTCAGCAGCAGGAGCAGCAGCAGCAGCATCAGGAGGAGCCTTAGCCCTGGCATCCGCATCCACCCCCTCCTCCTCTTCCAATGCTTCCAACAACCACCTCCATGAACCCCAAGTCCGACGACCTCGTAGCCTCAGCTCCCCTACTGTCACCCTTTCCACCCCCTTGGAGGTGAGAATTAGCCACCTATATCACCCTCCTCCGCCATACCCATATCCCTTTTTTTTCCTTTTCTCTTCAATTTTTTTCCCGTCCACTCTTTTTTTTCGCTATGTAATACTTCATTGTATCCCTGAGAAGATGACCAGATCATGATCCTCACCCATCTGCATCAGCCAATCGTCATTTCCTGTCCTTAATATTTTCTTGAATGTTATCTTTCCCTGTTTCAGCTTCTCATGTCATCTCTTTTTTTTCACCTCTCCATGGAAGATGAATTTCTTTCTTCACATTGCACTTTTTTTCATCTTTAGTGCTGAACAAGCTGATAACTGAGCACTAAAACAATTCTACGTTAAACAATGATTAGTTACATAAAATGGTCCGAGCTTTACCCGCGCTTTGTTATTTACAATGAGTTTGTTTTGGACAAAACACACTCTTTTGTTTGAGTCAGCATTTTGTTCTGCAGCACGGTGTATTTTAAAGCACTAACAGAATGAAGCTGGTGTGATGAAGCTAGATTCAGTTACTGCTGAATGAATCCATTATATAAATTGATCACAAGTCCCAAATGATTAATGTAATTTGCTAAAAGAAATCCAGAGACATCCAAATCAATTATATTGATCTTGCAAATTAAATATCACTAAATCCAGAGGACATTTTAGTTACAGGAATGCAACCACAAAAAGCATTTGAAGATTAATTTGTACAGCATGACATAACTTTGTGAATATCTTTTAAAAAGAACATTTTACACATCTTTGGAACCTATCCATATTTTATACTCACTGCTATTGGAAGATGCAAGTACAGCAGATTTTATTTGTGAAGTCATCATTTCTTGTCTGTGAAATGATGTCACAGTCAACACTTGCAGAGATGAGGATGTCTAATTCTGGTACATGTTCACATTAAATGCAAACTCAAAGACTTTATATCCCGTTAGTTTTTTTACCTGCAGCTGTTCTATTGTAAAATCATTCCAGCCGTCCGATATCTTAATAAAAAGCAAGCAGGGATCAGTGGAGGGTGTTTACACTGAAGCAGCTGCTGTACATTTAAAGAGACTTGTCTTATGTAGTGCGATAGATGGAAATTTGCATTGTTTTTTGCATGGTGTGGAACATAAGCCATGTTTCCATGAACATATTAGAAATGTTTGATTTCACAAAAGTTATATTCACTTGATGTGTAGAAATGTTTGATTTCACAAAAGTTATATTCACTTGATGTGCCTTTTTTAAAAAAATAATACTAAGGTGTGGGGCTTACTGGGACATGGAACATTTTATTATTAGTTGTTTTTTTTTTATTGTACGTACATCCATGATCATTAATACATCCACCGTGGCTCCACACAGATCTGATATAACCTTCTTCACATTAATGCATAAAACAGTAAGGTCATTTTTCCGTTGTGTTTTCTGCATTGTTTTTCGCCGGTTGAATTTCGTCCGGTGCTCTGTCAGTTGTCTTGTTGCGTTTTCTGTTTTTTCTTTTTTTTTTTCGTTTTGGAGATGTAGCACCACATACTACTTATCCTGTGAACCAATTCGTAATATTTGCATAATGGTACTGGATGGAAAGTTGAGAACTTTTTTTGAACTTGGTCTAACATTTTAGAAAACGTTGTTTTAGTCATTTATTGTCTGTGCTCATTTATCATCTCTGCAAAATACATTTTAAGTTAGACGTCTCCAGAGTAGCTATAAATACACAGCACAAACGTGGCTAATTAAGATCAGCACAGCGAATCTTCTTTTTGACCTCCTACTGCATTTAATGGCTTTAGTCTGTGGTGATGATCCTGTGCTATACCAAGGGGAACAGACCTGAAGGAGGTTTAATTAAGGTGTGTGTGTGTGTGTGTCTCTGTGTTAACAAGGCGTTGTAGAAGTAAAAGAAACACTCACTGCAGAATATTGTAATTACAACTTTCAAAAGAGGTAGAAGGTCTGAATTAATTAACTTTTCTCTTGATAAAAATCAGATTACTCATTAGCCTGCGCAGCTTTAGTCTCTTTAATGTTGCTTTAGAAACTTTAAAGAGGCCAGTAATGGCTGGCTTCCTGTAGATGTGTCTCCTGTGCAGTGGTATTATTTTGGGATTCACTTTTCTTTTAGCCTTTAGCAAGGTCTACATCTGTTACCAGAAAGAGATTAACAGAGAGTTCTGCTAGTTTTACAGTAAACGACCTTGTGAACCATGAAGCCTCAGTAGCAGCAGTAAAAGCTGAAATCTGTAGAGCCTTTTTCTGTTGGCATTTTGATTGACAGGCTGACAGAGTATGCAGCATGGATGTTGATTAGCTCCCTTCCTGTTTGGTGAATGTTTTTCTGACATCTTTTCTGATCTTATTTCAGTTTCCTAACAGAATACCAAGTCAACTTTCTGGGAGGCTGTTTTTCCATTTTTGTTATTGTCCGTTTTGTTTCAGGCAATCGGTGATGATTTATTTCACGCTGTCAGTCATCCATATTCAGTTACAACTTGAAACTTCTCCTTTTAGTGTAATGCCAGTGATAGTATTTCATGTTTTTTCTTTTCTGTTATGGTTCCAGGGAGCCAACAACATCCAGGTGCGGCGCGCTGTAAAGGACACATTCTCTAACCCACAGTCTCCCCAGCCGTCCCCCTACAGCTCCCCCAAGTCACAGCACAAGACACAGCAGAGCTTCTTGCCTCCAGGCTGGGAGATGAGGATAGCCCCCAATGGACGGCCTTTCTTCATCGACCATAACAGCAGAACCACCACCTGGGTGAGATAGCACACCGTCCTAACGGGCTGGATTGTACCTCAGGCTAGAATATGGTTTTTGAAATATGAATTACAGATCTGCAACAGTTTCCTAGTGAGTTTCCAGGAAAGAAACTGTTATTTGGTAATAATTATAGGGGAAATTCAATTCCAATGAATATCTTGCATAACGTTAGTGTACAGCAGGTCAGCACAAGGTCTGCAGACAAGCATACAATGCAGCATATATGAAGATATATCCAATTTCCAATAATACATGCATAATTAATGAGTTTATACTTGGGTTTAAATTTCAAGGAAATTCCAACAGCTGTGTAGAAACAAAAATAACATCTATTATTACATTATATTTGCTGTTTCTTTATATATTACTATTTCTTTATTTAGTTCTTTCCAGGAAACTAAAATAAAGTTTTAGCAAATGGTGGTAAAATATTTCAAATTGTTTAATATCTTTTGTTTAACTAGACACTAAAAATTAGGGCAGTGGTTTGCGATGATCTTTCAGGATCTTTTAGTGACATCTGGTGGTTAAACTTAGCTCCACATTAGCTTCAGTCCAAATTAAGATTCATCTCTTCAGACTGTGACCTTTGGAGGGTTTTATATATCAAAAAGCTGCTTTTTATCCTTAAACCAGAGCAAAAGTAAAATGTTTATACATTTCCATCACCATGTTTTTTTGAATAACTCATTTGCATGTCTGTATCTCTTCCTTTCCTCCCTCTGACATTCAGGAGGATCCCAGGTTGAAGTATCCAGTCCATATGAGGAATAAGAACTCAATGGAGCCTGGTGACCTTGGTCCTCTTCCTGTAAGTACAGTTACAATTAGACTAACTGCATATTTAACCTTTGGCCTACAAAGCACATTAATAACAACCTCATAGATCTCAATAATTGCTTAGCCTTTGTCCGCTTAATGCTGTTACAATTATGCACTTTCATAATGTGTTCAGTCTATTTAGATCACCATTAACTGTGTAACCAGTTTCCTAAGCTAACGAGAAAAGGTTTTTGTCTGCACGTCAAGTCTTACATCAGTGGTCCATGTTTAAATTTGATGTGTATGAAGCGGCTTTTTCACTAAAAGAAAGACAAGACCAAGATTACGTGATGAACAGACATTTCCTCTTTAGTCCTGTTAGAAAAGAAAGAGAATGTAACTGGTGATGGATGAGAAAGCGTAGTCCGGGGGCTGCGATAATCCATAATTAGGAGGTGGAAACTGTCTGTCACCTGCTCTATTATCTGTTTGACAAAGACAAACTCCCAGCAAGTGGGCCAAACGTTACTGTAGGTAGCTGTTGAATAATCAGAGCTTCATGGGTTTGTACATCTCACAGGCTTGTGTGGTGTGTGCATGTGTTCTCTCTCTCCCTCTTTCTCTTCTCTCTCTCTGTTCTGGTGGATCTAATGTATGCTACTTCTTCTACACCTGGCCATGTCTGTTTGGCAGCACCTACCAGAGGAGGTTGGTTGGTGCCTCCCTCCCTCTGCCTGCCTACCTACCTGTCTGGTCTGGTCCGGTCTGGTCAAATGCCTGCAGACAGCCTTGCGCTTTCTTTTTTTCTTTTTTTTTTCCCTCTTTCTATCTTTTCTCTTTCTCATGACCGGCATGGATGGACTGTACCTCTCCCTTCCTTTTTCATCAGTATTTTTACACCACTTCCTCTCTCTGTGCGCCCTCCCTGCACCACCACCACCACCACCAACCTCTCTTGTTAACGATTTAACATTTGGAGCTCCCCTTACCATTCTCCAGGGATCCCTCAGACTGCTCCATGTCTGTGTACCTGTATCAGTGTCCGAGGCACAGATAGACGAGTTGGGAAAGTGGAACAAGGCGAGATGGAGCGGACATTTGTTAGAGAGAGAAGGAGAATGAACAAGAAGGACTGAAGGAAGAGAAACAGGGTTTAAAAAGGGGGCAGAGGGACAACGAAATGAGCTATATGTGTATGTTAGAGGAAGGAACTGGCTGTGTGCTGCATGCATTTATCAGCTTTTTGTCAGCAGCATACTTAGAAACACACACACACTGTAGATACACCCTGTTTGACAGATTGTCAGACTCTTTCCCCACCCCTTTACTCTCAATCTACTGTAATTATTTTATTTGCCTGACTGCTGGTGCCGTATGAGTGTGTGTATGTGTGTGGCCTGTGACACTGTACTGAGTCGTCACCGTGTCAGTGGTGGTGTACTGGTCTGAACTAGTAGTGGTGATTTATCTTTTTCATGTTGTGGTCGTATCCCTGCCTTGCTGATGTGTCAGACATGCCTCAAATAGGAGAGAAAATCCTTTCGGGTTCCTTTGTGGTGTGTTTGATTGATCTTGCCTCGCCTGCAGTTACGTGCTGTCAGCGTTTGGACCGTTTAACGGTCAGTCAAGTTCAATCGAACACAAATTAAAAGGAAAAAGAAAGTGGATGGATTTAAATGGCTATTTGAGCATGGCATGGTTTGAATATTGCTGTCCAATGGTGACTCTGTGTTTCACTTTCCCACTCTTTTCTTTTTTTATAGCCTGGATGGGAAGAAAGAATTCACTCAGACGGACGCACCTTCTACATTGACCACAGTAAGACGACTTCGTCTCAGAGCTCTCCGTCTCTTCCATGCTTGTATTTGGTCATGTGTGTCATACTTAATCTGCCTTTCTCCTGAGTTACTTTTTATAGTTTGTAGCTGTTGCAGTGCAGCGACAGATTTTTCATTGTCAGCGACGACAAAGCACCTCATCCATTACAGCAGAAAGTCAGTTGACAGGTCGTGCTGTTTAAAATGTATCGCATAATGGCCTGATGCAGTGTAACAGCATCACTCATGAGGAGTCATAAGAGTCTTTATTCATCTGCTGATTTTTCTTTTCTTGGATCAATTGAGTAATCATTTAGTCTATAAAATAATACTTTATTTATATAGCAGGGTTTGTTTTTTTAAACAAGTGATTTACACATAAATACAAATAAGAGAAATTAACAGGTAGATAATCATTATCTGATTTGGGATCAGTGACAAGGACGATATGAATGATTAAAACACAGTAAAAACAGAAGAATGACCGATTCATCTCAAATAAGTTGGACCTGATTTTTTCACTCCAAGTCGTTGGTCCCTGACTCCAAAAGCTCGGTCGCCTCTGGTGTTTAGTCTTGACCTAAGAGCCTTCAGCCAGAGGCTCTCAGGCTGCATTCAGGCTCTGTAGGAGTTAATAACTCTGTGACGTGATTCATTTATTTAATCCCAAACATGCATCAATAGTAAATATTAAAATGCTAAAATAAAGTAACCAGTGTGCTTGGTGCTAAGATGCTAAGACTCTTCTATTGGATTTTGTGAGTAGTCTTCCTGCAGCATTTTGAGCTTATTTAAGTTTGTATTGAAAGAGACAGGAACACAGTGAGTTGTATGTCAGTGTCAGAAGGTGACTTCTACAAATTATTGGTTTTGTCCAAAACAAAGATATTCAGTTCACAGCGATATAAAAGAGAGTAAAGCGGCAAATCCTCAGTTTGAAAGTAACAAACGAATCTTCTCGTCGCCTAAAGAGTTCATGTTGTTTGTTTGAACACAGATACAAAAAACACGCAGTGGGAGGACCCTCGTCTGCAGAGTCCAGCTATCACAGGACCTGTGAGTAGTTTCTTCTGCCACAGCAGCGTTGCTACACAGAAACAACAAGTTTTAACATTGTGGTTCCATCTGTCGCACACTATCATCAGCCTCAGTGTCTTTGTACGACACAGATAAATCACTTTGTCAGTGCAGCTGTCACTTAAAATGCCAACACCTTTGTGTTATTCTGTGTACCACTTCAGATACTGTTATTGTTACTACTCCCTCGTTGCCAGGTTAAACTCTAAGTACTTTTTGGCATTTGAACAAGAACTGAAAGCATATTTAACTTCATTGTTGCATCACAAGTCAAATGTTTATTAGGATCAGTTTTTGATATTTTCTTCACTCCATGCTTGCTGTTTGTTGTCTGTGCAGGCTGTGCCCTACTCCAGAGAGTTCAAGCAGAAATACGACTACTTCAGGAAGAAGTTGAAGAAACCGGTAAGAAGTTATTTTTAAAGATGTAGATCTGGAGTTTATGGGTTCCTGCTGGGAAACCTTTGCACAACAATACGAGGGTAAAGCTAAATCTGGTCAAAACCTCACCGCTTCTCCTTGCACAAGAAGGCGGTCTAATTTACTTCTATTTTGATTGTGCTTGATTGCATACTTATGCAACTTTCTCCACACTGTCTTGGCACTGCGTGACTAAGTTTGGTATTTTTTTTATTGCATTTAAAATATTGATTGCAATCATTTCACATTTCAGTGGGTAGGTGGAGTGCCCGCTTTTTAAGTTTTAGTTAAACTTCTTGGTCTTTGATTAGTCTATATGAAATTGTTGTCTTTGTACCATGATTGCGTACTTCCACCTTACCTAAACAACTTAAAGTCAAGTTAAAATTGGTCTTTATTTAACACCGTATTGTTTGTTTTTTTAACCTAATCCAGGCTGACATCCCCAACCGATTCGAAATGAAGTTACACAGGAACAACATCTTCGAGGAGTCGTACCGTCGAATCATGTCCCTAAAGAGGCCTGATGTTCTGAAGGCACGGCTGTGGATCGAGTTCGAGTCAGAGAAAGGATTGGACTACGGCGGCGTGGCCAGAGAGTGGTTCTTCCTCCTATCTAAGGAGATGTTCAATCCTTACTACGGCCTGTTCGAGTACTCTGCCACGTAAGTCTCTGAGGCATTAAACAGGATATGACACAGGATATTGTGTTAAGCAAAGCTGATGTCATGCTATATGTTTGCTGCCATGGAAAAATTCCTCTCCACCCATAGTTTTGGTTGTCTTTTTTCCCGCAAAGCAGAGCAAGGGGCAGTGCAGCTGTGTTGTTTCCCTGTGAGACTTGTGAAAGTTTCCTTTTACTTTGATTAACCTTTCCTCTCATTCAAAAACGCCATCCTGGAGCAGAAGTTTCCCACATACAGTACATGTTAAGATACTTAAAGTGTCATGTGTTTTGTTCCTTTTCTTGGCACCATCATCAATAGGTGACGACTTAATTGATTCTCTCTCATTTTTGCTATGTAGAGCAAAGGTAACAAAACAAATTAATAATACAGATTGAGCTGTTGAAAGGGCAAGAAAATAAAAAATGAACCCTGACTTTAATTAAAGTTTGCTTCGTTTAATAAATAATTTAGTAAGTATAATTAAACTTGAAACCTTTGAAATTAAACCCCCGTTGCGATTATTATTCACAGCAGCTTTTATTATTTAGTTTTACCATAATCATGCAGCAACATGATAATATATGAATGATCTTTTGCCATTTGAAATCTACAACGCTGCAGAACAAGTAGTGGCGTCTGTGTGAATCATGCAGGGTTTTGTTGCCAGGGAGAAATATGGCTGCACGTGCGGTGACGTGAGTGTAACGTAGAGTTTCTTCTGTATCTATGTTCATGAGGATGCGACATTGACCCGTATTCATGCAAGTGAGAATAGCTTCAAATTAAATGACCTTTCCTCACTCCCTCTGCTCTTCTCCTCGCTCTTCTAACCTCAGCTCCTCCATGGTCAGCATCCTCCTTTCTTTTTCTAGCAAGCAGTTTAACAGACTCATCTGAAAATTGAAATACCACTTAACTATCAACATATTATGTTTATTAACCTTTTGTTAAGGTTTCTGTAATTAAAGA
Organism: Larimichthys crocea; assembly: GCF_000972845.2. Classification (NCBI taxonomy): domain Eukaryota; kingdom Metazoa; phylum Chordata; class Actinopteri; family Sciaenidae; genus Larimichthys; species Larimichthys crocea. The sequence continues at coordinate 11,078,054 of NC_040019.1, forward strand.
GACAAGGAGAAATAAACCCATTGGTACTTACTGACTAACCTGGAAATGACTTCTCGTTGTGCTCTCGTCTCTTCAGGGACAACTACACTCTCCAAATAAATCCCAACTCTGGCCTGTGCAATGAGGATCACCTCTCCTATTTCAAGTTCATCGGACGTGTGGCGGGAATGGCCGTGTTTCACGGAAAACTACTGGATGGTAAGTTGCTTGAGGATGGGTCCTGTCCTGTATTTGGTATTATGAAGTATGAAATGTTTTTTTAACTTTGTTCCATGCACGTACTGTTAAAGCACTGTGTTACTTTCTGCTTTCTTAGGTTTTTTCATCCGGCCCTTCTACAAGATGATGCTGGGAAAACAAATCTCCCTTAAAGACATGGAGTCTGTGGTAAGATCTCAATTCTACGACATTATTATACCACATTGTGCCATTTTGGGTATCTTTGGCACTGTGAAATTGACTGAAAAATGAATTAAGTTTTCATTTGCTTATTAATTTGAATTATATCAACACTGCCCACGTGATTTCTTGTACATATGTAAAAATCTTGGAAGATACTTCATTTCTTTGTGCCTAATTTGGCCCTACATTGCATCCTTGCAGGACAGTGAATACTACAACTCTCTTAAGTGGATTCTGGAGAATGATCCCACTGAGCTGGATCTGAGGTTTTGTATCGATGAGGACAACTTTGGACAGGTCCGCAGACTTTAATCATTCACTTTGAATCAGTTGAATTTAACATTTTTCATTTCAGAAAACGTAATATACTTTAGTATCCGGTTTCGGGGCCTTTGTTTTAATTGTGGATTTCTTTCTCAGACCTATCAGGTAGACCTGAAGCCCAGCGGCTCAGACTTGGTGGTCACCAACGAGAACAAAAAGGAATACATAGAGTAAGGACATTATCAGTATTTTTCACTTGTAATTCATTCTTTGTCCTTTTATTGAACCGTAAGAGGTTTTTAACAATGATTATCATAAAAGTATCTTCAAACATGAATATTAACTGAAAAACTCTTCCCTCTGACAGCCTGGTCATACAGTGGAGGTTTGTCAATCGGGTCCAGAAGCAGATGAACGCCTTCTTGGAGGTATTTATGTGCAATAATACAGTCGCCACTTGGGGGCAATGTGACCACATGTCTTTTTCTTTTTAAATTAAAGCTCTGCATCTTCAGCTAAAACTCGTCCTTCAAGATTTGTAGCTCTCAGAACTTACTTAAAACCTCAGTTGCATAGTGAGATAAGAGAATTATATTTTAATTCCATTTTTGTTTAATCCACAGGGCTTCACTGAGCTCATTCTCATAGATCTGATCAAGATCTTTGATGAAAACGAACTTGAGGTATGGATTTATCTTAAAACACTCTCTTTTCTTATCTATGAACATTGTGTAGACCTCTGTCCTGAGAAGGAAGGTATCATTGGTTGTAAAAGTGTTCTTTCTCTTCCCCCTCACCCTCTGTCTCTGTGTAGCTGCTCATGTGTGGTCTGGGTGACGTTGACGTCAATGACTGGAGACAACATACTGTTTACAAGAACGGCTACTGTCCCAACCATCCTGTTATACAGTGGTTTTGGAAGGTATGTCTGTGAAACGTCCACGCGTAGACATGCATAATACACACACACACAACTAACTTCTGCAAACATGTACTGCGTTTAATCGACATAATACACATTGGTTCCGGTCATCTTTCCCTCCAGCCAGACGGGTTTGCTGGCCTCGCTTTTGAAGATCAAAGTCTGTTTGGAAGAACAGGCTTGTTTGCTCTGATGAAAGAGCCTAAACTAGTAAACCTGCCCTGGTTATCATCTGTCTTGACTTGAGCTTTAACACACATACACACATAAATACACTCGGACAGCAAACAACGCACACGAGCCATAAATTACACACACAAAGACAACAGTGTCATGTCATCTGATTAAGTGAACTGGTTCAAACAGCTTCTGTTTGAGTTTGTGTTTTTTTTTTTTTCTTAGACTCAAACACAGATTTCAAAGCTGTGCAAAAGTTTTGCTGCTCAATTAATTTCATTTTTTTCCCTGTGTTGTAGTTATTATATAAATCGTGTTTTTTTTTTTGTTTTTTTTTTGGATAAATTCATTCTGTGAACTTTGATAAATTGTCGTTTTGTCTCGTCAGGTTGTTCTGTTGATGGATGCCGAAAAGAGGATCCGACTTCTCCAGTTTGTCACGGGAACGTCACGAGTACCCATGAATGGCTTCGCCGAGCTTTATGGTACATTACTTAGCCAGATGACGCCTGCTTTCCTTTATTTCCTGCTTGTAAAACAGCACCAGTTCTTCAAAAATCATACATTGTCGGCTAAAACTACAGGTCAGGTTTATGTAACTGACATAAAAATAGTTTTCTGAGAAAAGATGAGTCAACACTTGCAGTTCCAAGAATGGAATTACTATCACTGTACACGTACACATAGATAAACGAGGAATTACCAAAAATGTCAGAGTCTCAAAGTTTTTTTGTTTTTTTTCCTACACAGTGTCACTTTGAGAAGAAGAAATTATTTTTTTGTAATGCAATAATTGCCCAAATGATTTTGTTTCCTCTCTTTCTCCACCAATAACTGAATCTATTGAATTTACCTAGATTGATGGTAATCTCTAGGAAAATTCCTATCACCATAATTATTATTGTTATGTTTTTTGTGTCAGGTTCTAATGGACCTCAGCTGTTCACAATTGAGCAATGGGGAACACCAGATAAGTTGCCAAGAGCTCACACATGGTATGTCACTACTGCGCACACACACACACACACACACACACACACACACACAATATGCTGATGCTAAGCAGGGGTTATCATCGTCTTAGTTTAGCCAGTTAGCATGCTAACATTTGCTCATTAGCACCAAACATAAATAGATTATTGACTAATGTCCAATACTTTTCTTTATGACCTGCAAAATACCTGCAAAACTAATGACATTCAGACAAGTTCAGCCGAAACCCTACTGGGCACGCTGCAGCGCTATTTTGGTCCATAATCCACACGAGGAGATAAAACCACGAAGGTGAACTTCATGGAGGCGCTAGAGAAAAAGTGAGGGGATCACAAAGTCAGTAAGGTTCATCTGGGAACCAAGAAACGTTTTACCAAACATGTGACCCGCTGGTCGCACTAAGAGAGAAGTGTCACTGAAGTTATTAAGATACATCCTCTGGGGACCGTGAATGTCACACATAGCAGAAAGTTGAGATATAAAGCAGTTAGTCAACAGATGTCCATGTAGCTGTGCAGCTAGCATGGTTCAAAATACTTATTTTTATTTATGTGTATTTTGAAACCAAACTTTTTTTTTTTTATCCTCAGTTTCAACCGCTTGGACCTGCCCACTTACGAATCATTTGAGGACCTGAGAGAGAAACTCCTCATGGCTGTGGAGAACGCGCAGGGCTTCGAGGGGGTCGACTAAAACGGCGGCCTCCTGACTTGCATCCAACCAACCAATAAAACTAAACAAAAACAAAAAATCCACAGGGATGTCAAACCAGCTGCTGTAGCAGTTCTGTGCGAGAATGTTGTACTGTAAATGACTGACTGTGAGCCACCTCCACAGCACGGTGGTTTGAGACTGTACGGCGATTTGTCGAGCCAATATGCCTACGACTTTATATCTTTTCAGTTTGGGTAGGTCACTCCTTTTAAAGGTGCTGGGGAAAGAACGGGAGAGTCGCAAACGTTGAATGCTGAAATCTATTATCCACAGGCATGAGCGATAAATGATGAGTGCTGGCCCCCCCCCGATCCGCCGTTTCTTTCCCCTTTACCCTTGTCCTGTGAAAATCTACAGTGCTGGAAAACAACAATGCATTTCAATAGCTCCTTTATGTACACTATAGCACAGTATTCGAGCACCTTTCAATGGAAGGGTCTTAGCATGGCCTTAATCTGGCTCTTACATGCACTATTTCTCTATGAACCTGCAATGGCACTATGATCACAACTCTCTCAAATCCTTAGACCAACACCAGATTACCTTAGGAATGCTAGCCAATCACATTTCAGGAAATCGGCCACACCCCTCCGTAGAGCCTTGTCTATATGTTGTGTGATCGGAAATCGCCACTGCAGCCTTTTTGTAGAATAATGTTTTGCTTTTGTTCGTTTTTTGTTTTTTAGCCACTGGTAAGAATCCAAGAATAGGGGATGAACCGATCCCCAAAGATGATTTTTTTATAGTTTTTGTCATCATGGAACAGATTTTCTTTTTCTTTCTTTTTTTAGATCATTGGTATAATTCTTGCAGGAAAATACTCTCGACGTATTTGTACTGATGAACAATGTTGTTTACTATTTTGACAGTTCTCTATGGCATGGTGTGTTCAGTGTAAATCTGGCTAGTCTGGGAAATAATTAATCCATATCATTTGTTATGGTGATAGCAAATGTGTTGAATAAAATGTTTTTTTATTGTAGTGCTATGAAAGCAGCATGAAACTGTATCTTGTGTTTGCTTTGACTACATGGTAGTAATTCAGACGTGTAATCGGTCTCGAGGTCGAGAAGGGAAAACTAAAACTGGGGATAGTTTCTCTGAGATGTTTGCGTCATGATTATATTAATATTCTCATGCCTGTTGCTGTTCATAATGCTGTAAATTGTTCTTGGAAAAAAAAAACACATTTTAAGTTCTTTCATGATATATAAATATATGTATGGACTACATTTAACAGAAGTATTACTGATCAACAACACTAAAATGAAGCTGTGTGTGTGGGTGTTTGAGAGAAAAGCTGTGATTGCCACTGAATATAAAGCAGCACGTTTCTTACAAAGAAAAATGTTTTTTTTCTTCTCTTTTTATGTTTTTGTTTCTCCTTCTCTCCTTTTTCTAACACCATTGAACCTAAAGGGCACTTTATAGATCACTCTGAGGTCATGTCACCTATTGTATGTCTTTTGTCATTAACTTGAATGTGATTCTTTCTTTTTTTTTTTTTTTTTTTTTTTTCCCATTCGGAGCACTTACCTGGTGCAATATAAATAGTCTGTAAATCTGGGCTGCTGCTAAGATAGAAAAAAGTTGACAGAAGTGAAGCAGAAACTTCACATCCTTTTTAGTATTCTGTCTTGTTTCATTACATTTTCCTCTCTTGTTTCTTCCTTTCTGTGATCCCGCCTCTCAAACTAACTCAGTAAAGATTAGTCTCTCTTTCTCTCTCTCTCTCTTTTTTTAGGGGGTTTTCTTTTTTTAATGAATGATGGGAAATATCACTTTTGTTAAAGATTCCACCTCTCTCTGCAACTCTTTGTGGTTCATTTAACTTCAGTCAAATAAAAATGAAACTTCTCAGAGTGTTGTTGTTGTTGTTTGTGTTAATGTGTATGATTTTCTCTCGCATAGAAGATCCGAAAGAGTACATACATTAATGGTAACTTAGTCATTGTCCAACATTCCTGCATAAATAGCAGGAATTAGGCAACCTTTACAATCAGACATTTTACTGAACTCTTTATTTTGAATATTTAAATATAAAAAATGAACCAAGAAGCATTCCACAGTTGCCCTTTCATGACTTAGGCTTTTGCATTTGTGCAAAGTAACTAAGTACCTTTGCAATTATACTTGAGTATATCCATTAATGTATGCTTTTACACCACTACAAGAGGAACATGTACTTTATATCATTTATTTGATCACTATACTCGCTAGTTACCTGTTAAAATTGGGATTTAATTCTAAAACATGATTTCTAGTATATAAAATTCATATAATTGGCAGATATATAATTTCCTATCCTGCATGACGAGTGCTACTGGGCGATTTGAGTTTGGGAATGGATTCTTGATATCGAGCCCACCTTGGCGCAGTTTCCTGACTCATTTATTGCCAAAATGACTTTTCAGAAGATCTGTCTTTAAGAAATGAGTCAGACTAACGGCTGTCCCAGTCTGTCTCTCTTTTTTTTTCTGTGTGTGCACGTGGTGTGGTGAAGGGACCTCAGTTCATTCACACAATCACAATCTAGGAGTTATCAGCTCCAAGGACAAGCAAATAAAAGCCACCCTGCCAGTCCGGGGACATTTTATCAAGCCCTGCTACCCTCAATCTGGTCACAAACAAACCGAGAGCCAACTCTTCTCGAGATCCAGCCTCTAAAACATCCCATCTGCTGGAAAAAAAATAATAAAAATAAACTGTTAAAACTGCTTAAGAATGAACAAACACATTTTCTTCAGACTGTTTCACAGGCCTCTGCCCCCACACAGAGTGTAGAAAAGGAATATCCGGCAGGAGAACAAGGTGGAAATTCTGGATTTTAATGTCCAAGATGAATATTTACCGGATTACGATCTGGAAAAATGGGCAAGCATGAAACTGGGAGATGACACATTAAGGCTTACCCATAGACCTAATGACAGAGTCACCATTGAAATGGGCAAGGCCTCATTGAAGCAATATCTAGATCGGCCAAACGATGACTTCTGGGACTTTGAGAAAAAGCAGGTGAAAAGACACAGATATGTAGCCTGAAAGCTAAGCTTAATGAGGCTCAGGTCATAAACGTCTGGTGACTGGTGATCTTAAATCACAACTAGAAGATATTTCAGTGTTGCTACAGAAAGCTCAGCGTGAGTTTGAGCAGCAGATCTCTAATGACAAGGATTATAACAACAAACTGAAGACAGAGAATGAGGCCCTTCGAAATGATCTGTCATTTGAAAGGAATCATGTCAAGAACCTGCAGAAGAAACTGAGCACGATTGAGGAAGCTTTCCGAAAGCAGATATAGGAAGATAGGAACATTTTAGAGCAATCTCAGAAAAAAAAACATCATTCTGGAAGAGACTCAAAGATCAAAATCTGTCTTTGCGGCTCAGCTTGAGGAGCAAAAACAGATGAACAACACTGTCATGGCTGCCATGAAAAATCAGTAACAGATATAAATTAAGTGTATGAATGTTTTTTTTGGCATTTTATGCCTTTATTTATAGTACAGCTGAAGATAGACAGGAAGCAGAGAGAGGGGGGAATGACACGCAGCATAATGGCCGGACAGGGTCCAGCTGCAGCGAGGACTGAGGCCTCTACACACGGGCCAGCCGCTTAACCCACTATGCTACCGACCGCACCAGGTGTATGAATCTTTAATATAAGAGTGAGAACTTATTGCAATTTTGTTGGATGAGGAACAAACTATTCTAGGAATGTGCTGAATAAAAGGAGCACATCAATACATCTGTTGGTGCTTATTACTGGTCACATTATTGTAAAATCAGGATAATTTAAATAGCAAAAATACCCATTTCTATGTAATGTCCCTTTAAGAGTAAATTTTTTCTCAATGTAAAAACAAAAACATGTTTCATCAGGGTTGTCCTAGATTTTATCCAAACATAACAGAAGGTAACACATCTAAAAAAAGATAAACTGACATTTTTCTTATTTTATTTTTCAAAAATTGTATAATATTGTATGGTACATATATTGTATGTAATTGGGAAGTCACCCCAATTAATCCCAGATACTAATGAGATATAACTGCCCACTGTTGAACAATGGTCAATGTACAGTGTTTTAATGTAAAATGGATTACTGGATAATAATTGTATTATTAAGTATTATTATAAATAATGACTGTTTTCAGTGTCTCTTCAGTGGTCAAACATGTAAATTCATTTTGAAGACTATGCATAAAGTCTTTGCTTTCAGATTAATCAGTGTTTAATGTCACTAAATTAACTCAAACCTCTGTCTGCTGGTTGTGTACCTTGCTGACTTTTTGGCCCAGTGAAACCTTGGTATTAAGGCCCTATTGCCTCACCAGGGCAGTTTTTTTTGTTCTCCACCCCCCGCCACCCCTCACCCTCTACCTCTGGTCAGGGTCGATCAATACTTCCCCTGTAGCTTATCACTAATGTGGAACTGGCTGTTTGTCCAAACCCTGCTCCATCTACATAAAGACAAGCATCAAATCCAAATGCACCACATATCACCTCATGAACCTGCAGCTCCGAATGCACTACTGGACTTTTAGCTGTTTGGAAAGACTCCGAGACAAAGATCGCTGGTGCCAGAGGGAAGAAGCAGAGACGAGAGAGTAGCTGGGAGAGTCAGGACCAGGAGAATAACCCTCGGGTATGAATGAATGAATCTGGAAAGAGGATCCACTTTAGAAAACTTGAGGTGAGTTGGTTGTCCTGCAATAAATCTGAATACTTTAATAACGTTTCATCTCATAGTGAAGTTGGTAATTGATGAAATATGACAAATATAACAACTGCATTAGTAAAGAGTTCAGCCGATCAGTCTATACTAATGCAGTTCAACTCAGAAACATGATGTAGTGAATCTAGTGTGACGTGCAGTTTGAACCAACTTTATTTTTCATTAAAATTTTTGAAGTTACGTAAAAAAATAAAAATAAAGACAGGTGTTTTTTTACTTACTCACCCACACACACATGCACACAGCTGCAGTCATCCCCACAGTCAGTAGAAAAATACATGCCCGGACTTTGGACACTTTGGATAAGCCTTGTGTATTTACTCTGTATTTTTTCCCCTATTTTCTTTGCTTTTTGCTTAGGCCTTATTTCATAATAATGATGGGTACAAAAATTAAAAAGCCACATGGATAATCATGAAGCATAGCTCGGTGGGGGATTTAAACCTTTTCACAGAAAACACCAACTTTAACGTTATCTTTTTGGTTCTCTCTAGTTTGCTTCCTTCTCTCACATTCCCGCTCTTCGTTGCTCTTACTACTTTTCTCCTTATTTCACCAGGTCGTCCATCCACCAGTTTGTATTAACAACCTCTCCGTCTGCAGTAAACGCTGTCCTCCAGAGCTGTGGAGTGTGACAATGGTGTTTGTGTCCTCTGTATCAAACGCCATTATCACACTAAATAGCTACAGTGTGAAAAGGACCTCAATATATATTCCTGGCCTTTGTTTTTTTTTCTTTTCTTTATTCATTTGTTTGTATATGTGATCTTTATTTTGCTTTAGCGTATTTGTAATAGTTTCCTCCTTTATACTGTAAACATGTCCCCTGTTTTGGTGTTGCCTATAGCTTGGTACACATTGAGCTATGCAGAAGGGGCAGGGATGAAATGAGATACTCACTGTGTTGATACATTGTTCATGATCTTGAGCCTCTGAGCGTGACCCACTTACTTCTGCATTTGAGGCGTTAATTTGCTGCTGGAGACCTTCTCCTCTATGTATAGATAAGAATAGATGACCTATTTGTACAAACTTTTTCAACATCCGAACAGATCATCTAATTCACAATCTTTATCCACGCAACTAATGTGAATAAACAATGTTTTTTTTTTTTTTTTTTGGTCTGCTGCCAAAGAGTGATATTTTGTACATACTTTTGGGCATAATGCTTTCAAACCCAGCCCTGTGTACAAAGACAGCATTTGCATATTGACATTGACAGTGTCAAACATTTAGGTCAGAGCTCCCGTTACAGAAAAACTTCATAAAAAAAAAAATCAGAAAGCATATTCAATCAGCAACATCTCTTTAATAACAAAGTCTACACACTGGCCATAGCCGCGCCCTGACAGTCATGTCAGTGATCAGTGTCAGGGATTTAAAAGGCAACAGTGAGAATAGAACAGAGAGCTTATTTATAAAGAGACTGTAATTGAATAGCTGGCACGCTATTGCGATCACATGGACTGTGTATGTAAGTGGATTTAATGTGGTGCGATTACTGGGTTTAGTTTTGCATCCCTTAGTCTGAGCTAGACTAGTACAGTATAGATCTTTGAAATAATGCCAGATATTCAAAATCAATCTAACAAGCAGAACTGCCCCAGATAATAAAATGACAATCAATCAATAAATCACATTTTTCAGTGAATACATTCAATGGCAGTCTTAAACGTGAGCTTTATGTGTACAAAATGTCTCTGTGTTGTTTTCCAGGATAAAAATATCAGTAGCTTTACTAAATCAACAAACATTATAATGACGTAACATTAATCTGAATAAACACTCATCAAATGTCTCTGTCGCCTCGCAAAGCAAACACACAAAATGACCCACTCATACAGAACTTCAAATAATATACAGCTTCTGCTCTGTGTGTCTCATCATACGTTCCACCTGACATTTCCTCCAGTCAATTAATTAACAAGTTCATTAATTTAATGAACTTATAGCTCGAAAACATCACGGAAGTAGAAAAAAAAACAAGAAAAACTCATTGCACCTCATCAATGAAGCAACCTCTAAGACATTACAGTTCAATGCTGTCGACAAACTCATCATCCTCATCGTCATTTTCAAGTGTTTGTAAAATCTGTCACAGTTTTTCCCAAAACTAAATAAACACTCCTCCCCAGGGTTATAAATACTCTATCATATAGAAATCTGTCAAATAAAATCTCAAATGTTCAACATGAGATGAAGCAAAAAAAAAAAAAAACTCTTGAAACAAGTCAAACATGTCAGCGCCCACCATGATCTGGCCTGCTGCGGATCTTTCTGGTTCATATTTGACAGACCAAACTCTGCATGACGAGATCCAACCTGCGTGAAGCAAATCACCAAAACCCCCAACATATTATAATAACAATGAAGTCCAAGGTTCTCCTCCTATTATGACTTTCCCTTCACTGTTGGCCCGAATGTTTTCTTCTTGGGTGCAGCAGAGGGTTGGGGTTGTGGTTTGGGTTTCGGAGCAGGCTTTTTAGCTTTGGGCTGCAGGGATTTAAGGCCCAGGATCTCACAGTACCTGTTGCACTGGTGCAAAGCTTTAAACTGGTCAATGAAGGAGGTGGCACAGTTCCCTTTGAAGCCTTTATATCTAAAAAAAAAGAATAAATTATTAATACATGAATCTACATGTGTCAACAATTTACATTTATAATCAGTCTCATAAAAATACGCACCCTTTCTTACAGGTGGCTATTCCCACATCAGTAAGCCTCATTCCCACTCCTGAAAACCACAATAAACAGGCTGGTATTTAATATTCTAAATATTCTAATATTCTTTGCACACATTAAAAAAAATATGCTTCATGTGTCCCTACCTTGCATATCGGTAACCAGCAGGTTGCCGTCAGTTTTATGGTAGACCCAGTGCTGGAAAGCACAACATTTCTGTCCTGCTTCAGAGTCACGTCTCATCAGGTTGATCTCTTTGCCATCCTTGACTGAATACTTGACAAAGTCACCAATCAGCTCCTCCTCCAGTGTGGCATACGGGATGTCATTGGATGGACGGTGAACCAGATAGATGGGAATGATCCTAGCAAAAACATGATATCAAATGGCTATAAGCATTTTACGTTATTCTAAAATATGACTGCAGAGACATATGTTGTGCATTAAGTTTACAGCTTGTCGTATGTGCCACTCACTCTGGGATCTCTCCGAAGGTTTCAACAGACTGGGCTGCAACGTTGTACGCGTTGATGTACTCTCTTGCTGTGTTCTGGACCTGGCACTCCTACAGAGCAAAGAGTCAAGTACAACACACGTGTTAAATAATCTATACAAGCCAGCGATGCTTTAGGCTCGTAGTAAAAGACATCTCAAAGCTTATTTAAAAGATCATGCTTGCTGTGTTTTTGTAAAACTGGATGTTTAATATATTGAAACATAACCACATAGATGGCATATTATGTATGTTTTGGGGTGCAAATGATATTCATATTTCCCACCAAATATATATAATAGAATGTTTTAGCCATAAATACAATTTGATCTAATATCAATATGATTTACTTATTTAAATGACAGTCTTTGTGCACAAAATGCTTAATAAATGTTACACTGTACACAAAATGTTATTTGACTTTAATTAAATTAAGTATTTTATGTTGTATCTCTTGTTAGAAGTTATCCTATCTTGTCACAAAACCTTTTGTTTGTCAGAAATTTAAAAAAAATAAAAATGTCCCAAGCATTACAAGGTAATGTGCTATTTTCATTGTGTAGCCATTATATTTGAATATTTTGATTCTATTTCCATACTTTTATGGCTGAAGCAGTACGCTGTGTCATGTGATGTGGTACTTGGTTCCCAAAGAGGACTTTTATGCACATAATGAAACTATATTTTGAGCTATGAAGGACGTTCTTACCTCTACAGCCAAGGTAAAGTTCTTCTGTATGAGTTCGTCATTGTTCTTGGTCCCATAGCTGATAGAATTGTGTACTTTGAGCACACAAGGGTGTCCAGGTAGTAACAAGGGTATCTGACCCACATTCAGCTTGGTCCGGAAAGCCCGCCGGTGCATCCCCTCCCCAAAATGGACCTTCTGAGTGATGATACTGGCAAGTTGGTTCTCTCCAAAATATTGGTCAGATAGGAAATCCTCTTTGAACATCAGCCTGGAGCAGTGAACATCCTCTTCTTCACACTCCATCTCTAGAGGGGCAGCTAGAAAAAAGAAAGATCTGTTATCTGTCATTACCCAAAACAAAACAAAATAGGATGTAATTTGTTCAGATCACAACTCACATGGGGTGGTCTTTGGGGATGGAGGGATGACAATCTCACTGAGCGCTGTAAGTCATAGACAAAAAGATTTTTTTAACTGTACATTTTACTCATCCACGTTCAAGATAGTTGTTGTAGTTAAGTTATGTTTTCTACCTTCATATGTGAGTAGGTAATCCAGGGTGACTGATCCATGTAAACTGGTGAGTTTACACTGGTACTTGCCCAAGTCTTTGTGAGAAGCGTTGGAGATGTTCAGTGACACTCTGCTCTCGTCCCCTGCACTTCAGAGAAAGGTACAGTGTCACAAATTGAACCACGCAATACCACTAATCTTTACACAACCCTCTTAGATCTAAACATAATCTGAAATTTTAATCCGTTGTGACATTTAATCCAATTATAAACAAAAATACATTATGGTAATCCATGATCCTTTGTATTGCAAAAAATATGCAAATGAAATATGAAACTATGTGGAAATGAGAGGAAAATGTAAAGGAGGTACTGTGTAAGAGGGAAAAACTGTGTTTAAATTTGAAAAAAAGAAAAATTATGATTTATTTTAAAATATATATTTAAATATTGAGTCAGCTGTAACACCTGAACAACAGTGCTGCAATTGTGTGTAAAAACTAGAAGTTGAAACAATAAAAGTAGGTTAATAAAAAACAATAAATAATAATGAATCAGTTATTATTAAGCTTCTGCACCAAAGAGGTTGTAGCATGAATGCAAACCAGCAACACTGCAAGTACAGAAGCAACTAATTGCCAAATCTGTTTATGTTTATGTGTTAATATACCCTGGGTTATGTGAAAATATTGTGTAAAGATTGCAAAGAGCATTGTAATAATCATGTTAAATTTAACCAATTACCTTCTCTTGATCTCAGCCAGGACAGTGCTGTCCCGGGTCCAGGTGACGGTGTAGTGGGAGAAGACATCACCAAACTGACACCACAGGCACAAACTCTGGGGGTCTCCACTCACTGCCACTGCCTGGATCGGCTTCACCACCTTGGGTTCTGCAGATATTATTATAAACCTTTATTATGAGGTGAGGAACATGTGTTTACATGCGATCATGCAGCTAGAAAACTGCTCTTGCATTGATATTGTGATATAGAGGAGTGCTTAGCAGAAAAATGGTTTAACTTGTATCCCTTACCTTCCTTCGCTGGGGTCGTCTGTTTGACTACTTCACTGTACGCTTTCTTTCGAGTTGCCCCAGCGTCTACTTTGGGCTCCTCTCCCTTTGCCTGGATAGAAATGTCTGGCTTGGGTAGTTTAGACTCCAAAGCATTGACAATCTTCCCAAACTTCCCAAATCTATCCTCTGATAGGCGTCGTCTTTTGATAATATCATCATTCAAAGGACTGGTGTTTTTTTCTTTTGGCTTGTGGTCCGTATGATGCGGAGGTTGTTCTCCCTGCGAAGCTTTAGCCTCTGGTTGCTGTGGCGTTTTCTCAGCACCATGTGTCTGATCACTGTCCTTTTGAGATTTAGCACCCAACTTGGCCTCAAACATATCAATCCTTCCTCTTGCAGTCTTTGGTTTTGCTCCAATCTCCACTTCAGCCAGTGGCTCTACTACACCTTTCACTCCCGTGGCACACTGACCATGTTTCTTTTTCTTCTTGCCATGTGGCTTACTTAGAGCCTTCTCAGTTGTCACACCAGACTCAGTCACCAATTTAGCCTCCTTGTCCTCGAGTCCTGCTGGAGCGTTCTCACTGGTATGATTTTTCCCAGTAAGAGGATGAGTTTCTTGCTGTTTGCAGACCTGCTGGGCTAAAACGGGATGAGATAGATTCTCTTGTTTCTTGGAAGCTTGTGCACCATAATGATGACCCCCTGACTTGTCCTTTTTGGTGCGTGTTCTGCTCTCTGATGTGGATTTGTGGGTTTTGTGAGGCATCTTGTCAGCTGTTTCCTGATTCAACTCAGCCTTTTCAGATTTTACGCCTATGGCCCTGGAGACAAATTGGTCATCTAAATCTAAAGTGATGACTGCAATGCGGTTCTTCTCTGAGATGAAGAAATGATCTGAAGGGACAACAGACAAGTTTGACAGTTCTCTACTGAGGTCATTAATCTCCTCGATTATTGTTTTTCTTGCCGTGATGAAACGGTCTGCAGTGTCCGAGTCCAGTTGTCCTTCTGGTGAAAATTTCTCAGAAGACTCTATTGTATTTTCCTTTTCATGAATATATTCCTTGTCACCTTCCAAACATGTAATCCCATCTGAGGTTGGCCAGAGAATGCAAGGTTGTACGTGATCACTACTAAGGTTTCTGTTGTCATTGAGGGACCTTTTGTCACAGATTTGATCTCCTTCCAAACTGCTGCTTGTCCAACATACGTGGGAGGAGTCTATACCCAGAGGAGCTATGGGCATAATAAACTTGGGACTTCCCCGCTGTGGCTCCAACTGACATGCTCCGTCAAAGTCTGGTAAAGGTTCAGTTGACAGGTTTGCATGCACATTTATATGCAGATCTGGCACGCTTGAGTCTGTCCGAGTGAGCAAATGAAGATCTGTTGAAGATTCGGTTCCTTCACGATCAACCTCAGCTGGTCCAAAGCTCCTTTTAGCTTCGGCTACGGAGCCCAGCTGGGAGATACTGTACTCATCTGTCACTTCACACAGTCCATCTGCAAAGGGCTGAAAATGAAACAAACATGGATAAAAATGTGAGGTAATTTTAAGAAATTGTATATTTCAGGGACTGATATTTCTTCACAAGAAGTTTGATTGTCTTACTGCTTGACTGTCATACTCCACTGTAGTAAGATATTATATATAATAAAACTGTTAAAGAGCTGGCCCAAACATCACTAAACAGTTAAAGGCGGATTCTGGAGATAGAACATCTTTTTATTATTATTATTTTTGTTCATACCTTTCTATAGAGCCACAAAGCAGAAGTTTCTGAAACACCATGCTCCTATATCCAATCCCAGAGTCCATATGTCCTGTATGCGACTGAGACTACACTGCCGTTGTTATAGACAGGAGCTCCAGCTATTCCTTGCTCACCTAAGCCAATCAAAAGCAGTCTCCTGGGCCCATGAACCTGTAGGCGCCCTGATTCTAGGTTTTTAAAGGAGATGATGTGGAAATGGGTGTGTTAAAGGGTGCATACGAAGAGAGAGAGAGTAAGGGGAGGATCAAGTTTCAGTCCTCAGCTGTGCTCTCCTCTCACCCCTCCACCCTGACACGCCACGGATGCATGCTATTATCATTGAACTCTCAGCTATTATTAGATGCCATTTAGGTCCATCTCTAAGTTTTCCTCTCAGGCACTCCTGTTTCCTTCAGCACACCCAGCTGTCAGTCTTTGAGATGGGAGCCAAAAGGAATAATACAGAGTCAATCCTGGGTGACAGTCCTTGGGTGAAAATGAATGGCACCAATCCAAAGCAAGGCGACAATACTTGTGGGTCTGATATGTGGTGACATACGTGGCTTGCAACCTCAGGACTACTCTACGTACCTCCTGACTGGCTATCAATACTGTAGGTATGAAAACACTGACAAGGACAAGAACGAGAATGTCCCTTAATGTTCTGGCTATGTTTCCAAAGCGCATGACTGATTTATCTGTTGGCCAGCGCGACCGATGGTGAAGGTGATCGCTTTTATTACTCTGTTGTAAAGGGTGAATCTTTCCACTGTTCTCTCTCCACCACACACTTCAGAAAAGGTGGTGTGTGTATCAGTGTGTGTGGACAAGCATATGCATGTGTCTGTGTGTGTGGGAGCAACACACAGGAAACAAAAGTACCATCCCTGAAGTTCAGCTGTGAAACATCCACTCATATTTGATGCTTTTTGCATAAATCATAAAACCTGTCAAGCACGTTTTCTAAATTGAACAAGATAATAAGATTTATTCGAACAAAACAAGACATAGCAATGGATATATATCCGCAATATCATTCTTCTTACCTTCTTAGTTATTAGCTCTGCAGATGCATTTTGTTCCTCCAAATCTGAATCCTCTATGATATTCAGTATGATTGGATCTTCTTCACTGCTGATAAAAATGTCTGTCTCATAGGACTCAACAAATCCACCAAAGAGAGAACGGTCCAGATCAGCAGAAGAAGTAGATCCAGGGATCACATTTAGAGAGACCATGGTAGCACCAGATGATCCCATGGATGAGCGCTGGTACGTGACGCATGGAGAGGACTCAACGCTCGAGAGACAGCTCTGCCCTGCGAGGACGGAGCTCTCTGGCATGTTTTGTGCCTTTAGAGGCTGATCCTGGACACCCATGGGTGGCTGCGATTGTGCCTGCACTGCCGGCTCTTGACCCTCTCTTTCTTTAGACGTCTCTGTATCTGTATGAGTGTTTACCTCTGATAGTGCCTGTGTCAAAGCATCTATCTCAGCCCCTATTTCTGTGAAGGCAGCTGTGAAGTCCACTGGTGGACCTGTGATGAACCCAGTCCAGTCTGAGAGAGCGGTTGCCCAGCTGTCCACTGATGACCACCTCTCGACTGGTGGCCCCCAACCTATAGTGTCATCCCCAGGCCAGCCAATCTCTTCACAACCATCAGGGTTGTAACTTGACTCTTGTGTCTCTCCTGGGGAAAAAGACAAGTCACTGGTGGCCGTGAGCCCTCCGTGTGTCACAGAATAACCTGTCTTGTCCAAAACACTCCTATCTTCTGTATCTTCACTTGCAAAGTACTGGCATGCATCCAGCCACAGTTCGATGGGGCTGTCGCTGCGCCGTGGCTGGAAGGTTAAATCAGTGACCTCTGCTTTCCTTTGTCTCGCATCATTTACTGACATCAAGCCTGCCTCAAAAACATCGACAGAAGGCGTTGTTGTGTGTTGGCTCACGTCTGAGTCATAGTCCAACATAGCTTGTTCCTCACTAGAGCCATGATGACATTGCGTCACCACGTTTTCTGAATCACACATGAGGACATGTGTATCACAGACAGGGTCTGCATTTTTTACCCCTGTTTGTGATAATGGCTGGTGTTCAGGAAATTTAATGTCCTCTGGATCAACATTAGGGTTCAGGATGAAGTCTTGTGTCTCACTTTCAAAGATATAAAGGTCTGACACAGGTGCTATAGTTGTATCACTCTCTAAACTATCTGAGTGATGTGATAATGACCTTAATAGATAGGTGGTTTGACTGTGGTCAGAGCTGAAGCTGCAGCCGGAGAGAGGCTCAGTCAAAACCTCAGAAGTAGATGACATGGCCTCGAAAGGTTGAGGTGTACTATTTTGTTGTATGAGAGAAAAGGATGGGGCTGGTTCTTTAATAGTGGACAGTGGGGATTTAAGATCATGTGAGAGGTGAGGTAAAAGAGGTAATACAGGTTCTGATGGGCCAAAATAGCTACAAACCCTAAATTCATCATGCTTTGGTGCAGGCTCTGAGCAAAGTGGCAAACACTCTGACATATTATAGCTGGATGACAAAGGCTTCAAACAGCCGCTTGAGTCAGTGGGTGAAATGTTTGACAAGGTCTCGGCTGATTCGTCAGCGGGGTCTGAGAGATCTGACACAGCCTCTGCTCCTGTCTGGTATGCAGACTGCGTGTTCTCTGTGGGACTGTGCAGAAGAGAAAAAGAGTTGAAATCTCCAGTTTGACCGTCTGTAAGAGTTGGTGGTGACCGCGTTTGGTCATCCGTGCAAAGGAGTGACAGATCCATCCGGACTTGTGCTGGTCTAGGTCAGGTTGTCAGCAGCAAGACTTTAGCTGTCAAACAGCGTCCCAAGTTTTAAGGCCAATGGCACAAGGTGCTGTGCACATATTGTTTGTGCCCGGCTTCATTTCTTCCCCTGGTTCCAAGTATATCCCTTTGTTTTTAGATTCAGTGCCTACAAAGTGAATCAGAGAATGAAAATATTTCACAGTTAAAGTTTCGCAGTAGACTAGAAAAGCCAAATAATCTCTGATCTGAGGCTCGTGTGTATTTACCTCCTCAATCGGAAGTATTTGAAGTAAGACCCACTATCTCCCTCTAGCTGTTTATCTTAGTTGCAGGACATGCCTCTTTTAAATGACGTCTATTTTAGAAGCTTTAAAAAGACACTTGACATACTTCTCAACAGGAAACCTTCCTGTTGTTGTTACTTTACAGCTGATAAAAGCTGGTGTGTGGGTAGTTGTGTTGTTAACAGATGCAAACTCCATTTTCTATTGTCTTACATGGTTGAGGCATAGTAAAATACAGCCTTATTATTATTATCATACACTAATATGTGTGATCATACATTAGGCAGTGTGTGCAATCTTTTAGACATGCCTGTTGAATTAGCAAAATGCCGGTATAATGACCACCAGAACATTAAGTTCACAAGTCCTCAGAGCAGAGAGTTGTTACACATAGCGAGAATTGTTAACACTCTCTTGTATTACTCATTAGTTCAAATGTCCTAAATTACAGCACACAATAATTTAATAAAGAATGTGTCCTTTCAGCTTATTTGCTGCAAACTCCAGAAAATATTGGAAAATATCCAAATATAAAGATTATGTAAGAAAAACTCTTTCTTTGGCATTTCAGATTCTTCAGATTTATGTTTTTTACAGTTACAGTCAAACAGTTAAATTATTGCTAATGATATGGTATTCCAAATTTCAAATATGTGCATACTCCAGCATATCATAATTTGGTAAAAGACAATGAAAATAAGGTGTTACAGTCTTAAAATGCTGGTAATAACAATACATAGTGTATTTCTTAATAATTTAGCTGTATTTCAGGTTTATATTGGATTGTTTATCCTCTGTATACATACAGAGGAAGTGTCGAAAGGAGAGGCTCCAAAAAATGCACCCTGATATACAACATTGCAGGAGGGGACCGGTGGCACAGACACTGGAAAAATACCAGTACATCTTCACCCATGACCTGCATTTGTCACATTCCTGCTGCAGTGAAGGACACCTAGTCGAGCAATCAAGACTGAAATGTTTACCACAGAACACAGATGCCAGCTTTAATAAATCTGTTGACAAATACCTTGGATACAAACGAATTTCACACAATTTTATGGGCTACAAAAAACATTAAAACCCAAACAACATGCTACTTTTAAAGTTAAAAGTCACTGAAATAATAATTTCATATACATGGCAATGTTATAAATTCCAGTGTATGTCAGTAAAGTCACTTTCTTCTACATCAGTTAAGATAATCTGAAATATCTATTGAAGATAAATTTATATTTTCTTTCAATTAATTCAGTCTGTTTCATTCAGATTTAGTACACTGATGCCATATTTAGATTTAACCATCACATGTGTAATAATAGTCCTTCTATCTGAGTGGTTACCTACTTTTAGAGGCACTTCAAGCTCTCAAACAGTTTTTGGTGTGCTTGATTAGCACATTAGATTGGGCTTGATCTGTACTGACATTAAAAAAAAAACAATAAAGTTGTCAGCACCTGCGAGACTGAGAGCAAGAAAGTGTAATTCGATGTCATCTTAACTGTCTGTGCCAAAATAGATCCATCCTCGGTCACACGACACCCTCGAGCTCCTGTATGTGAACGACTTGCTTCAAAGTCCTGAACTCAAGGCCCTACTTAATACATCTGAACACATTTTTCAAAATACCAACACAAGCTGCCTCAAAATTAGATTTCTCATATCGACACTGACAGGTGCTAATGAGCAGAGTGAATGAAAACTACACAAATATTTGCCAAAATCCATTATATTTGTAAATCACTTGAAGGGATTAATTCTGATGCTTTAAGTTCATCATGTGTGTCATACAGCACAGCAAGCATTTGTCAGCCTACTGGCAGTGTGCTGACAAAACAGAGTAATTAACAAGATTTACATTCCCAAAGAAAGCCACAAACAAATGTCTAACACGTTAGCTCACAGCTGAATCACTCATAAACCTATTAAAGCATTGTTATTACTTGAGGCATTAAAACAGTTGTGAAGGGGATTTTCAGCCATGCATGTTGCACGTACCTTTTTCATAGCCGTGTGGTTGAGGATATAGACCTATGATGTAGGACTTCAGTATGAGCTCAGGCAGAGTCGGGAGTCTCGGGGTGTGAGTTTATTTTTAACTGTTGCCCCCCGCAAGTACAAAGTCAGTTATCTGATATTGTGGGCTTGTGTCGATCTCGAACATTTAACACTCGATATCTTTATTTACAGGCTGTTTCAGAGATGGTCTACTTCATCAGACTTATTTTGACTCGTGGATTTTTATAGAGATTTTAGTGTCAGTGATAGGAATAATGATAAACTTTAGGCCTGCACACACAATAATAATTCATGTTTAGATAGTAATTAGACATCTTGTATACAGGAAACATCCAATGTTTATTTCACTGCTGTCCGTCTAACTCAACCCAGTGTGGCAATGACCTTGAAACTGTCATCTAATCACACGGTTGCTGTAGACTTGGTGGAATTAACCTTCTAAATGATGATTTGTGTACACTGTATCCACTGATATTCACTGGGTGCTAAAACTAAAACGCTAAAACAAAGGCCGTTGTTATCTTGATGCCTTATTTTCACAGCATCAAAACTTTTATTACTCAGTTCCTATTAAAAAAAGTCATCTTACACTTTTAAACTTGACATTTTGGCTTGATTAAACTCTGTTGGCAGAGTTGTTTACTTCCCTGTATATCTTTCATAGAACAGCTTGCTAAATGCCGTTTCATAATGTCAATGAAGGACAATTTTGTAACAAGAGTAATTTATGGCTCTTACATAATCGCTCCTGTGACATGCGAGGGGACACTTTTACGGCTTTGAAATCACCACATTGTAAATAATCGCAATAAAACAATTTCCCAAGTCATATATTTTGTTTTAATAAATAAAGAAATCAGATAGTTTATAACTATTTTTAGCTACTGCTTCTCCAACAACACTGACCGCCATTTACTTTGGCAAAATGTGTGAGTGTGACAAGTTTAATGAATGAACCCCACTGACCATCACATTAGTCACTGAGCCACACTTGGACATGACATTATGTAAGTACTGTATGTGTGTGTGTGTGTGTGTGTGTGTGTGTGTGTGTGTTTGTCTGCAAGGAACAGCTGATCTGTTGTGATGGCGGGCCAACTGTTCAGCAACAAACAGTGGTATAATGTAACTGAGTACATTTATTCAAGTACTCTGCTCTAATTCTCTATCTATCTATCTATCTCCAAATTTGATAATTATTAATTTTATTTTTTTTTTTTTTTTGATAAACTGAAGGTTTAAGTTTTCCTTTATGGGTTGAGAGAATACATCTTTAAGTTAAATAAAGTATTTACACTTGAATTAGATTTTTTTGTAGTGGAGTATTTTCACAGTGCACATTAGTTCACTTAAGGTTCTGAATACTTTTTCCACCACTGACAACAAGATAGATAGATATAAACATGAGAACTATGCAATGTAAAACTTCTGGCAGCAGCACTAATAACAGCATGAATCTCTCAGCCAAGCTCAGTACTTCTTAAACACTATTAGCAAACTAAATCTTCTCTTTCTCCAAAACAGCAGCTGAAACAGTGTAGTTGTTTAACATTTGAAACTGCTCTAACAGTCTCAGACATGTTACACCATCTTGAGCATGTTGTTGTGGGCTTTTGGATTGGACGTGGCCCCGTGGACTCTTGTAGTCATGAGAAGAGTGTCATCTTACCAAAGCAAGATATATTTTTACACCATGTTGTTGCACAGTCTGCTTCAACCTGGCATGTGGCCTCCTTCCAGAAACAATCCGGACAGCATCAGGTGGAAAATGGTTGCTGCACATGTAAGCAGTGTGCGTCACAACCACGTTTTGTTCCTGTGTGTACATGAGAAAGTCAGCTAAAGGATGCTTTACCAGAACCACTTAAGGCAGGGGTGTCACAGCAGGCAAATGATAGATGTGACACATAAAAGAAATAGCTAACCGTATTTGGCATCATTGTTAGACCACTATGATCCAAGTAACAGGAAATTAAAAAATAATGATGTTTTATCTCCATCCTGGTGTCAAACATGATTGGTGAAGAACATTTCAACAATTTAGACAAGCACCTTTAAACCCCCCTGACAGCAATTTACAATGACTGTGTTCCATCATCCACATAAGGAGAGTTTGTTTCTGTGTAAGCAGCACAGTTGCTGAAGGATCAAGGTATTTCTTTGAAGGTGTTCACCAAGGATTAGTGAACTCAATACAACGCACAGCAGAACATACCCTGCATAACTCAAGTGCTAGGATGGAAATGTAGCTGGGTCTTTTTACGTCATAAGAAACTGAAAACTTTTGTTATGGTGTCATCAGCTGAGTCAGTGTCACTTGTAAAATCTGACTCACTGGCATGGAAAGTACATTGAATATATGTCCCAAGTTACATGTGTTGTCTTACACCAAAACTGTTAATAGGATGGATAGGATGGAAAGGATGGGAGGGGGGAAAACATCAACTTTGGATTACGAGGAAGCCAGTCACACTAGTCTTGTCCTCCACAGGAGGGCAGTATTTTTTTTCAATGTCTTACCCTTTTCATCTTTTAATAACATTTTATTAATGTGGATCGTGATTTAAAGTGGCTAAGGAACTTCTCCAGACCAACTTGGTACCAGCTATGTTGGTATATATGACTTTATTATTACATGATTACATGTAACTGGCCTTGTTTAATCATCTTGAACTAATATACTGATTGACATGTACGATTAAATTATGGTTTGACTATCTTTAATATGCTCCATTACATTTATTGAGATGTTAGAAAAATGAATGTCCTTCACTACTTATTCTACTATTCTTGACTTCTAGGTCAGCTAGAATAGTAATACCAGATATTACACTGCACTTAGATTTCTTTATTAAAAGTTCTACTAAATCCAGTGTAGGTAGTTACTTAAAGGTTTTCTTCAGTAAGCATCACCAATGTCTCTTTGTTTTGTGTGAGCAATCTAAAAGTAGTAACCACTCACTATACTAATACATAAACACCATCACAACGTACTGTTATATTGACTTGTTTTTTATTATCTATAACAACAATAGCATCGCTTGCAATGCACAAAGGGAGCTGAATATAAGATTAGAGGTGTTAACTGGATACATCTTTTGTGTGCTGATTTGTCCCTATGTGCTGTTCCATTGTAGAAGAAGGTAGGGCTTCTCAATCAGCACAGTGAACACATAGCTCACCACCAGCGTGAGCACAAGGTGACCAAGGAACAGGTACATCTACAGAAGAGAGGAGACATACAATACATTGAGTTAAAAAAGAAATGAAGAAACTTAATTCTTAAATACCTCAGGGTTAGGCTTGATGAAACACAACGAAATGTGTCTGATGTACTTACAAAGTTTATGTCTGTGTAGTGGATTGGGGTCTCTTGTAAGCCAATATAGAATATGATGAAGACAGGATGTGTCAGATAGCAGGCAAAACTAATGTTGGAAAGAGGAACCCAGAAACCTAATGACAAAAGGCTGTTGATAAAACCTGTAAAACAAAAAGATGTAGCATAGATTCATTTGATACATATCTCTGATTTCATGTGTAGAAGTCTAGTTTTTGTTCATTTAACAAGAAGTGTGCATACAACTGTGTTTGTATCCATATTTTCAAACAAACTAATTTGATTTTGTATTCTGTAGATAAAATGTAGATATTTACTGTTTTAGTGGTTTGGTTGAAAAAAAATCCCCAAACTGTACAGTATATTTTGTTCATATAATAGTAAATTATTATATTATTGTGTTGTCACTCATCAAGAGTTTTTAATGTAATAGAAACAAATATTTGAAAATTTTTAAGATGCATATTCCAATTTGTATTTTGTTTTTCCTGAATTAAGTGTTTGGACTTTGGAACATCTCTGTTCTTGGCTTACCTCCATAACCTTCCTCACAGGCTAGTATGATCCAGGTCACAGCCAGGGCCCAGAGTGGTCTGTGCAGACCCTGGTATAGGGCATGTGGCACAGATGGATAGGCCGGGGTCTCCCTGAGGACGTAGGCCAATCCAACCAACACAGCCATGGTAGATAAACAGCAGAACCAACCAAGTACTGCCTGCCACTGGAGCAACAGCAAGAAAAAAACATTATGTGTTTTGTATTTCTACTGGAAGATTTTGCTGTGTGTAGTGATTGTGGCAGGTAGTCAAATGTTCTCACCTTCTGCTTTAACAGTTGATCTTTCTTTGTTGTCAAGTATATTCCAGTCAAGATCCCTATTAAAAACGGCCCATATCTTGTGTAGGGTTTTACATAGTAGTACAAGACATAATGCTCAGATGTCCTGCAAATCAAATTAAAATTAAATTATTTACAGAAACAATTAGAATGGCTAGTTAGCCTTTAAGCACATCTGAATCACTTTACAATCCATGCTTTTGGTTCCTAAGCAACTTTTATTCGTATAAATCACCAAAACTCTTACAGTGTAGATGGCTGGAAGACTGGCAGATGCAGAAGTCCAGTTATAACAGCACTGGTCACAGTGGTCATCAGCAGGAGGCCTCCAGCAACAACTGTAAACACACCTCTGTTCCTGATAAAGAGAAGGATGAATAAGATTACAGAGCTAGAGTTGAAATGGTGATTCAGATTTATCTGAATACTTAATTTTTTTAGAATCATATGAAAGGACATACAGTCTGTAAAAATAGACCAACAGAGGAGTGGTTGCGAAACACTGAAAGTCCAGAGACAGGTACCATGACCAAGGAATACACTGAGAAGAGATTAGGAAATACAATGTAAAGAAATAGGTCAGTATAGAATCGGAGCTACTATACAGCACATAGGTTTAAATCAAACTTACTATCTCATGGACTGGGAGAAGATTGCTAATCAACAGTAAGTTAGCCCACCAGTAAGTCTTACAGTCCATCAGTGTATCTATAAATGGGAACCAGTAGGGTCCCCACTGGACCAGAGAGATGAGGCCAATGGTTAGACACATAATAAACAGATGCAGTGGTTGAATTCTGTAGAAAGACAAGGAGAAAACACAGTTACATGACTGGTTTTAGATCATGCACCATGCAATAAAGAGCTTCTAAAAGACTTCTTTTTAGTGCCATTAAAAAAACAGTGACAGATTCATTTGGTGAAATGATAAACATACAGTACCTTTTAATCCTCTTAAAGAGGTAGTTGGCCACCAAACCCAGGCTCAGTTTGTCTTCAGCTCTCTCGATGGAGCCCAGCAGAGACCGTGCACTAAGCAGACCCCTACAACACAAACACTGCTAAACCGTGCAACTTAAACAATAAAAAAGTTTTTTATACACAGTATTTAAACTTAAAAATGTTGTTTCAGTCTTACCCTAGCAGTAAAAAGGTGTCCACAGCCAGAAAAACAGGTCCACTGATACTAAGCACATGCAGAGGGTTACTTTCAACTGTTTTCCTCCAGTTTTTGTAGTTATCTGCAAAAGTGACAATGCAGTGTAATAATGTGCAAATAATTTCATAACTTGCAGACTGAATGAGCAAAAGGGTTTTGTCATATACCCAGGTTGTTTATTACTGGGAACTGTGCAGAGTGTCCACATATGATCCATAAGAGGCTGAGAACGCGGATGCCATTCAGAGAGGAGTATCCTCCACCGGGGATGGTTGAGGAGGTGCTAAAAACACCCTGGCTGGTTGTTTGTAGAGAGAACACCTGCAGGCACCGGTACAAACAGCTTCGAGGAAAACACAGTGGAGTGTGGCTGGTGCTGTCTATGAGAGAGAATAATAAATAAAGCAATATATGAATATAAACACAATGTATAAAGATTTTTGCATTTAAGCATTAAGCGAATAGGAAGCGTTACTACTAAACCTACTGTTACTATTTTCCTCTGAAGTGCAGCTATTTATTTCGCTACTGGAGGAGCCGTTGGTCTTCAGCGTCCCATAAACATTCGGACTTGCGTTTAAACAGGAGGCCTCTGCTGTTGGACTGACCTCTCTGTTCCTTTGCCACCTTATTATAGCTGTGAACAGGGTAGCTGCAAGAGGAATTGCTACCATTACACAACACACAAACCTGCAGGAGAAAAGGTGGAACGTGTATGTTAGGTGAAGACTCAACAATGATACTTTCAGCCCTGAAATGAACTATGCAAAGAGACATTTTAAAATTAGAAGTACACATGCAGATAAGACGGTAGATCCAATCATTTACTCACAGGCAGGTGACGTCCGATGCATCAGGATCAATGGTGTTGGATAAACAGTGGATCATGATCAACTCCTGAGTGGATTTATTGGCCAGGATGTGGGGTAAAGGTGGAACAAGAGATGTCTGACCAAACTGAAGTCTCCCTAAAAAGATGAAATAAGCCACAATCAAAACTTATGCTGGACTGAACGAATGATGCTGCAGTGAGTTTAGAGATAACATATTTTAAAATCACTAACCATTCAGCACCAGCATTTGCACCTCATCTTCCCCACAGGAGTCAGGGACACAAATACCCTCGAAGTACTGGACTGTTCCCTGTAGTGGTAAAAACACTTGCAATAAGTTTTGCCACCTAAATGCCAAATGTCAGGATGAAATTGTATCTTTCGTAATGAAATGTTTTGTTGTTACCTGCCTAAGGAACACCTGGCAGTACTGTCCGGAAAAGGTGGGACCGTGTGCAGAGTGGCACTGCTGCAGCAAGCCAGGCCGGTTGGCATTACCTCCTTCAACATTGCTACCCATCTTTCCAAATGCATCATACACTGATACACAAGCCCACCAAACAAAACACATGCAAATGCAACTTAGTACAAAGAACAAAACAGCAACTAATATAAACACCCGCCACTGTCCCTTTGTATAAAAAGAGGGTCTGTTTTTCTATAATAAAACCTGCAAATGTGATATTGATGCTTGAGTATGAACACACAATCATAAACTGATTTCTTGATTTTTCTTGAAGGACAATATGGTGGCTCTTCAAAATCCCATTTTCCCAATTTTTCTATCAAATTGAAGGTGTTTCTACATTTAGACTATAAAATAGTGATGTAATGTACTATGATCAACCCTGTTAATGTACGACGAAACTGTGTAAAGATGAAATAAATCTCAAAAACGAAAATTCAAGTAATTACCACTCCGAAATATGAACAAACAAACCTTATTTTTCTTACTTTTTTAATAGTGAAAATGCATTTTTTTTCCCTGGGGAAAAGGCAAGCCAGGACTCTCTTTATGAATATATCCAAAATATAATTTGAACTAAAAGCAGTTTTCCCATAACAGACACGTTGTTTCGTTGTCTGGTCTCTTCAGTTGAGTGAAACAGCGCCCCTCTCGGTTGTAACGGCTGGTCAATGACAGACAGGCTGTGCGGTCAAAAACGGCATTGCACCCTAACAGAAAAAAGGACAGGTGTGGCTGACACACCTTGATTACTAGGAAAATACAAAACTATGAGATGCGGTCACCATGATACTACTTTAAAAACTGAGAATGAATATGTCTGTTTTCAAGAGACTCCAAATACTCACATACCTCACAACAACCAGCACAGTTAATATTTTAATTAAACAAAGTTAGCTTGTTTTTCAGTGTTACTAGTTGCCGTGCGTTTGTGGGACTGTTAGCTAGAAGCTAGATAGAGAGAAACTAAATAACGACCCGAGCAAAGGTCAAAGACATTACACGACATGGATATGGACTTCTTCATCTTCATCGTAAATACCGTGAGTTAGATATAAACTGTCTGTCTGTCAATGTTTGTCTTCTCTCAGTTTTCTCTGCAATGGTTAAATGTCTCTTGTCTGTGTCTTCTACTTGCTGTAGATGTCACTGAGATCATGTTAGTTTGCTGTGATGAAGCTTATATTTTCAATTTATTTAAATAAATTGTCATTTTATCAATTTTTTACATTTGGTTACATTTGCTTGGTAATTTGTGAATGAGCCTAAGCAGAAGGTCTTTTAGTTCCCTGTTTTATTTTTAAGGAAAAGCGCCTCAAAGTGTTGTACAAAATAAAAAAAAGACAAGTGGAAACAATTTTAAATAAGGAAAAGGAATATTAAATAATAAACAGTGAACTAAACTAAATTGGAAAAAATGAACTGAAACTGAGAATATCCTGTTACAGTTAATATAACTACAATTTGTAGGCAGTTTTTGTAAGCCTATACTGAAGACACATGGATAAAACTGTGTAAGTCATGTATTTGATGCATGCATTCATACTTTTTGATGTGAACATACTGTTTAGTATTACTTTACCTTTTGTATTCTATGAAAATACACGTTTATGTTTCTTTTTGGTCTCTTGTCTAAAGGTTTCAACACCACAGTGGCACAGTACTGCAAATCTCACGTTGTCCTCAGATGCCTGTCTAACTTGCTTTTTAAAGGTTTAAATAAGCACTTTGTTTCAAAGTTAATGTAACTGGCTCCTCTAAAAGTACAGCTGGCCCTTGTCTTGCCATGTAGCGTGCACAAGGGACCCTACAAGTTAATGTACAGTCAGAAAAATAAGTATTTTAAACAACACTTACTGAAAACGGCATATTCCTTTGGGCTGTCCTGGTTAATTTCCCAGAGGAAAGTCTTGGTATCCTCCGTACATCTTTGAGACACTGTTGGGGCCTGTGTATTCTCCAGCGCTACGCTACACCCTGCAAACACAAGGAACGCCACCCAACCGAGGGCCATTTTTAGGGCTGACTGCATCTTTTTTTTAGTGGAGAAGGTGTTTAAATAACATAGGAGGGGACACATCATCATCAAGAAGGTAGCGTGAAATTCATCTTGCATGGGATGGATTGAAAAACTGCCTTGGTAACTGTAGGTCCTCACCTGGTTTTCTATATCAGGTGTGAACAGGATTTGGTTACATGAGGATGAGAGGCTAACAAAAAAGGTCCAAGGCTGCGTCACCACACAGGATCAACATAATTAGAGGACAAGTCTAATACTGGTACGTCAGTGTCACTAGAACACGTTTCACAATATTATCACTCTGATTTTATATACTCAGCTATAAATTGCGACAGAGGCTGTTCTGGTCTGATTACATGTTCTTGGTAAGAATAAATGGAAAACCTCGGCTATACATTTGTAACCATTAACAGTACATTTATCTAATGAGTTTATTACTGGAACCATTTGTCTCAAGCTGAAATATAGCAGAAACAACACCACAGACAGTCCAGTAATTGAGATAAGCCAACAATGTCCACTAGATGGTGAGCTTGTCCTATAAACTGACATAAAAGTGCCAGAACTTCACCAGGCAACATATACATACATTTATACGCATTCAATGTGATGCACATACCCTATAATCAATTGTAGTTTTTAGGCTTATGCTAGAGAGAGGAGATCATTTTCACATTGTTTGACCCCCTGATTGAGTTTGGTCATTAGATCTACATTTGACTTCAGTGTGAACAAAATCTGGTACATTTTGCCTCTGTCTTACACAGAAGCATCACATTAGAATGGAAGGAAAGAGGTAGACATTTTTATACTTATTGGATTAGTTTAATTTTATAGTTTTATGAAGTGAAAACATGCAAAAAGTAACTGGACTCTAACTGCGTACATCCAGTTGTTGACACACACTGACCAATTAGCTGACTCCTAGAAAATGCATTAATACATGAAATTAATTTATTGTGAAGGAAACATGTATTAAGTCCACTCTGCTGTTGAAGAAGTGTTACATACATAATGGGAATGTGGTTGAGGTGGATGATCGGTGTGTATATATAATGCAGAGGACCAGGAGACCAGGATTCATCCTCCTGAGTCCCATGTGTGGTTCAGTTCAAGTAAACCGGGATTAATTGATTGTTTTCTTTTTTTGGCCATTAGAGGGCATACAATATGTTGCAAATTCATCACCTTAGAAGGCTGATATGGCAAAACAGTTGCGTATTTACACATCTAGTATATACGGAGCAATATTATCATTTATTTGGGACCATTCACTTGAAATCACTCTTTTTGACACCAGGGGTTTTCAAAGTGTGACACAAGGGGCTCACCCTCGAACGAAATAAAAAAAATGTAATTTTGCAACTTAAAAACAGATCGATAAGAAGATCGATTGGGAAGGCATTATCTTTCTTTCAAGACATATTTTCCAACAAATACGTAGTATGAAAACAACATTTGCACGAGACAGGGTTAGCATTTAGGATTTGGGTAAATTAAATTAGACACTCGTGAGAACTCCCACTGTTAATGGTTGAATTAAAATGTTCAATAGATTGAACAACATGTAAAACCAAACACACAGACTACAACCATTATCGTAATGGTCCACGAGACAAACGGCACTATACAAGCCTGAGTATGAATGATCACAAGAGGATTTCTGATATATTTCCATGGAGAAGAGCTGATGTCTCATGTGCAGGTGACATCAGATCTTACCCCTGGCAGGTTTCATCATTTATTGACATAAAGAATAGTTTTGTACACAAGCATTAATATCTAAAAACAGCAGTAGCAGCAGCAGCAAGACACATTCTAATAAACAATTCACAGACTGCTTCTCACATGCAGTTTTACAGCGCGACACAGTTTTATTGTAAGAGTAGAAAAACTACGGTCCAAAACTGAATGATGGTTTTTGGATGGTTTTCTTGGAATAAAGAAAGCAATGGAAAACAATCTCAACTGTCAGTCATTGTTTATGTAATTCATCTGGTTGGCTTGTATGAATAATTTAAATTCAGCCAAGTTTACATTCGTAGAAGGTTTTCTTCAGTTTAGAAGTTTTTCCCAGTGTTCTTTCTGTCAGTGAACATTAATATTGCTTTCACACTAAACTGAAGAAACAAGACAGAAAATGATAATATTGGCATTGGTTATGAAATATGGGCTCATTACAGCTTTATTTTTATTCTGCTGTAAAACAAAAGACAAGTGTTTTGTATGTTTATATTTTAAATATTCAGATAAACTGGTTATCAAGTGAGTTGTAATCACAGAGAGCTGCCATATACATATTAAGACAGGGATGAAACATAAAAAAAACATCTTTTACAAAATATTTTAAAAAGCAAATTTGGCCCATATATTTGTCTTTAAAAGTTTGTTTATTGTGTTTAATGTTTGACATTATGATATACAAAACTGGGAGCTTTAAACTAATTTTAAATACATCCACTGAACCAATTTTTGTTGTGTATCCGTATAATAATAATAATAATAATTATAATGACAATGATGTAAATGATAATAACTTGACAAGGTAGTGTGGAGATGCAGCTGAAAATAGGCTTCATCTTTGCCTGATTGTCAGAAATGTTCTGATAGTTCATGTAATTTCAGCTCAACATAAATGCAGAGATTTAGTTCTAGGATCAGTAATTTTGGGATGTATTAGGAGACCAAAGCTAGGGTTTATTGTAGAAGCCAAGGAGGGCTCAGAGAGAAATATTAGTTCCCCATGAAATTAAAATGAAACAAATAAAAAAAAATGTTTGATGCCACTCTTCTACTCAGCTTTTAAGTGGAAACTGAAGACTCAGAAGGCGTGACATGTACTGTACCAAGGAAACCTGAAGCTCCCACGGTTTCATGTGTGTATATTTTGTCTTTCAGACATTCGTTGGACATTAGCAGCATTGAAAATCCAGAACACTGCTGACTGTATGAGGATTAATCCCATTACAACAATATATTAATACATTATCTAGTTCTAGTGAGAAGACAACAATGGAGACTGTTTAAAATAAAAAAGCTCTTCTATAAAAAAGATCTATTCAAGGCCTATAGAAACATCTATGCATGTACAAAAAACTATATTGTTCCATTTACTTAAAGACATAAAATGACTGTATTGTTACATATTTATGTGGGTACACTGTATACATATTGTAGTACCCTACATGTACATTATGTATATGCAGCTTTTGATGGAATGGTTTAAAACTGTGTCCCTCTCACTTCTCAGCTGCACTTAGTCTCTTTGACTTTATGAACGCCATCCCATGTGTCCTCATGTGAGTATTTAGATTACCCTCCGTTTCAAACATCTTCCCGCACACTTTGCATTTGGTATTTGGCGTCCCATCATTGTTCTCATCCATAACATCCAGCTGATTCTCTCTTTGGCTTTCGTCATCGTCTTTTCCCCGTCCGTTGTATCGGCCGAGACCCTGTGGCTCCTTCAGCCGATGGACGATAAAAAGATGTCGGGCCAGTGAGCGGTGTGAGGTGTAGCACAGGCCGCACTCCTGACACTGGTAGGACGAGCCATCAGACTTGTGCTGGGGAATGTGCTCATGGAAAGCTGTGATGTCCTCTGTAGTGAAGCCACAGACAGCACACTTGTGAACTTTTAGGATGTTCACCTTGAGCCTCTTTAACGGCTGTGAGTCCGAGCCCCTTGAGTTCAAGCCTTCATCCTCTTCTGGCTTCCTTTTGGGGCTGCGAGGCTGTGGATGAGATTAAACTGATCGGTTAGGAATGACAGGAGAACTAGAAAGTCACTTCACAAGGTGCACTTCGTCTTAATAAATGTATGTCCATAAATGTGTGCCACGGTACCGTTTTCTTGTTAGATGAAGCGTCTGTATTATCAGACTTGACAGTCTTCCCCTCTGGGTCTTTGACTCCATGCATCAGCTGAATGTGCTGATCCAGCAGCACTCTTTTAGTGAACGGCTGACTGAGAGCTGGACAGTGCCTGTCAAAGCACAAGAAAATAAAAGCTTATTTTGTCTTCTGTTATTGGCATACATACAAATCGCATATTTGTTATGGACTGTATGTAAGCAGGGTAAAGCTTGGTTCTCGTGACTATCCTGCACATCAAACTTCCACAATTACATAGTCGATAGCTACTGCACAGACCCAACACGTGTCTCCTGAAATGTGACACATCACATCACGACTGTGTGCGCAACTCATCACTGACAAGTGACTCACTGTAATCACAGTCTCTTTTGCCTCCTTTATAAGTGATACAATCGTTTGAAGACAGTGAGCGTCAGGCGTTTTAAGCTATTGGCCAAAGACGACATGTATATGTCTAAGTTATAAAGCCCTGTCTATCTAAGTAAAGGAGAAAATCTGACTTTACTATAGAGAGCAAAGTGCACAAAGAGGAAGGGCGGATGGATGGTCAATCAAACACGGGAGACAGTTTGTTTCCTGTTTTCTTCGTACAGTCAGTGTTGTTTTCTGGTAATCATGACAGCCTTTGTTCGCTGAGTGCAACCAAGTTACAAAGGTTTTATTTATTTTTTATATACCTTTGTCCAGTTGATAGTGGAATCAGATCAGAAAACACTTCCGTATCATTTTGGACAAGACATCTTGCCTCTGTACTCACGGGCAGGTGTAGACCTTTCGCAGTCCCTTGTGTTTCAGACGGTTGTGTCGACAAAGACTGTGGGAGGAGCTGAAGGATTTGTCGCACTGTCGACATGGGTGCTTCTTTAGTATCTGCAACATCGATATAGAGAGTAATGGTCTTAAAATATAGGTAGTTCTAGTGCATCTATGTTTATACTCTTGGGCTTGTGGTGGAATATAACTAAGGTAATTTACTCAAGTAGTGAAGGGACGCCTGCAAGCTAGTTCAGGCTACGAGAGCTCCTCCACAATCATCTTCCAATCATACCCTCACAATTTGGTGGTCTATTTAAGCTACATAATTTTATAATAATAATCTATGCCACACATCAGAAACTTTCTCATGAGAGTAGTTTCAAACATTTACCTTGCCATGTTCACGCCTCATGTGAGCCACAAAGACCTCTCTTGAACTAAAGATGTTATTGCAGTTTCCACATGTGTATCCTGAGCCAGGAGGGTTCTTGTGGTCCACTGAGTTAGTTTTCTTTAGCGGTGAAGGTGAAGACTTCTTTTCTCCCTTGTCTTGACCATTGACATTTCCTCCATCCTTGTTGTTATTATTACTTGGACTGTTGGTACTGTTAGAGTTGGTGGGCTTGGTGCTGAGAGGGAGGTTGATGCCTAAATTTGGTGGACCCTCAATGGTCTTCAGGGTTCCATGCGTGGCCTGGATCCACACATGCAGAATAAAGAGATACAATGAATAAAAATGTGTAAAACACTAATATGTGAACCATTTAAAGTAATCACTCATGTAATTGGCCTTGGAAATTTAGACTCATAAGATCAAGTCGGCATAAATACAAAGTGGCTATTGTAATCAAGCATGCTGAAATAACTACTTTTTATGCCCACCTTAATATGATCCAACATGAGCTGTTTCTGTGCGTAGTGCATGGAGCAGTCGGGGCATTTGAACACTGAAACTTTATGATTGACAACATGCTGGTCAAAGTGTGTGTAGAGCAGGGACTGCAAAGTGAACACGGTATCACACATGGAGCACTTATGGATCACCCTAAAAGACAGAAAGGAAAAAAAAACTTATTAAAAGTCACTGGGAGTTCATCTGAATAAAGACTCAATTTATATACACAGAAGAGAAAGGTAAAAACAAATGTTATCTTATGTTTCAATTAACTCTATGAAACAATCAGTTCCATGTCAAGTATTTTTGTACCTGTTGTCTGTTTCTCTAAACAAACCTCAATCATAGTGAAATAGATGGTTCAGCACATTGAATATTGTTATTTAGCTTTATGTTTGAGGCACAGCAGGCACCAAACCAATCCAATGGTGCAAGAACACCTGCTGCTATGCACCTGTATT
Source organism: Larimichthys crocea (assembly GCF_000972845.2). Classification (NCBI taxonomy): domain Eukaryota; kingdom Metazoa; phylum Chordata; class Actinopteri; family Sciaenidae; genus Larimichthys; species Larimichthys crocea. Next base: position 11,113,143 of record NC_040019.1, read on the forward strand.
GTCAGTAGTGTTGATGAAGGACAGTGGTCAGTGAAAGGTTGCCATGTGGAAAAAACAAAACAAAACAAGATAAGCCACCATGTCTAAAACCTACAAATCCTGCTACTGATGAAGCAGCGAGGATGATCTTCTTTAGAAAAATGAATTGGGCATGGGTATTAGGTTATATTGGTGTGTGTCTGTGTGAAATGAAGAGTATGTAAATATGTGCTGACGTGTGATTGAACTCTTTAAGGAAAAAGCTTGTTTATTATGTGTGTACTGCATACTATTTTTATTTAAATATATATTTAATGTGACATTGAATTAAATTTTATTTAATTTGCACTTCAAAATGTTTTATATAAATAATAAGTGTCCACAGTGTCTTGGATAGTAAAGCATGTGAAGACTTACTTGGGCTCTCCTGCCTTCATTCCTGGATGCTGTGTGTGTGCATGAGAGTGCGTTCCTGGTGCAGACTTGAAGGCCATGGGGCAAAGGGGACATTTATAGAAGACCTCGCAGTGAGTACTTTGAATGTGGGCTTTTACAGTTGCAATGTCAGCGAAGATCACACTACAGTGGACACATCTGGAGGGAAAAAGGAATAAGAGTTTGCAAAAATCAGATTGGACTTGTTGTTTCTAATATAAGTTTGTTTTCTTTAATGTACCAGCAGGCCAGCACATGACTTAAGGGATCAAAACTTAGAGACTTTTCTTCAGTAATACATCTTCACTTTCTTGTCAGTTAGATGAGAAGATTGATATCAGTCTTATGTCTCTCCATCAAATATTAAACTTCAGCTTGGAGATGCTTAGCTTAGCATCAAGGCTTGAAACGGGAGGTAACAGTTAGCCTGGCTCTGTTTAAAAGAAAAAGATGTATTTGTATGTGAGCAAATGTTGAACCATTTCTTTAGAATAACATGTTTTCATACATGGATGAGTGATTTGACATGGCTGAACAACCCTCTCTATGTGCACCAAGCAAAGGTTTGAATTTCACAGTTAAAATCTGTAACGTTCTTCAGGTTACACATACAGTATGTCATATATGCACATGTCACAAAGTTGTTGTATAGTTATTAACATACACTGAAAGCCAGACAGGAATGCAAATATAAGATTTTTAATTTTAACTTTGAGACATCTTCATTTCATAACATGATCGAGCAGACCCATAATTGAATCATAATTGGTCAGATACTGGGTTTTCAGTTTTAATGGCTTGTGTCTTTGGTGACTCTACATAAAAATTCTGACTGTCCATCCCCCCAAACATAATGTAATAATAACTGTAATTAGAAATGACATTTGCCAGTAGAATTTTGAAAGAAGAGCAAGAGACATTTCAGTCTGAGTGTAGCCACTTAAAAAGGAAGAACGCTGTTCAATGGTACCAATACCATGAATTTGTTTTCAGGATCTTAATAGAAGAGATAGTTTGGAAATTAAAGTTGAAATGACGAGTCCTCAAACTTTTAAGAAACAGTAAGTCAGCACAAAATGATAATTAATAATGTTATGATTCAAAGGTAGACTGACCGGTAGCCGACTCTACGGGTGTAATGCAGGCAGTTCTTGGTGACATGTGACTGGAAGTGGACAGAACGACAGCTGGCGCCACACTCGGGGCAGATGTAAGGAGACTTGTGCTGGTGGATTCGCTGGTGCGACAGAAAGCTGCACTGATTTGGGAGAAGCATTTGGCAGATGGTGCATGTTTTCTATAGATACAGAAAAGGAGGAAATGGGAGGAAAATCATCAAATGCATTTTATCATGGCGCTAGAATGATTCCACAGAGAATATGAGAGGTTATGTTACTGTTACCCGTTCTCCAGTATGCAGTTGAAGGGTCAGGTCAACAAAATTACAAAAAAAAAAAACTGATTTGATCTCACTTATATCTAGTGTATACTCATTTTGATAACTTTGGATGTTTGCCAAAGAATTGAAAAAAAATAATTACAAAAAAATGAACTGTAACATATCTTTCCAGAGAGAAAGTCCTGATAACCCACAGACCTCATGATGAACTGTTTTCTTTGGAGCTACTTTCTACACTTTGAATATATATGATCTGTGTTCATCCAAAATTAGAAAGTGATTTGATTGGATCATTCTTGCTGAAATACACCTTGGGAGTTAGAATAAACTTCTACCTCAAAGTTTTTATGTCTAAAAGTTTGTACCTACAGCTTTTTATCAAAGAACCAGATATTGTCTACTGTGGTTCTTAGTATTATTACTATAGTAGTAACTACTATTGTAGTAATACTGTGCTATTGTACTTCATCAATAAACTTAGCAAGATAAGAACTCTTTCAGGTTCAGACATTTAAAAACCAGAATTCACACATTGCATACTCACCTGCCCACTGGACTCCGGTGCCTGTTGATAGTGCATAGCTAACGAACTGTCATCCTGGAACATTTCGTTACACTCCAAACATTTTAGGCTATGTCTGCATAGCTTTGATGCATCATCCTCCAAGGGCATAGCTGCCACAAGAGGAGCACTGCATGGTGCAGAAATCACTGCAGTTTGGGAGCCACCACCAGCAACTCTCCCTGGCATTTGACAAGTGGGTGCTTGTGCTTGGGAGGTGGTGCCAGTGGTGTTGGGTGGACCTGATGAGGGTGATGTGGTTATCATCTGATCTGCAGGAATGGGTTTTAGGATTAGATGTGAGCACTGCATGACGACCCCTTTGTCCTTGTGGCCCCTGGCATGAGACAAGAGGCTGCATTTGTTGTAGAACACTAGACTTTTTGTACAGTGGTTGCAGGTGACCTCTATCCGCACACTGCGACGTTCATAGTGCTGTGTCAGGCTTTTCTCAAGAGCAAATGAATCTCCACATTCCAGGCACTTGTAGCCACGTGAGGGTAGAGAGATACAAGCTGAGGTTGGTGGAGAGAGGTTTGGAACATACACAGGGACAGGATTTATGCTACTCAGGACTTTATTGAAGGCATCCACTACAGAGCTTTGAGAGCTGGTGAACACTTGAACCTTAGAGACTTTCTTTGAGGCCCTGCCAGCGAGAATTGTCTTCTGTTTGATTTGTTGAGACTGCTGATGCTGTGGTTGTTTGGTTGAGGTCAGGACCTGTTGGAGATCACAGACAGCAGAGGATACAGTCTGTGGCAGAAGATTAAGGTTACTAAGATGAACTGTCTTTGGCACAAGTTTGGCATTAGCCAGACTGGAGGCAGGTACCATGACAGTCTGTTGCTGGATAGCATTAGCAGCTTTCAAAATGGCATTGCTGGCACTTTGCACTGATGCAGCAGGGATAACTGTTGCTTTGACTGTGGTGTTGTTAGCCAGCTTCAGGTTGATGACTTGGGAACCAGCTGTCTTGACAGCTGATACAGGCAGGAAAGCTGTTGCCACAGGTTTAATAGTCATTTGCTTGGTTATTTCAATTGAATGCCCACTAGTGGTGGCTACTACTGTAGTCGGCATAGAGTGCCTTGTTGGAGATGAGAAAATCGCGTTAGTAGTTGCGATGATAGAGGTGCTATTCTCTGCTTTTCTCTGACTCTCAGGATCAAACTCTGGTACAACTCGGGTAACGGTACGCTTGATCTGGCCGGATGAGGTCTTGATTGTTTTGATCCTGACTTTTGGGATGACTGGGGTGGTGTCTGTGCTTGAGGCAGGGGAACCTTTGCTGCTACTCTCACTGGTGACACTAGAGGGGCTGTCTGGTTGTCTTGTTAGAAGCCTCTTTGCAAACTCTAAAGCCGACTCCTGCTCATGTGGCTTCTCTGGAGCTTTGGGATTTTCATTAACTTGGATGGATTCTTTCTGTGTTGTGGGAGAATCAACAACACCCACGTCTGTAGCACTAGCCTTTTTGGCACTGAGGGCTGCTATGGCTGCTATACAAGATGAAAGCTTTGCAGAGGACTTGGATTTGACTTGAGAAACAAGGCCTGATGGTTCTCCAGCTTTGCACTCCTGATCTTCAGACTTGAGAAAAGTTTCCTCTTCAGGTAAAGTTGGTTCAGGGGTGTTGTTAGACTTTGAACCTCCCAGAGTATCATTGCCGTTATTTTTTTGATCAGGTTTTTGGATTGCTCTGGACTTTGAAACACTGTCCACTGATACAGGAGATTTGGGATTCTGGGTTTCTCTCTTGTTAGTTGACCTAAAAAACAGCAGACCTCCCTGTTCCTCCACAGGGTCATCTACTTCAATTTTATCATCATCATCGAACTCTTCAGCACTGGAGATGGGGCTGAACTGATTGAAGGTAGATGACTGGTTGTTAACTGGCTGTCCTTCCTCCCTAGAAGCTTTCCATCCATTCTTGGTGTAATGAGTACTTGGCATGGCAGGCACAAGGCCGTTATGAAGTCCATTTCCAGTGCCAACAGAATGGGGTTGGGGATGGCAGTGGAAATGCCCATCCTTCTCTGATACGTTTCCACCATGCTCACTGGTGTCCGTATTTCGGATGTTCTTGACAATGACGCTAACACCAACATCATGTCCTGTTGAGGGGTTGTTAGCCTCATCTTCATTGGTAGTTACCGCAACACTGGATTGCTTGAGCTGTCCGTCATGGTCATCATGGTGGCCAGATTCAATAGCAGCTTTAGGATCCACCATGTCAGGGATGTCGAAGGCTGCCAGCAGGTCATCGAAGTCTGGCGTCTTCATATCTCCCATGGTCCTGCTCCTGTTCTTATGAGCTCACCTGGGGAACATGGATGCAGTTATTTTAGAGTATATCTAATGATACAGTTATTTAACAGATATCACATTTTGCAATTCAGTTATTTACTGTCTGTGTACAGTTGTTTGTATTTGATTAATGTGGTAACAGAATCATGTAGTGATAAAAAACGGAATTTAATATAATTACATTCTTCACAAAAATTGGTTTGATTTCTTCTTATAACAGATCAAAAATCAACACAATATACTAATGCAGTTTATCCCTTATGATCCTGTGTTTATTATATATTATATCTTGGCAGTCTGCGCATTAGATTATGAGATGTGTGTGAAGCTGATACTTTGGTTTTTGGATTGTGCAAAATGAAAGTTAATAATATCCACAGATCTGAGTTTCATACTGGATTAATTCATATTCTTTCAGGCATGGGTTCAATTAATAAATTATGTTGCAAACTTCTCTGCAGATTTTAGTATTTGTTGTACAAGTAAACATTTTCCTTTCTAAAAAAAAACACTAACTACTAGCTGTAATGTACTTCATCCTAAACATCATCCCAATTCACTTGGTGATGACAAATGGCTAGGCAGTTCATAAAGGCAGGAGATATTAGGTATAAAAGAGATAAATTGGTTATATTCTTCAGGATATTTCCATGTAATTCTCTCCAAATTTTGGAAGTATACTTTTTCATTCTGAATTTATGCAGAATTTATGATTTTGTGTGACTTTAGGATACAAAGGTAAGAATGCCATAGTCAGTATTCCTAGAGAAAATCATACATGTTGGAGGATAGAAGTATAAATAAACCTTAAATGAAATAAAATAAACATAAAATAGTTCAATAGTAAAACATTTTATTGAATTTCTGGCTTGATGTGAATGTACATTCCAGTCAGTATAAATTATTAATAGTGTCGCTTACATTTAATAGGCTGTAGACTAGACAGTTGACTGTAATGGAAACATCTGCTTAAGAAATGTCTTAAAACAGCTGTTAAAAACATTTATTAAAGTTGAGAAGATCAAATGCACAAAATAATCAAATAAAGCCTTGTACACTTGGTATCTGAAGAAAATACATCAGCACAATACAACACGCATACCTACAGCTCAAATACTGTCATATTGGCAACAGTGGTAAATTGGAAAATATGTTTGCGTAAATTGTTATATTAAGGGCAAGTATTACTAGATTGAGATAATGAAGGTAGATGTAAAATATTCCCATATCTTCTCCCACAGGAATAACTAATAACAGCTCAAACACCTCTATTGATCATTTTACACCAATGTATGGCTCTACACACAATGACTGGGAAAAAAAGGATGTGTTAATAGTAATAATAAATAATGTAATGAGAAATGGTTTCCTGTTTATATAATACAGACAATGCCATTACTTAAGTCAATGAAAGTCCTCTCTTGTTCATTGTTTGTGCCTATGTGACATATAAATTATCTGCCTTGTTTCTATGCAATTTCCTTTTTCAACAATACTGGAAAAAAGTGTAGGATAATGAAAGATCAGTTCTTGACATTTTATTTGTTTTATTTGGGAAGAAGCCACAGACATTGTATTTTAAGCCTCTTACTATCCAGTTTCACACATGCCTATAATTTTTGAATTACAGTATGATATAAGGTGTATCTGGGTCTAAGAACATGAACATCATTCAGTGAAGCTTTTGTTTTTCGGTTTCCTCTGTCACCACATAGTGTGCCAGTGTTCACATGCAGTACAGCTTAGGAAATACCATACAACCCTGACTTAGTCACTGCTTTCTATTGCCTTATGTTTTACATTTATGCATTAGCACACTGAGCTTAGTGCTCTCTCCTCCTGACGTCTTGTCTAGCTGACTTACAGCATGCATAATATAAGCATGTGCACTTATTCCTATTTATGTCTCATTCGTCCTCTCATCGAACTGTTTCAGAAAGAAACACTGGGGTACCACATGCTGGTCCACATGGGGGGTTAGATGTGACATTTTGATGACATTAAATGTGGGTACTCAGCAAAACATTTTCCTCTTCAATCACTGCATGCTTAAGATTGCTATAATTAAACAAATTAAATAGGGAGAAAACAGTGCGCTAATGTAATCCTTCTTAGTTTTTCTTGAAAAATGGCTTGTGGGAACAGGCGAGGACCTGCATCAGAGAGTTCTTCTTTTTGAATGTTTATTTTCTGAACTATAAACAGGAGACTGATCGATCTGGTCCAAGTTGAAACAATATAGATGAGTGGACAGTGGACAGTGGACTGGCACTCAGCTGGTTTTGGGGGTGAATAAAACAATCCTTTCACTGAATGAAATATGAAGTATATGAACATGATGTCGGGAGAAAATACTTTTGATAAGGCGGAATTAATAAGAGCTAAATATGGTCACTCTTTCAACCAAACCACCAGTGTTCATAGGACATATTTTTTCTATAATGAATCATCAGAAAAACTTTGTTTTTAGTGGCTTATAATTCCTCAGAAACAAAACAGTTTTTTTTGTTTTGTTTTTTTATATGAGAAAATAAAATATGATGGGACTGATGATGTCTGTATGTATTATGGGTGTTGGGGACAAAAGGCACAACCATGGATCTGCTCTGCTTGTACAGTGCGTGCAGTTAAACCAATACTGCTCTTTGATCCGAATGCATGGCAAACACATCTGCACACACAGACCCATATCTTGTAGCCTCATCTTTGGTTTCCAAAAGCAACAATTCTCACTGGAATCCATATAATGGGATAGATGTAATAATGAGGAAAACATAATGACAGACAGAGAGAGAGAGAGAGGGAGAGAGAGAGGGAGAAATGTTATAGACGGAGAGGGCAGGCGAGAAATGCAGTGAGGGGGGAAAAATGGCTGCTGAGCTCTGTGAAGCTGCAGCACAGAGAGAAAGGCCTGGTGGAAAGAACAGCTAGTCACAGCCATGACAGCCAGAGCAGCCTGACGTAGAGAGTGAATGAAGGTTAAATACAGACAAATATGAAAAATACACAACACAGAACCCCCTCTCAACAACAGCTGTTTAATGCACATGCATCATTACCACCTGAAATCCACACACACACACACACTGTAAAAATACAGCTACAATCTCAGTAAAGTGAATGTAAAAATAACAATGGTGGAAACATGCAAGTGAATCAGCCACTCCTCACCCTCTTGCCTCCGTCCCTCTCCAGCCACTAGCCAAACCTTCTTTCCTTCCTTCCTGCAACAAACACAGTCACAACACTACTAACCCACAAAAAGCCATCCACCCCACCCAGCCTGGAAAAAAAAAGTCCTGTTACTTCCCAACCAGGCAAAGGCCCACAATACAGGGTCAGGTTACATCCAGGGATCTGGTGAGTAATGGTGGTGGTCCTGGTAAGGATCCTCCTTAGTCATTCTCTGCACCACTAGCAGCACACAGACATACAAACAGACAGATAGATCATGGTCCTGTATATGTGTGTGTATGTGTGTGTGTGTGTGTGTGTGAGGCAAGCTCCAGGCTGCAGATTCACAGACTCTGAGCCAGCCACGTCCCCCTGCCCTCGTCCCTTCCCAAATCTCCCTGCTCCCCCCCCCCCCCCCCCCTTCCTCGCCCTTTTCCCCCCCTCCCCAACCCCCCCCCCCCCCCCCCCCCCACCCAACTCTTCCTCGCTATGAGCCACGCTGCATAGCCCACCGACATGCAGCCAGCAGCGAGCTGCAGCAGCTCTGAGCCATGGTAGCTGGTGGCTGAGCTGTTGAAGGGCTGCCATGGAGTAGCCCGGGCTATCTCTATCCCTCAGTGAAGCACAGAGACAGTATTGTTCCTGTCAGCCCTCCGTCTGCCTCAAACCGGTTTCAGCTGGTTCCGGTCAGCCAACATAATAAAGCCCCGTGCTGCAATACGGCCTGAGAAACACACAGGCAGGAAAGCTCCCAGGAAGCACTGCAACATTTTTTCATCAAACTACATGTGTGTTGGCATATGCATTTAGTGAAACAAGGACATTTTATAGTGGTAGTGACATGAAAGGTGATTCACTCTGCTTGCTTGCTTGCTTGCACTGCCATAACATTAAAAAAACAAAATAAATACAACAATGCATAATAATGCAGATGATGTTTGGTGAGCACAGTCACCTGAACACATGAAAACTGTAAAGAAAATGAGAAAAATCATACAAAACATGAAATAAGATTTCAAACATTTGAGATAAAATGATGTGCTGAAATGATGAACGATAACATGGCAACTAATATTCACCTTAACACTGAAAAGAAGAACATTTAGGAAACCATTATGGTGGTAGAAGCTTAATCCCGTACCTTGGCCTCTTTCTCAAGCAGATCCCTCAATGCTTTCACCCCGAGACACACTGAGAGTCTCTCTGAAACTACAAACTTTCATGCAGCCCCCAGCAGCATTACACCCAGCACTATGATATAAAGACAAGGAATGTAAAAACACACACAAAAAAAACAATCTGCCCAAGTCAGTCTGACTTGGGCAAACACAGGCCACACATGCACTTCCCTCCCCAGATTTCCATTAAACACATGCCACCCCTGCCCACATATACCGCCACAGAGACACACATCAACATAAACATGCACGTTCATGCATATATAGAGGTAAATGTGGCATACCCTTGTCAGATTTTTTTCCACTCTGAGAGATATTCAGGAAAAAACAGTCTTCCTGTAGAGGCCTCAGCACCTGCCTTTACTCAGCCCCAACCATTCCAGCCCCCATCCTCCTCCTCCTCCTCCTCCTCTTCCTCCTCCTCCCCTCCCCCTCTTCCCACTCTCCTTCACTGGGTCAGTCCTAGATTTAAGTCCCAGTCCAGGCCTCGTTTTCTCCTGAATCCCCCGCCACCACCACCACCACAACCACTACGGCCGTGCATGAAGGGATGGATGGAGAAAGGGGGCAGTGTTCAGCAGGCGAATCAGGCCTTTTGTCTCTGTCTGTGCAGGGGGGTGAGGGGACTCTTCACTCTGGCTCTGGAGCAGCAGCAGCAGCTGGTGCAGAGAAAGAAGAGAGAGAGGCAGAGGGAGGTGGGGGAGATGGAGAGGAAGAAAAGGAAATGAGCAGTATAATAAAGGGCTCGAATATGTGTTCATATTTTAGGCCTGTGCCACAGCATAGGCATAAATGATTGAGTGGAAAATATTGGTGTGGGATTGTGCTGATAAACTAATCTCAGTCGATAACATTACTTATTAATGACAGAATGTAAATAGCCGAGGCCTCTCTTAAGGCCATTTGCATTGTGTGTATCTCAAGGTCAACGAGTCTCGTGTCTGCTTTTCTGTTGTTTAAGACAGAAGTGTCGTAAAGCAGTCTGTAAGCTAATGCCAATACAATACAAATACAATATTAAGCACTTAAATATAACATACAGTAATGGTGTAATTTCACCCTACACACCCTGATATAATACAAACATATTTGAGAGTATTTGATTATTCATGTAGCCAAGAGCAGACAAAAATAACACATTAATGACAAGGCAATCATTACACTGCGTGGGTTAATTGGTAAACAAAACACAATCAAGTCGAGTATTATGACCTACCTGTGAGACTGCAGAGAGAGGCTTTCAGCTGAATAACGCTCTCTCTTTGGCTTGCTACCAGTCCTTGATACATCTGGCAGACCTCTCAAAAGCAGCCATGAATGCTGCAGCATAAACGGATGCCAGATTTATTCATCAGAAAACACAAATACATTTTTTATACACTGTGAGGCAGTTGGATTTGTGCATATATATCAAAAGGCCCCCAGTACACAGTAGTCTACAGTGTGACAGATTCAGTGCTGGAGAGGAGGTTGAGGTTGCTGTGCTCCCCACCCCAAACAGAGGCACGGTCACATGACGTCACTTTGTTTCCATTCATGGCGGCTACGAGCAGCAGAGAGGAGCTGCTGTGAGGTTTCCATCTCGTTTTCCTCAATTTCTAGAATTTCCTGCATAATATATGCATGTTTGGTTATATCACCTGAAAGCTTAACTCCACCACTTTTAATGGAAGCAGAAAAATGTAATTCAGATTGTCTGTTTTGTTACACACAGTACATTTTCTCGTACATTCTTACAGATAACTATATGATTACACAATGTCACGGCATATGTAGATTAGTTTCAATAGTGTAATAATCCCAATATTATCTCCATAACAAGACCTGATTGTCTTTAGCCTCCATTTAAACATCACAAGGCAAAAAGGTTGGCAACGACTCCCAACCTTTTTGTGACCTTAAAATGAAACATTGCAGCCGCTCATCCCAAGTTATGACCTTTGTGTCGACATGCAATTCAACCAAAGAGTGATTTAATTTTCTTAGACTGTTTCATTAGAATTAGTTTTAGAGGTAAGAGGTAAATGTATCCAGTATTTTCTAAGAAAACAGCAAGAAATCAGAGAAAAGTTAAAAAAAATTAAATAAAATTATTTTAAAAAATGTATGTCGTTGATCATTTTGTGACAGTACAGCAATGCTGTGGGGTCAGTCATTACAAACTCATGAACCCAAACACTGTTTTTTAGTAAAGACCACTAAACCGAGACTAAATCATAGCCAAGACCAGAGTGTATTAAGACCAAGGAGGGCAAGACCAGTTGATATAGAGCTAATAAGTAGCTTATATTTGACAATTTTGACATTGCTATTGAGCAGAGAAACTCTTTGTGTTTAAGGACTTTAAGGTTTATTATCTGATCTGTTTAAAATTTTTGTTACAGAAGATTTGGCTGAAATCTCCCACACAGCCACAACTTCCTGTCTCCTACATTCACTTTTTCTGTGTAAAGAGGGGTGCGGATGGGTAACAGCCAATAACACCAACAAAAAAGTCAAATAAGAAATTAGTCAAGTTATTGTTTACATTTGAAGCAGGAAGTTTCACACCCAATAATGATACAGTGTTAACAAATAAATCAGACGATGCACAGGCTATTTAGTGATGTCTGGAATAAGCTTTTTTTTCCCAAAATATTAATAAATGATATAAAAGGACATATAAAAAGGAAATATATAACTCAAAATATGAAAAGAGAGCTGGATTTTTAGGGAATTAAATGTGTTCTGTATGAAAAGAGAGCTGGATTTTTAGGGAATTAAATGTGTTCTGTAAACAAATCACATTTTTAAGTTGACTTATTAGTTTAAATGGATACAGCGAGGCTTTTGTTCCTTAAATAGTTGCACATTTTTAAACATTAAAAATAGTCACGTGTATGCTCTTTCCCTCTCTGTATCTTAATAGGAAACTAATATAAGAAATATGTTTCTTTAAATCCCAGTGGTGCGTTTGAGGTCTGCGATTGCACAGCTGCCCAGCAGCAATTTAGTCAAAACTGTGACGAACAGCAAAGACCTCATAATGGCAAACTGTCCCTTTTTAATTGACACTTTCTTGCTGAAAGGCCCTCCTTAAATGGCTTTTACTTTTCACAAGGCCAGTATTATTACAGTCATGACACCACCATCAGACCACTTAATGTATCATATGACATTTGAAAAGCATGAATAGTGTTGAATAGAAAATTTCAGCATGAGATCACGCATTGCTCACGTTGTTGTACATCAAATATATCAAATTAGCCTTAAGAAACATGTAACATTGCAATAGTTACAAAGATGTGTCAATATTGTTTAATAAAGATGATAATAAAGCATAAATAGATTAAAATTCATGCTTTCAAGTACTCTTTGGGACTTTTAACAATGTGTAATATGTACTGCTTATGTATATATAAGGTATAAATACATGAAACTAAAGTTATCCATGCAGCTTTTCATCACATTAAGAAAAACATTGACTGGGTTCTCGCTAAATTCACCCCACAGTGCCATCTGCTGTTTTTACTCCTACCGTTGGAGTTATTATACCATAGTATTATCCACTTTTACTTGTAATGGATTTTAATGGATAACACACAGCAGGAGATATAAATCCATGAAGAATATGTTAGTTTTATAGGTTGTTAAACCTATCCAGCTTACTTTATTCAATCACTGTAATTATCGTCTGTGTGATGCAGCCAATTGCACTTATTCAGACTTTCAGACGAATTAGTTTCGGTTTAATTGTGTGGCGGGAAATTCTTTCAGCGGTCTCTGTGCAGGCGATCAAAGGATGGCAATCAGACATGAGTGGCTGTTAGTGTGCTCATGAAACTGTGGGTGAATGATTAGAAAACTCAGCTTCTCAGCAAGCGCGGTTCATACCTTTTTGTTTAAAAAAATTTCTAAAGACATTTTCTTGTACGTGATCTTCTGCAGGTTCTTGTTGTTTCGCATAAACATAAATGAACAAATATTTCAGATGGCACTGCTCAACCTATTACTGCCCTTCGACCACAGGTGACTCATACTGTTTGTTAAGGTCATCCTTGGATATGATAAACTACGAGCCAGAGATATTCTCTCATATCCTGCTTGTACGTGTTTGTTGTGTTGTGACCTGACAATGCTCCGAGGAACCCTTCAACCTTTTCAACACAAAATGTTACTTACCTGTGTGGACTCCTTATCTGTCCTCATCTATTCTCTTCCTCCGGCAATATGTCTGTCAATACTGTCATGAAAGGGATCAGTCAAGTATGAGAATTTCACACAGGCACATGCGTGAGCGCCTTACTGTGTTTGAGGACTGCTTAATTCGCACTGTTGACCTTTCCAGAGGGATAAATACACTGTAATAAACTGTACCGATAAACGATATATGTGCTGCATTGTCAAATTCTTGTAACTGAGCACACAGCAGATGTTGTCTGTAGCAAAAATATTCATCATTGCCGTTTCCGACATCTATATTTCGCAATCATTGTTGGCGTAATTTCCCCTGTTAAAAAAAAACAAGGTGAAAATTGAATGCGTACAAGTCAGTGATTAAAGACAGCAGATGTCACAGAACAGTTCACAATAATGTCTGTGGGTGTATTGATAGGAAGACACTTTTGGGGGTTTCTGAGAAAATGGCCTTTTCTGTCCTATTCTGTTTCTGACTTATTGGCTTCTTCTCTGCAGGTTTCTTAACTAAAATATAAATAAAACACACGTTGGTTAACAGACGCAGACTATAGCCAGTAGTAGAGGGTAACATTTCTGTGGCCCCGGTGGTAGAGCAGGTTGTCTAGTAGTCAGACACAGTTCCAGTCATTCTGATACATTTAAAGTGTCCTTGAGCTACATGTTGAACCCAAAGATTACTCCTGGTGGCTGTAGATGTGAGATGTCTGTGCATGGATGAGCTTCGTATCAGTATGAGGATAGGAAGTGTTGCACTGCTGCTGATGAGCAGCTGGTACCTTGCATGGCAGCTTCTGCCTTCAGTGTATGAACGTGTGTGTCACTGGGTGAAAATGGGTGAAAGCACTTAAATCAGTGCGATGTAAATACAAGTCCACTTATCTTTCATGTTATTCTTATGTACAGTATTGATGTGCCTTTACTTTAAGAGTCAACTCAATTTGTGCTACTTGATGCACTTCACATACAACTGTTCTCACAGCTGTTACTTTGAAACACAAAATTTATTCAAAATTTTCACAATATCCATGTTAAAATGTTATTAACATGTTAATCCACCAGTAATATAATCCCATGATATAATATATTCCATTGTGCGTGATAAGTATTTAACTGATGATACTTCTGTACTTTTACTTGTTTGGATTTTCAAATGGACTTAGAGGAGTATTTATACACCTTGGTATTATGAGAGTTTTAAAGAAAGTAAGGAAATTTACTTCAAGTACCGTACTGAAAGGGATATTTCAGGGATTTAGTAATACAGTTCAATAATCCAAATTTAATGCCAACGTTAACACCTTGCAAATGTCAATTTTAAAATGAATTTTTCATTATCGCGGGAGATAAATGACCATGTTGAATCAAAGTAAGAAAGAAAGAGAAAAAAATACATTTGCTGAACTTGGGAACTTTGTGGCTGAGTCCAGTTTTTTAGTATAAGGTGTTTCAAAGTTTGTTTGTTTTTGGATTACATTACTTATTACAAAATATGCCATGTAATTTGTATTCAGTAACTGACCACACTTAAAAGTATGTATATTTAAATAAAAAGATAGAATAAGATAGACTTTAATGATCCCACACTGGGATTCACCTATTACAGCAGCTCGTATACACAAGGTCGATAATGAAGAAATATATAGAAAAAGTAATGCTGAAGAAAGTCCTTGAGTCAAGCTGGTGTTTAAGAGTCTGAGTTGTTGGAATGAAGGACCTGTGGTTGTGCTCCTTCTTACATAATGCAAGCAGCAGTGTGTTGCTGAAGGAGCTGTCTGTATTATTTCATAATCTATCTGACCCAACATAAACACTGAAAACATATACTTTTTATATAACATGATGTATCTCTATGGATTAAACCGCCCAACAGTATGTAAATACTTTCACAATGACAATATCACTACATATGCTACACTAACACTGCAAGTTTCCTAATGAACGGTTTTACTCTGATAGATGACTGAAACAAGGATTATTCACTTTAATATTAATACTTTAATAATAATAAAAGTGTTTTTTTTTTTTCCTTTTTCTTTGCTTTCTACCTCATGTTCGGTGAGACGGAAGCAATTAGTCAAAAGTCCCGTCCATCATCGTGAGATGACGTTCACACCTCCTGCAATCACCCTGCAATCTCTGGACAAACAATAGCGAGCGATAATAATATTAATTACAGCCTATAGACGATCATTTGTCATCATCACTTTCTCATCCTGGTACTGGCACCGTGCTACTTTTAAAAACACCCGCTGACGCACAGCTGTATCAGGAGGGGCATTTAACTTAACTCATTAGTCACTTCTATCAAAGGCGATCGGGTAGTATAACTTCAACAAGTCTGCAACTGGACCTCTTCTCCGACCCCGATCCTCGACACCAGCTGACAGCAATAAAACTCGACTATGGTGGAGACTTTCTGCAATTAGATCAAGCTGATTAACCGCGACTAAAGGACTTAAACACCGCTGTTTAGATCTGACATTTTGCTCTGATAACATGGGCGGAGTGTGCATATGCTATCCATGGATTTGCAGACCAGTGTGGCCACTTTTTATCATTCTGGCTACAGTACCCTGTATGTTGTACTGCTCAGAGAGTCCTGCGGCAGTTGTTGGCAAAATGTATCCACGCGGCAATCACTGGGCAGTAGGTAAGAGAAAACATTTCAAATGTGATTTGCTTGATTTATTTGCTAAACATGCACCATTTTATAATTAGAGTAAATTATTTGATATCTGTTTGGATCAGAAAATATTTGAGGCATATTTAAAACTTGAAAATCCTGCATGCTTCAGAGGACAGTTCCTCTTTTGAACATATATTTGCTCACTATTATAATAATAATGTTTATTTAGAATAATTATAATGATACAGTGACCTGTCTCTTCTGTGCATCAGCTCAGCTCATCAACTGAAATTACTCGTGTAATAGACAAATTCTCCCTAAAATAAAAAGTTTAATATTTAAATTCCAGTGGATTGAGTTAGATTAAATTATTATTATTATTATTATTATTATTATTATTATTATTATTATTATTAGCTGTATTGTGGAGAAAGTTTGGATTTTAATTACAGATTATGGTCTATCACAGTGATGTTTAAACCTCAGAATACTTACATACTCAACATATCCAACTTCCCAGGTCATTTGATGGGGAAGAAGAGCATCGAGAGCCTGCCTGTGCTTCAAGAGACAAACAGTGACTACCTCACACCTTCAGAAACAGCCGGGGTCACAGATCTGGACCGATACGAGCATCTGATGGAGGCTCTGATGCAACAAAAGAACCGAAACCAGATGATGCCACAAACTGCAGACAGACTGCTTCGGCTGCGAAGCGGCTGGAGACAAGAGGACAGAGACAAATATCTCAGAGAGGTCAGTTTGTGGATTGTACTCTCTGCTTCAACTTAACACTTTAACTATTAACCATTTTGGAAATAAGATGTTGTGGTGACATGTATTTCTGCATTATAGATGTCAGACCTGCTTCTTCTGGCTTTGAAACTGCAAGACAATGACTCCACCTGAATGCAAGACAAAAACAGTCATCATTATCGACTAAACACGTGCCCTGTAATCACTTATCCACACTGTGTATTTATTTTCTGCTGTAAGAATATGCCGCGAGACCCAATAGAAGTTTATTTTATCAGTAATTTCTAATTTTAAATTTGCATATCATGCAGCAGTTTGATTTCAGACTGACATGACAAGGTTATGTTACTAGAACTGAGAATACTGAATAAATTTAACGTTGTGATAACTGCATTGTGGATGTCTAATCGTACTTTGCACACCACAAGTGGCCTTTTATTTATTTATTTATTTATTTATTTATTTATTTATTTATTTATTTATTTATTTACCACACATTCACTGTTTTTGTTTGGAAATATGTACAGTAACCAGTTTGTACCACCAGATGGTGCACAATATCCATTTTGAGAGCATAGTTTCTGTGTCAATTTGTTACTTACCAATAAGGTGAAGCATGAAGAGTTGACATGATCATAATTACAGATGAACACAGATCAGCAACAAGAATTTATGGTCAATTCACTGCCAATATACACAAACACACCCTGGTATCTATGTAGGACAGGAGGATAGATGGTGATTATTAACTTTCAGACAATAGGAGATGTTAATTGAAATAATTTGGTTACACACATCGTTTTTTTTCTTTATAGGCAAAGCAAAGTTTTCTCTTCTGTCCTCTTCCCTCATTTGTCACAGATGATTGGCGAACAATAGAGGTACAAGCCACTTTCACCCCATCATTATGAGTCTAATCCCAGGAGCGAATGGGATAAGGTTTACAGGAGCTAATGAGGAGGAAATAAGTAGGTTGACAAACTCATTCTGTAAAAACAGAGAGAGGAAATCTGCGGGTCTAAGCTGTGTATTCATAATAACACTCTCTATTCTTATTAACGCTGCTTTCAAAGCTTGATACCATGAAGAGATTAAAATGGATTTTCTGAATCCAGAGTTGTATTTGCAAGTATGATATGTAATATCTCTCTTTGTGCCCTTAAATGGTTTTAGACAATATTTTCAAATTCACTTCAGCATTAAATAATAGAATTATTCCTGAAACATCACAATCAGCTTCCTTTCAGCGCTAGCTTTGCTTGAAAAGTGCCCAACCTGATCTGTCATGTTAGTGAAAGCCACCACTAAGGGGTGCTGTACTCAACATTTCTCCCACTTAGTATGAGCTGAGTCTTCATGTACCTCCACTCAGCAGCCTGATTAATGATGCTTTAAATATTTTATTTACATAAATGTGATATTAGCAGATCAACTGCAGGCCATAGATGCCTTTCTGCTTTTTAAAATATATATAAACACACATTTTTTTTTCATTCTGTCAGACACTAATGTCTTAAATGTGACAAATTCTCACTGTTTTCTTCATGTTTTAACATATACAGTTTATTGTATAGAGAAAATATTCACATGTGTTACAATTTTCATGGTGAAGATAAAAAAGCATGAATCCAACTGAGGAGTGAACCATTTACAAAAGTAGAATACTACTACTATCCAAGTAGACTTTGTTATATTGGCAACATAACAATGGATACGGACGCGAGTGAATGAGTGTAAAACTTTACAGTGAACGCAGTTTGCAGAGAAGATAAAGGAGAAGAAAAATGTTTCACAGTTTGTGTCAGATTAGTGTAGCACTAAACCTTAAGTCACCTTATGTAACATTCATAAGCAGTATACAAACATTTAACAAACACATCAGAATGTCATTATAAGCAGCTATGAGGACACTTAAGTGTTTATTAATGTACAATATTGAGCAACAACTTCTCCTATGGAAACATGTTTTATCAGCCTCCATTTATGTGTGCCCACAGGAGGAGTTATAGTTGTTGACAAATAGTTTATCTACTTACATTCTTCATTTATTACATTTTATATACTGCTTGAAGTGTTACCCTTATAAGCGACGAGGATGTCTCTGATCCGGATTGTAGATTTCACTCATTAAAACTTCCAAAATAAAACTCCCACCAGGGCGAGAATGAAGTCAGTTTTTCAAAAGATGCAGCATGATGTAGACTGGAGTTTTCGTGTCCATGTTTAACCTCCGCTCAGCATCACCACGTCTTCCCAATAAACTGAATATGTTCCTTGGCCTTCATCCTCAGTGAGGCAATACTGGAGTTCCTTGGATCAGCTGAGCACTGGTAAGACGGGGGTGGTGGGCACATGGAGCCCATGTGAGGCAGGTGAGGGCTGTGTCCCAGGGCTGGGGAGCTGAGAAAGGAGGTCGGCATGGAAGAGGGCATGGAAGGGGGAGGGGAAGGAGTGTAAGTGCCCGGGAGGCCCTGAGAGCCTGTGATGAAGCCCGGCAGGGACTGCAGGGAGGTGGAGGTGGTGATCGGGGTGGAGAGCCAGGGGTCCAGCTGCAGATTGGAGCCCAGGGAGCTGGTGGGAGAGCGGCTGAAGGAGAGCAAGGAGGAAGAGGAGGTGTCCTGGAGTTTGATGGAGCTCACCTCCAGCTTCTCCTGCCGACGCCACTTGGCTCGTCGGTTTTGGAACCACACCTGAAAAGAAAGAGGAGGATTTTTAATTGTCAATTCAATTCAACTGAATACAACATTATTTATTAAAGCCTGCCAAGACAACTTTAAGCAGCAAGAAGAGCGAGAAAAAACATGTTTAAAAAAAAAACAATCAAAGGCTGTAAGCTGTTAAATGAAGCATTTAAATAAACACTTAAAAGTGATAACTAACAATTAGACTTAGTTACAAATGTAATATTTAAACAAATTAATCAAACTTCCAATTTTACAGTTTGGTTCAATGTTGAATGGATGATAAAGGCTGAAGCAAGTTAAATATTTTGTCTATTCAGCTAAATAAATAAAAAGGCAGTTTCTGGAAACATAAAACACACTGTCTTTAAATTAGTATGTATTAATAATGGACTATTAGGAATAAAATTTAATTAAGGTAATGTCCCTATAAATCATATAAATGTGAGCGACTTGAACTGATGTGTCTCTTAAATTTGATGTAATAATGGTAGATCTACCCCAAATAAACTTTTAATGTACAGATATAATTTTGTAAGCCTATTTAAAACTATTAGAAATGTATTTTATTAGGCGATAATCCATATATAGACACTATTTCTTATGGTTTGAAGCCGAATATACGCGTAATGTAAGGGTGTTGTGTTTTTTAAGGGGGACATACCTGAACTCGAACCTCCGGCAGGTTGACCTTAAGCGCCAGCTCCTCTCTGCTGTACACATCCGGGTAATGGGACTTTTCAAAAGCTCTCTCCAGCTCGTGAAGCTGGAAAGTGGTGAATGTTGTTCGGTTCCGGCGGTGTTTCTTCTTTGGGTTTTCATCATCGGACAGTTTGCCGTCTCGGTCCGGTGAGTCCGGGCACACAGACGCTTCAGCTACGCTGCCGCCGCAACACACACCTGCGGAGAAAAGTTCAGCTACGCTGCCGCCGCAACACACACCTGCGGAGAAAAGGGGCAGTGTGAGAAATTTTTGTTCAAGTTTAAATATTCCTACAATAAAATTCGGACAGTTTCAAGTAAAAAAAAAAACTCATTTTACAATGTGACGTGTTTATTTGTTTATTCTTTGAGGATTTTTAGAGCAACTAAATCTGCTGAAACGTGCGCTATAGTGCGTAAAATCCAAAAGAAATGACCCCTGATCATCATTTTTACTTTTAATGAGTGTTAATTTGAGAGAGAAAAAGATTAAAAGACTTCAGAAACTCAAAGACTTAATACAACAGATACTACATGGCATGTTCTAAGTATATTTTTCAAATTTAAATTGTCTGACTTTACTCTGAAATTTGGATAAAATCTACTTACTGTCAAAACTTTCTGAAGAGTGATTTTTCTTCACTGGGGTCACAAGTACATTCCGCTCAGCATCTCTGAGTAGGACTTTTTCTGTCACGCTGTAGGAAGCTGATTTGTGGAAGATGGTGTCCCCTTTAAATCCCAGTATCGCCTCGATGCTGTGGATGGTGGACGGGTTGTCCCCCGGGCTCTGGACGGAGCGTGCGGAGGGAGACAGGCGCTCATCCATCATGATCACTTGGGAAGTTGATCCAAGAAGCCACATTTGTCGGTGAAATCCAAAAAGATGGTCAGAATTACTCACACTCCAACTTCTTTTCAAAATGTTTTTTCTGCCCTTAAATTTCAAATGAGGGCTGAGGACTGTTGGGAAACTTGCGCGCAAGAGACACGTCAGTAAGGACGCCTTCGTCAGTGGATATGAAGCATCTTCAGAGGGGGCTTTTAAAGTTGTGCCTGCTGTAAAGACGGCACCCCCGCTGCACGTCAGAGAGGGGACGTCCTGTTGGATTTGGCCCTGGATTTAGGGGGTAACTGTGCACCCATGCAGGCACCAGTGCGCACACACCCACCCTAACTCCTCCCTATCTCAAGTGCATCAGTCAGTGTTGGCTCTAAACCGACTTACATAAATCTTAAAACCATCTTTCCACTCCTCCAGATGTCATGTTCATGTCAGTCTGTAAAAAAAAAAAAAAAAGAAGAGGAAGATTAGGCCCACAGATTAAGGTATAACAAAATCATAATCACAAGATTTCTGGTCAGGACATGGATTTCAAGATGACAGCTTGATATTTAATCAAAGCATCAAGATATTGTTGCCAAACTAAACAGACATTTTTTTATTTAGTTCAATAATTATTTGTTTTATTGATCTCAAGGGGGGAATCAAAGACCTCCTGACACATGTTGAATAAAATACACTTACAACCTATTAATGGGCTCATTAGAACTGAATTAAACTAATGGGTCATAAACCAGACTTAAGCTATAGAGTTTCTTTAACCAGTTTCCTGTAGGTGTTGAGTCAAAGAGGGTAACAAAGCCCAAACAATAACAAATTTGGGCTATAACCACTTAACAGCAAACAAAGATTGACAGCAGTGTGGTAATCCTGCTTAAGGGGATTACATTATTTTACTCAAAAGAGTTAAAACCCCTAAAACTATTTAGCTTTTCCTAATTACAGCAGGTGACCTTATCCTTTGTTAGCCTGGGAGAGGAGGGGGGTCCGAGGGAGAGAGGTGCTAACTGAGATCTGGTTTAATTAGCACCAAGAGGTATTGAGGCAAGTACACGTAAAATGAATTTATACGGCAAATATTTTAAAGCTGCTGTCCTGTTTTTTTTTTGTTTTTTTTGTGTGTACATGTTTTATAGCACACACATACACACACACACAGTATGATAATAGGTTCTTAAGCTCTATGTGGCTGCTGGTTAGCCTTGAACACAGGCTGAATGAAGCGTCTGCATCGGTATAATAAGTGTTCACAATACCACAATACCAATGAAGAGACAACACAGTCAGAACATAATCTCACAGGTTTCACAAAGTATCTGTGGTACTCGCCACCTTTATCCATTAATAATCTAAATCTAAATAAGAGATTGAAGCTTTGAATGATGAGTTAAACATTTTGGAAACTATCCTTATTCACTGCCTCACTGGTCAAATAGGAGGATGATGCCACTCATGTTTGTCAAGGCAGCAGCTAAAAGATCCTGTCCTGTCCAAAGGTTAAAAAAAATTTAATAAAAAAATCCACTTGCCACCTCTCAAACTCACTAACTCAGACAAACATCATTTAATTATCAACAGGAAAGCAAATTACTTAATTTCCCCAAAACTTAATTTCCTTCAAAAAAAACATTTTTTTGAAGGCACTTTAAATATAAATATTAAATATTACACCATGTTGCCAAAAACGTAAACCTTATGCCCAGAAATACATACATATGCATATGCATCCACGCAGCCTTCACTGTTCAGGACAGTCTTTTGTCCTGGCTGTCCCACACAGTAAGGACAAGGAGCGATAAAATAAAAAGAGACAAAGCAAACAGAGAATAACAAGTGACACACAACTTTCTACATATATAAGGCCTGAGAAATCTTTCTTTAAAATGTGAATAATTAATAAAAAGTATACAGCATCCAGTGTGTTTGATTTAGTGACATCTAGTGGTGAAATTCCAGGTTGCAACCAACTGAATACCATTTGCCATTTGCCAGAGACTACAGTGACCATGAAAGCAAATTCTGTGGAAGCTCTCACTCTCTCTCTGTAGGTATGAAAGTCAACGATTCTTATTTTTATTGATTCACCAATTAAAACATACTAGGGTATTATGTTGTTCTAGGTTTTACACACAGACCTTTAAAGGTGATACTGTAAAATACTTAATTAGTTATAAAAGAGTATATTCCAATATTTTGTTTATACAACTTTTAAAATACAGAGGTTCGTCAAGCCAAGGGAGCAATTGTGCTACAACAAGTAAATTAGCTTCCTTGCATTGCCAATTGCAACATCTTACAGCCGATTGTGGATATATTTTTTTAATCAGATCATCATTTCTCTTTCTGTAGAATGTATTTGTTTATCAATTGTTCTACTCCGCAATTAGGAATGAGTAATGATTCTGAGTAATGAGTCTGTGCTGCACTTCTAGATTTACATTTTCACACGGTTTATATGTGCAGGCATCTTGAAACTCTAGTGAATGTGGTTTGTTAAGCAGATGAGTTTGTTCTGTCTGAGAGGCTTGTATAACTCGCCTGACTCAACTTTTCCAATAAAAGAAGGAGAAGATAACTGGCATTGCAGGACATTGTTTGTCCTGTTGTATTCTCATCTGGAGAGAGAGATAAACAGAGAGAGAGAGAGAGCGAGGGCGCAAGCTGACAACCTTGACTATGCTGATCCTATTAGATGGTAATCTCCAGACTTCATAAATCCACAGCCGTTTAAACTTGGGTTCATGTGAAACTCTAAATGTTGAGGATTCCTTCCTCCCCACTGTTCGGCCTAATCGCCCCTAACAAGTGTTTGGATATTCCCAATTAAATTAAGACCTTCTTTTTTTTTTATTCACAGCATTAGCCCTGATTAAGGTAGATGGGATTAGTTCATCATAAATGTTTAATGGTTGTAAGACAGAATTACTGTGTGGCTTGGGGCGGTCGGTAGCGTAGTGGGTTAAGCGGCCGCCCTATGTGTGGAGGCTATAGTCCTCGCTGCAGCTGGTCCCGGTTCGAATCCTGCATCGGACGGCTAATCACTCCCCCTCTCTCTGCCCCCTTCTTCCTAGATCCTCAGCTGTACTATCAATAAAGCCATAAAAAAAGGCCCAAAAAATAATCTAAAAAAAAAAAAAAAAAAAAAATTACTGTGTGGCTGACCATTTAAAATGCTGCTGAGGATTTAAAATGAGAAATTGAATACATTTAATCAGCATAACAAGATGTCTTCTTTCCAAATCATAATTGGCTTAAACATGTGCTATTTTATTAGATTATATATATATTGTATTTGTGAAAAAGCTCCACAGCTTCACAACACATACAGACATGTTTTGTGTATTCAATATACATCTTTATTTGAACAATACATTTGTTTTGAGTTTGAAGTACCTCCATATATTTCATGAGAGCTTATTTACATTGGGTTTTTTTAAATGTTGTATGGAAAGACACATTCAGTATTTTGAAATAATGATTTGTGCAAATCTGCAAATGTCACTGGAAATGTGTCAGGCTCAACCATTTTATTACAGTCAAAATGCATTTGTGGACTGAATTCAAAGTGTCAAGATTTATGAAGATTGTCTGCTTTGTAATAACATGGAAAGAAAAAGAAATCTACATATCATAATTAATTCACACACAACATAAAAAAAAATAATCTAGAATAATCAGCAAACCAAAAGGAAAGTTGAAACACTCAGACAGGATTGGATTTTTTTTTACCTAAATAAGGTTTTTCATAAGCAAGTCTTGGTATATTGTTATTTATTGGACTGAAAATCACACTTTTAGAGACTTAACTGTCTCATTTGACAACAACGTGAACGATATATCACAAATAATCATCAATTTAGAAATGCATTGTGGTCTGTTACATGTTTTATCACAGAAAGATGATTTGCCGCTTTAGTGTATAATAAAAATGAATACTTTGTAGGCTGAAACAGAATGCCAGACTTTTTTACACAGCTCACTCTGCAGATTCCCAGATAGTGTTGAAATTCATTTTTCTTGTGTTCTTCCCTTCTCCCTTTCCACTTCTTTGTCATTACTTAATCACAGGCGACCCCACTGGCTCCTCACATGACAGAGCACTTCTCCTCTGCTTTGGTCTTCAGCTCAGTGACGGTGGCTGAGGCCTTCTCCTTCAGCTGATCCATGTCCATGTTCTGCAAGTTTTGAAACTGGCCCAAGATGGAGTCCTTGCCTTCCTCCTCCGTGGCGTCCTCGTCCACCATCTTGAGCAACTCGTCGGGTACGTCCACGTCGTCCCCGGCCATCTCAATCATGTTCTCGTCCTGCTCGCTCTGCAGAGGACAACATTGGGGCGGAAAACAAGGTTAGAAATCAGAAACACAGACATGTGACAGCATATTGATATTGAGGACAAGGAAGTCTACGTTTATCACCTATAAAGTACCACAATTGGTATGAAAATCACATAAAACAGGTCGCTACACTAGAGGATATTCCGTTTTCTGTGTGCTTTGTACATTTTTGAGAAGCAAACTCGAGTTTGACTTCACTTTCCGCACCTCACCTCACTTCATGATAAATTACAGAAATGCTCAGTTTAAAGCCTTTCCAATAAACTCAATCTAATTGATTGATATCCGGAATAGTCGCGCAAGTACTACTGTGACTACTTTAAACGTCAATCTGTGGGATTATCTCAGTCCTACTTTAGCCTTTCCTCTCTGAATCCCAATGATAGTCTAAAGATATCTTCTATAGCATTGCACGAGACTCTAATTCCCATAGATTAACAGCACCAACTTCCCGTCTCTACTTATACTGTACACTTCCATATACCATATATATTTATATATATATTTCTTTTTCTAACTCACACTTGTATGCACATGGACGTCTGTTAAGAGAAAATAATCAGCAGTACCGGATCCTTATTGTTGTTGGAAATCCATTTAAAATGCATGTTTCACTTGAAATAAAGAAATGCTATTTCATTGTCATTGCAAGCTGACATGCAATGTAAACATCATTTGTTAAAAACTAATTAGATTTATTTGTATAGCTTCCTGCCATTGCCCTCATCATATATGCATGGTTTCAGTTTAAAAGAGAGTGAAAAGAAAAGCACCCTTTGTTTAAACCACAAAACTGAACAATGTCTGTTTTGCGTGAGACTGTTAGAAATGTCTCCAGCAGCCAAGGTCGTCACTGCATTCACGTGAATAAAAATCACAGTATTAGAAAAGCTTTTCACCACTAGGTATTTATCTTAAATAAAATCACAACATACCTTTTGCGCACCCTCCATTACAGGTTACTTCTCTTTAACAGTCCTTTTTAAAATCGTGCAGTCACTCGGTTTATATCCACTAAAGTAGATGTTGCTCTTTCTTAAGGCCAGTTCACACTACCCAGTACTCTCTAATGAGCCTGGGACACCTGCTCAGAAGCATTTGGCTTTCTAAGACTCAAGGTGCAATATGGTACACAAAGGCTAACGTGTCCAGGATGTTGGCTGAACGTCTTTCTCACTAATCTACTGGCATGGCTTCCACCTCCTGTTGTCCAAGCTGAGGCTGCCAAGTGTTGCTGTTAGATAGAGATAACCTCAACTGTGAAGCAGCTATTTGTTGCTCTACCTATCCAGCCAGGACACTTTAAAAACCTTAACAAGGACTGTTGATTATTAAAACCAGATCTAATTAAAAGACTGAGAAAAGGAGTATAATGAGCTGATGGTTCATTGAGGTGATGAGGTTCAATTTAGTCACTTACACTTTAACTTTAACTTCCCCAATTTAGCATTTCTAAGCAGGTATATAGACATTTTATAAATGGTTTATAACATATTATAATGTAGCTGTAAGTGCGAATAACTGTTTATAATGCATTTGTCAGCAATTATAACTCTTCTCTGAATCTTGGATAAATGGTGGCTGGTGTATAAACAATATAATATGAATGACAATAGAATGAAATACTGGTAATAATATAAAATATGCCTTCATAGGAGAATATATAATCACTGTACATTTGACAAATGCATTACTAAACACCTGAAATGTCCTTATATATTACAACTACATTATAGTGTCTTCAAACCTGTTTATTACATACATGTTTCCACCGAGGAGAGTTTATTAATGTATAATATTAAATGAAATTTAAAGATGAATGTCATGATAATAACTCTTTACCTTTGGCAGCCTGTATTTATCTCTGAGGCACACCCTGAGTGTGGCCCTCTCTGCCTTTTTGTGTAAGAAATCTGCATCTCTCTCCATCCTGAAATAGAAAAAAATTAAAATATTATTAGCACAGTATCCTTAATGTTGGTCTCAAGAATAGGTACAAATAATATTTATTTTAATCTCTTTCCTGGAAGATAAAAAAGATTAAAGCTGCGAGAAAAAAACAGCAAGGTGGAATTTTATGGCAGCTGGAGAGGAGCACAATAGATTTCTCAGTTGTTTTTTTAATTTCATGATAAAAAAAACACAATTTTTTTTTACTCTAATGGCTCAGTCAGTTCTGCTTCCAATGCTTCTTCAATGCAACATCCTCCAGTTCATCTGAATATCCATTGTATGATATGATATAATATCAAGTAGGAAATCAGGATTAAAATGTAACCAATGGGGAATCAGTTGAACTAATTTTGTTACAACAAGCCAATCTTTATTGGCTTTTCATACTAATTTTGTTACAACAAGCCAATCTTTATTGGCTTTTCATTTAAAACAGACTATTATTATCCTCCCAAAAATGGTGTAAACATCCACAAAAGCTATCTCAAAAATATCTAATCTTATATTACTTTAGACCTATAAGGTCTGATGCGTGTCCCTAAATTGATTTGTCTTGGTAATGTAATAACATTAGACTACACTACAGTTTAAATCAGATTCTGTTGTGACATAAGTGTAAGTGGCATTTTCAATTATTTGAAAATAATAATTCAACAATTTTTAGCAGTGATTCTAGTTTTTATTTTTGAATTCTGTTATCAAAGCTCATTTATTTAAGTCTCAGGTAAATCAGTTATCCAGTAGCCTTTAATGTGAGACCCCTCCGTATTCCTGCATTTTAAGCGTGAGACTCACGTACTTTCCCTCAGCCAATTAATGATGGGATTATTGGACCAGACTGAGTCAAGCAGATTTGTAATCAAGCCAAGATGCAGCAACACCTAAACAACAACCCAGTGGAGTGACGTGTCTAACCAACCATAAACAAACCATAAACACACACACACATACATACATTTGTTAAAATACAAACATGTATTTTCATGTTCTGTCCTTTAAATTTCCATCAAATGTTCGTGTGGATCAGGATTTGTTGCTGTAGAAGTTAATGCATTACCAGAAATCAATTATGGAGAATGTTGCCGTCTTTTTAAACAAATAAAGTCATTTCCTAAACAAAGGTCAGAGGCTGGACTAATCTTATTATGTAATACGGAATGACTAAATCTGCTCCAAAATCTACTCTCTATCACAAAAGTGCGAATTTGTATCAAATTTTCAAACAAAATATTATTTACTCTTTCTTCAAATGTGTACACTGTTGCAATCTGTACATCTTATTACTTAAATGTCTGCTTTAAAGAAAGGAAGTAGAACTGAATAACTGATCATAATGCACTGATATATTCATTTTACTAAGCCTGAAATAAAATAAAATAAATTAAGACAATAAAATGCTTTTCAAAAACAGCTGTGTCTATATTGTAGGAAACTGTGTGGACTGTTACAATAGTTACTGCAAATGGTAATCTAAATTAAATACACATAATTTTGCTGGGCTACGATTGTGTTGTGTAGTGTTGCTTTGCAACCACTCATGTATTTATTATTTTTATGAGCTTTGCAACACTACACAACCATCATTGGAGCTTCAAAGGTTTGAACATTTCCATGTTTTTGAGCTGTGAATAGAACTGCCATTTTATAATTGCTTGTTCGGTTGTGTTGTGAACTAGGAAGTCCCTCAAAATTTTACAGATTATGGGAGATTATTGATCCTGGTCCAGCATGACCTTAAGCCTTAGTGGGTTATTATGTAGTAAATTCAGGAAAAATAAATAAATAAATAAATAATTCACGATGTTGGTAACTCTGCTGTGACCTTCAGCAACAGATGCATCTCTCAAAAACAAATCTTGCTCGTTGTGAGCTCATGGAAAATTATAAATACACGAGTGGTTACATTTGGTTAGCTTTAGATTAAAGAATATGTTTTTTTAAGTGTTGTGCAAAGGAAGGGAACACGTTAACAGTGAAGGGTTGTAATGCCATAGAAAACTGCTTGTCAAGGTCAGATTGTACACTCTGCAGCCACACTGTTTTTCAATGGGCCAATTGCATCAATGCAAAGTGGAGAACAGTCTGTGTTGTTACTTACTTCTCCTCCACCAACTGTTTTTGGTACTCTTCATACTCCTCCCGTGTCATCCCTGCTGCTTTGGCTGGATCTGAGGGGGTGGCCTCCTCTTCTTTGTCACCTCCACCACCAAGACCCATTCCTGACAGGGGGTTGCCAATCATGCTCTTGATCAAGAAAGCCATCTTGAGTTGTCTGAGTGTTTACTCTGCGAGGATGAGAATACTTTTACAGATAAAAAGGATGCTGCTGTTCTTAGGGTGCCCTCCGGTTCGCCTTCCTATAGCCGTCAAATCCAGTGGTAGCTCACTAGCTAACCTGCTGCTTGACTATGGAGCCAAGGACACACTGACGACAAGCAACAGACACATACACACACACACTTGCACGAACACACACATACAACGTTTTGCCTGGGCCATAATCTGGATTTAATCCTCCCTGCTCCACTATGCTAAGAGGCAGATGGCCTGTTTTCTCTCTATTTTTAAATCATGTAGATCTTTGTTGGGTTTTTATTTATTAATTTTGACACTTTGACGCATTCTTTAGAAGAACTAGGTGCAGCACTCATCATAAAAAAATGTTTTTGTAGATTGGAGCCCCCCTCAGTTTAGGACCACACATATGCTGCTTCCGCCCACTGGTGCTTAATCATATTAGTAAAGGACGGGCCGGCCTGTGTGCAGCTTATACTGCTGAGACCGAGCAGAGTAGAGGGAGAGAGGGGAGCGGGATTAGAGTCTTGTTTATCCCCCAGTGGACCCACGTTCATGCCGTGCTATTGTTCAGTGGGAGAATGACTGACAGGGGGATGAGTGATGGCGAGGAGGCAGCTCTCAGTTCATTTCACCCTATCACTACATCACTACCTGCAAGAGGGCTGAAGGACTTGTAGATTACCCCAATACTGTGTAATGTTAATCTGCAACCATATATGTCTAGCAATATCTGTAGTTATCGTACATGTAAATGTATGTTACATGACAAATGTATGTGTAAAAGAGGAGATGTATATATTATTATTATTATTATTTTATAAAATTGTCAACAAGTCAAGAAGCAACAGATACTGTGGGCACTGTGACAGAAGGATGAAATGCAGAGTAAATTCCTGCATGGATTTGAGCCATTACCGTATGTGTTATGCATCTTAGACCACTAAGCCTGCGTGACTAACAAAGTGTGGAAAGATAGATGACCATTTCCTCCATCAGTTTGTTCTATGAGCTTCACTTTGATATAAAAGAAGCTTCAGTGTCTATATAATCCCTGATAATCTTTCAGGTTTCCTTTTAGCTGTGCGTTTAATCCATTATTTTTGATATTGGCACAACTCAGCAGAACTGCCACTACATAATAAATCACCGTCAACCTGATGTTATTATTAACTGCACAAAATGTTGATGCTTTTAAGGTTTGATGGTAATGTCAGTTGGGTTGGTTGGTCACTTCGTCCACCACTATGGTCCAGATGAAAATGTCTCACCAGATTGCCATGAAATTATATTCTGAAATGTTAAATTCATGGTCCCCAGAGGATGAATCCCACTGACTTTGGTGATCCCCTGACTTTTTCTTTGTTGCCACCATGAGGTTGACATTTGTGGTTAGCTGTGAAATGTCTCAATCATTATTGGATTGATTGATTTGGTCCCGACATTTACGTTTCCCTCAGGATGAATTATAAAAGGTTTGGTATCTTTAACTTTAATGAACAAACATCTGCAAAATGTATGTGATTCTCATTAGCCTCAGCTGTACTTGTGTTTGCTGTTAATTAATTCACTAACCAAGTGACAACCTCTGTGGCTGTGAAGTGAAGACAGTGCAGACATGACTGCAGTTCCTTAAATGTCCTCTTGAGGCTGGCAACAGAATCTCAGTCAATCTCAAATTCAATTGCCAGGCGGGTGCCGTTACAGATGGCTTGTTTGAGCACCCAGCCATCATTCAGCCCGCCTCAGGCCCACCGTCAGACCACGTCTTTGCCCATTTTTAGATTATCTGGGAGGCAGCAGAGGCAAGACAGCCAGCATGGCGGTGGCCAGAGCAACCACACTCTGAACTTCACAATGGCTCTTCAGAAAACTATGAGTGACGTCACAGATGACGTCCATTACGTCATGTCAGTGGTAATAATTGTGATTAATGTGACTTTATACACTGGTTATGGATAGAGTGTTGGAATAAACACGTATTTAAAAAATAGTCTCATCTTATAAATGTTCCTATATTTGTGACAAATTCATAGCGTTACAAAGCTTTGTTTATATACTGTGTATAAATGTTAAATGCTAAAATAAAATCACTAATCTGTAATTGCAAGGAATATTATATATTCATATCATGACTATTATGTCACCATTTCACCTGTCAGAGATATTTTGTATTAACATCACTTGCTGCTCTACTTCAGAAGTGCTGTTTGACTTTAGGGTTAATTTGAAATCAAAACTACAAATCTACCTACATGTACTATGGCTGCTAATTGCTTAGTAACGATAAATTACTTATTACACTCTTTGTAGATGCATCTTGTATGGTCTCCCGTGAAAGAATACATAGACACCACAGTGATTTGTGTTTTCTGTTTATGTAAATTGTTCAGGTAGAGGATATGTCAGATTCTGACATGTCATCAAAACAGATAAACAGAAGCAGACATCTGCTCTGAGTTTTCATCACCAGCATTATTTTATACAAAATTGCACATTTCAAAACACGTTATTTTCTTTTGTAATCACTTCAGGTTCATGGAATGGGACTGTGGCAGATTTTCAACTTTTGAAAACAAAATCTAAGGATCTGGCCAACCAAAAATACTGTAAGGAGCATGTTACATCATGTTGAAAATCCATAACAATAAGTTTCACACGAGCATTTATACACAACAACTTACTGATCAAATTAAAAATCTGTAATGAATTAAAACAAACTTTATCAACAGAACCAAATTTTTCAAGTACAATAACTTACAATCTGAAATAATCAAAAAAAAAAAAAATTAATTATCAAAATTCCCTCATTTATACACTCAAAAATGTATTTCATCAAAAGAATTTCTTTGCTGCTGCTTCTTGTTGACTCCTGGCGAGAGAAACAAAGGACAGACACAAAGCATTAGACAGTCATTGAAATCCACAAGCACACGTATGACAAAATGAAAACAATGTCTTACTTGTACATGATGTAGCAGAAGAACAGCACTGACTGGACGACGATGAAGATTACAAAATGAATGGTAGATAAGCAGGAAGGCATTGGAGGTAACTCAGGACACTTCACAACCTTCTCAGCAGGATTCTGTGTGGCAAACAGAAAAGAAAGTTCAGGTCAGCTGAGCTCTGATCTGATTGTTAAACTGGGAAAACTGGGGTTAAAAAGAGAGAATCCATACCGGAACATTACGCTGGACCAGGTGCTCCACGTCCCTTTTGACCGTGTGCAGATGTTCCTTGATGTCGTTGAAGTGCTGAATGGTCTCATATGTTCCCATGCCGCCTGCGTTACCCTGGTGTTGGACTGAGCCGATCTGTTTCAGGGACTCGTGAAAAGAGTTTCTGCAGCGACAAAGAGGAGACACACTAAGTGACAAGATACTGCAGTAATACTGCAACTGCTTTACCAAATAAATATCTCGATGATATAGTCAAAATGTTGAATTTTTAATATTTGATACATGTGTTGAGTGAATTCAAGTTGGGAAACATGATGTGCAGTAAATATGCTGTAGGGTATCATTTATTTACAATAATACACATTGTCCAAAATTAATCTTTTAATCCCTAGTCACAAAAGGCTGCATATTGTCAAAGTTTGATTGCTAAATTAATCCCTTATAAAAACATGTTCTTACAACAGATTACAAGAACAGGAGGATAAGAAACAGACGACAAGAGGAACCTTATCTGGAATCCAGAGTTGAGTTATGAGAGAAACAACATTGAACATTAAAAAAAAAAAAAAAAAAAAAAAAGCATATGAGAGTTGAAATAAATACATTTGGTCATTGTAAATGTATTGTACTGTTTCTTTGTGGAGGACACAAGAGGCTTTATGTATTTATAAATAAATAACAGCAACAAAAATGTTTTAAGTAACTAAAACAAACGCTGATGTCTGGAGACTCAACTTAAAAAAAAAAAAAACGGTTCGTGTGGTCCTTTAAGTGAGATAATAATAATAATAATAATAATAATAATAATAATAATAATAATAATAATAATAATAATAATAATAATAATAATAATAATAATAATAATATATAATGCATCCACACAAACACTGGTTAGTTAGTTAGCTTTAATACTGTCATTGTCTAGTCTTTATCTGAATTAGACAAAGTATTGAGTGAGTAAAGTATTTTATCTTTGTGTTTGTGTTCCCATGAAATGGACAGAATGTACTAAAAAGACAGTAACTGTGACATGTCTTCATCTTGAACTCATCTTACTGATTTAAGTCTGACTTAAGTCTGACCTATGAGGCCTCATGTTCAGCTTTTTTCAACTTGTGAATGCAATGCGAACACTGATAATTATATGTATAATTTTAGTGCATTTACTTCGGGGGTTGTCACAATATTTACAGTGGCGAGTGTCAACTCGATGATATAACTGAAGCGCACCTTGGATTGGATTTATTGGTTTTTCGTTTGTAACAAGTTTAAGAAACGGACGTTTTTCTAAAATACACTTCTGCTTTTCTTGTTGAGGCTTTGATGAAATAATTGAAACCACTCTTGTTAGCTTAGCTTAGCATAAAGACCGCAAATGAGGAGAAACAGGTTGCCTGGCTCCGTCCAAATGTAAGAAAAAGACTACAGAATTTCTAATGCTCACTTATTATCAGGTTATGTACCTCTTGTTTAATCTGTGTAAAAATGGTATTTGTATTATTGTGCGTGTCAGAAATGTCCATACATCATCCCCTCAAAGAGACGTCAATCCAAAAGAATGACTGTCAGAGCTCACCAGTGATGAAATGGGAAGTCTGTAAAATCTGCATCTTCACTCTCAGGAGAGAATGAAGACGCCTTAATCCTGGATCATATTTCTCAACAAAATGCAATTTCTTAAAGTTGATTACTCAAAGAGAGAAAGCAATAAGTTTCCCTTATCATCTTAAACACGTCTAAGACGATTATGAAGAAGAGAGTAACTTGACAAATGAAAGGAATTCCAGCAGCGTTAAGTAGGAAGGCCCCAAGGGGGCAAGTGTGACAAGAAATCAATTGGAGGTAAACCATGTTTTGTCTGCATATGACAGATGTATTTAAAAACTACTAATCTGATAAGGACAAAATGGTGCTAAGGATGTGGCCTTTTCTTGCTTGGCCACATGGTTGAGGTCCAATATGATGGACAGGGATGACATATAAACAAAATCTAATTTGTTTCACAGAGAGGGGGGAAAAGAAATCTCCCTTGAGAAAGTAAGTGAGCATTTATTAAACCCTACATCTAATCGTCATCTGCTACAAGTGACCCATTTATGAACGGAAAGCCCTCCTTGGATGGTCTGAGATGAGGTCCTATCATAAACTCTGTGTTTAAAAGATGGGTCAGGATAAACTGAGAGCTCAGTCTACAAAGTAATACAGATCAGTCGCACACATTAGCACATTAGAGGGAGCAGCTGCAGCCTTTTGCCAGGGTCTGAACTTATGTGTCAATCAGCTTACTCCTGTGCATCACCTTATCTTCTATTCTTAAAATTGAATCATCACAGAAACTGTCTTTCCCTGTCGCCAATACAATAAAATTCTTCACTTGTAGAAGCTTGCATAGAATTAGCAAATAGGATGAGTAAGTGAGTCTGAGTCCATGTTAGTTATGGGTCAACAATATAAGAAAGAAAATCATGTATGCAAAGTCATTCAAGGATGTATGTCCTGTTGGATTTAGGGCAGCTTGGTTCTTGGATACATAAGACTAAGAGATTATTGTTACATACAATAAAATCTTTAATATCTTGTGATTCTGGTTAATTCTTAATGCAGATGGTGTATTCAAATTAAGACGTGCAATCAAACTGCAGCGACAAGTTAACAGTTGTGCAGTTCATTTTTAGGGTGCAAAGTACTGAAGTGAATTAAAGAAGGCTTTTATTTTCATGAACAGCTGAACATGCGAGTCAAAAATGTTGATTCATAACTTAATCATCTGTGAAATTGAGAAAAACTATTAAAATCTCACAAATCTACAAGATCTGAAGAAGACTTTATTTTAATGTGTTGCGTGCTCACAGTGACTAAGCCCACAAGCACCTTAGCCAAGTAATACAAATATGTTATTGTCTAAATACAAACTCTAAACATCAAAAAAATCAGGCTTACTTACTGTAAGTAACAAAATCAAACAGTCATTTGAAACTTTGCCATGGAAGGCACACCATCATAAAACCTCTTAAGCTGAATTATCAGGCTGTTAATCGGAGAGTGGTAAAGTAACAAAGAAGAAAAAGATTACAGCTGGATATTACTATACCTATCATGCTGTAATCACTGTATGCAGGGCTCAACAATGTGGATTGCCCAAGCAAAATGCCACAGCAGGCTGGTAAATCAAGCCAATACGTTTTTTAGCACAAGCGAGCATTATCCTGGAAACAGGAGTTTAGTTGTGTTAGACTGTGTATTGCACACTTTCCTGCAAGTTTGAGAGCAAGCGGATAAAACAAGAGTCTTTGTTGTTATTTTGAAAACCCCCTAATAAATACCGGGCACGTCTGTGACGCTGTTTGGTCCATTCTTCAAACCCAAAGCAGGAGCATTTCAGAAGTGGAACGTTTTGACAGATTTTAACTTGTTTTTAATATGCCTCCAAATATGTAAATATGCTGTGTATTAAATTGTTTCCTTTTTGGCTGTTTTTACAATTAGAAATTTGTACATGCCTTTTTATTTTGAAAATCGACCGGATTCTCTACGCCCTATGTGTCTGACTTCTTGTGAGCTTGAGCTGCTCT
Source organism: Larimichthys crocea (assembly GCF_000972845.2). Classification (NCBI taxonomy): domain Eukaryota; kingdom Metazoa; phylum Chordata; class Actinopteri; family Sciaenidae; genus Larimichthys; species Larimichthys crocea. The sequence goes on from NC_040019.1 coordinate 11,149,304, forward strand.
GTGCACGCGGGCTGCTTGCAGCTTCCGTCAAAAATAGAACAGCCACATATTCTTAGTGGAGCTTCTGGGAGATTTCTGAAACACACCACAGTGCTTCTGGTGGGGTTTGAAATATTGATTAGAATGGCTGCAACCAGTGGCGGGTTATGGTTAGTGATGGCAGCGCACACAGAACGCATTGCATTCATGCCCGGTGGAATTTGGCCGGCTACTGATAAACTGTTTGGGAATACTCCAAACTTCTGCTAGGAAGTACTGTTTTTCTAACTTTATTTTTAAGTGAAATGGTTTAGAGTTTAAATCAAGGCAGTGTGATGATTAGCCCATTAAGTGCATGTGTGTGCGTGCACGAGCATGTGACTGTTACTGCAGCTGGATTATCAGGCTGGCAGACACCTGTGATGTTGCAGCCTCTGCATCCTCGGATTAAATATGATTTGAGGGATTTAAGAAGCAGGATTTCCCTTGTTTTTCTGAAGCATCAGGGATATCTCTTTATGTCCGTTGCAAAAAAAAAAAAAACAACAGCTAGTTTTTAAAGATAAACCAAATGTCAACAACAATGACACTGTTGTTACTCACCTCAACTCGTGCAGATTTTTGAGAACCTCCTGCTGGGTGGCTACGACAGAACCCAAATGTTGTACGTCCAACTAAAAGGGAAATACAACATAATGGTCTGCATGTTAAACGCTGCAGTGTTGACATATGATAAAGCTGTCATAATTTTTTTTTATTAGTTTTCATAACCTCACTGACTCACAGTCATAAAAACACTGAAGTGAAAGCACTGGAATTTTATTCTGTATTGATTTTGTTTTTGTTGCCAGAGGTATCAAAATTACTATTTCTGAACCTGATTTAAATCTATAAGTAACTAGAAATTAATCTAAATCTTAGGAAGGTAAAACACCCACTATTATTCGGTGTGCACTTGGTGTGAATCTCTCTTTGCAATGACATGCTCACCTGTCCCGACTCAGCGTTAGCCCCCTTCTTGCCAACCTCATCAGTGATGACAGAAACATATCGACGCTGCTCGTCCAGGATCATGGCGAGCTGCCGGTGCAGCTGTTTGATCTCCAGGTGGATCCGGTTCTGGCCTTCAAACACCTGACGGATCTCCCGGTCATTTACGGTCTCGTACAAATCCTCAACTACAGAAGATATAAAACACATCCAAAATGAGAGCAATTAAAATCTAAAAAGCTTGGTTTGGGAATGTCTCTGTGAGTATATTATCTGAACAAACTAAGCTAAATTGTTTGGAAAATATAAAACATAATATAGAACGGATAGAAAATATATAAATAAATGCAAAATAATAGTTTATGATTTGGATTTCACATAAAAGATTTCAGAAAACTAACTTGGCTCTCCTTGGACGTCTGGGTGCTCTTTCTGAAACTCCTCTTTCTTTTTGTCGAGCTCTTGCTGGAAGTTCTGAAATTCTTCCTGGTACTTGTCCTTCTCTTCTTTAGGAATCTCAGATTCAGGTGGAGGCTTCAATGAGAAAGACAAAAAAAAAAACCCCTCTCCGAACTCAATAGAGGCTGTGCTTAAAGCTATGGTGTGCACATGCATGCGGCACACAGAGACACACACAGCTACAGAGAAGAGAACAACAGCACACACTGGATTGTGGAAAAGTATTAGGAGCTCTGAGAAAATGTAGTTACCGGCTGCTGGCCTGGCTCTGTGAGTCTGAACAACAGGAACGACAAAACATCGTGGTCATCTGATGGAGGAAAGAAATTATGCGTTAGAAAATAACACAAATAAACAGAGTTGAAAACACTGGCAGCACTTGACATTAAAGCACAGTAATAAGATAATAACAGGGTGATAATTATTTAGAGAAAAGTGACACTGGGCTAATACCATGTAATTACAGAGTGATAACTTAGAATTATATAGTTTATATAGTTAGAATTATGGTAATATTAGTTTATTTTCTGTAATAGGAGAATAGCAGTTCAGAAACACGAGTAACATTAGTAACATCTCATTATTAACAGTTACAATGGACTCACACTAGACTATCTCACAATACTGAGGTTGCATCAGGGTGAAAGAAAACATTAACACTGTTAATCACTGTAAAAAATGGAGTAATACTAAGGTGGTAACAGCATAATAATAAGCCTATAATAATAAAATAATGAGCGAGTACACCTTTATTTGTACCTGTATCTATTCAACGACTAAATTAGTCTGTACTCTGAATGTGTAGGGTTTACAACAGATGATAAATTGTTAATTTAAGCTGAAACTGATGTGGATTAATCAGAAGTTGCTATACTTATTAGAAAACTGTTTACAGAAGAGCCTCTGGTATGAGCTTCAGAGCAACAATATTGATCGTAATAGTCTTTTTTTTTATATAAAAGTTGATATATTTATTGTCTATTAGAAAAACGGATATTGACACATTACACTCTTTATCTGTATTGGATACTTGTTTCCGCCGAGTGCTTGCTTGACAAGAACAGAAAAGAAAAGGAAATACCAGAGAATCACCATCAGTAGTGGAAAATAACACTGAAATTCCTCTTCCCTCAACAACAAGAAGAGCTTTTCTTTTATTAATTATTTATTACTACTCATTACTACTCTACTCATTTTAAATCCTACTTGAAACTAAACGGCCCTGTCTTGGAAACACAGTGGAATAAATGTAAATTAGCCTGATCATACCTCCACACCTGACAATTTAAACTGAATAACTTTCTAACTCTACGGTCCCTCTGAGGGCCTACAGAGAAGTACGTGTACCTTTTTAAACAATACTGACATTAGAGCTTTTAAGGCTTTTTAAAACACAGAGAACAGAATAATACCTGCTAAACCACCAGTGGCAGCTGAAATGCCAAAGAATCCCTCAGTGGGAATGACCATATTGTCCACCTTTGTGCAGAATTCGTAGTCCTCTTTGTCTGGAGTGAATCCATTGTTGATCAGTACCTGAGGAAGAAGACAGAATCATGATGCAGCCAAACAAAACACTACTGGCTGTGCTGTCGTTTATCCCTTCATATATACAGATAAAAATATATCTGATACTCAACGTGTGAGTGTTTATTGTTTCTCCTACCGTCAGTGTCTTCTTGTAGTAGGTGATTTTGGCTCGGACAGGATACGGTTTGTTGCGGAAGTCTCGTAAACATGTACCGAGGGCCTGTGTGGTGCCGTCACTGGATCAAGACATAACATTTACATTCATCTACATATACAGCACTGGGATCCACAAAGACAGTACGATTACAGTTTATTAAAGAAGTGAATAACAATAATGCTCATGTGTGTTTTTGTAAACATTTATTTAGTGCCGTAAACAGTGTGAAGACAAACTGGAGTGGCACTGAAAACGTGATTCAAAGCTTTCACTGGAGATTAGGAGACGATAGAGGATTATTTACTTTCAAAGTAAATATAATCATATTTCCTAATCTGCTTTAAATTGTTTAAATATGAGCTGGTGATGACGTCAGGGCAAAGCAGAAGAAATGTTTTCTTACTTTTGATGGTCGTAAACAAGGTTGCCATTGTTTCCCACAACAATTATAGCTGGGTTATTTTTCTGGGGAGAAGATGAGAAAACAAGGAAACGGCATTCATCTTTATGTGTGTGTTTATTTATTCAGAAATATCAAACCCACACAGATAAAACAATATATATGCTGACCTATGAAAGATTTGTTTTTCAAGACAGTGATAGACATAAATGAGCAAAAATGATGCAAAATGTTAAATGTAAAGCTCACCGTTACGTCTTTATTTTTAGCACTCTATGTCTGTCTCTGTTACTAAACCAGCTGATAACAACTAAACAGAAGCAGTCTTTGTGTTGGTGTCGGCTACCTCTGTAGCTGAAGATCTTTGAACAAGAACAGGAAGAAACAAAGACTCTACCAGCAGCCTTCTTTCAACACAAAAACACCCCAAGGAACACTCATGGAAACATACAATCATTAATCGTTGAGGCTAAACAATAGTTGGTGAAGCGAAGTTGACACCAACCTTTCCATCATTGTCAAAAGAGTCAAAGAAGACTCCAACTCCATTCCACTGGTCGGCAGCACCGTACACTGGGCCGTCGAGGCCTTGTGCAGTGGTGAACCACACAGCCTGTCAAAGGAAAAAAATGTGGTGCAAATATTAGTTTGTTTTAGCATCCTTTATAAAAACAGATGTCAAAGGATGTAGCCATTATGTTCTGATAGATTTCTAATGAAACAGTGAATGAGAGAGTAATTACAGTATTTATGTGTATTTATGCTGTTGTGAATCATCCGGAGGCAACTACAGAAAACAGTATTATTTAATGTGCGTTAAAGATCAATTTTCGGGGAATCCTTTCATGTGATCATCTCCTCTGATCAGTGTGTGTGTTTGTGCAAAAGTATATTTCCGCAAATTATGTTACAACTGAAGTGTTTCAAGTAATAAAGGTTGACCGGTTGTAATCAAGCACTTCTTCATGAAGCTCTACGCTACAAACATTTTGGTCTGTATTCAAAAGCACTGAGGTTTAATACCCAGCCCTGGTGTAGATGGATACAGTATGAGATACAGTAAGTGTGCCAGTCTAGTGTTGTTTCAGAGTAAGTGTGCTCCTGGTCTCCGTGGTTCTGGACTGAAGTTTACTTAAATAACAACTACTATCAAGTTACAGTCTTTCTTACCAATCCATCCGCTCCCATTCTGCCTCTTCCAGATACTCTGAAGGTCACCTCGGCCTCCCAGTGTTCAAAGTTGACTCTGTTTTTCGTCCACACAGTGCCCCTCTGACTCCTGAGGGATGGCGTGATACGCACCTGGTCTGCACTGGGAATCGCATCTGGGATGGAGGGGAGAGATGGGTTGAATTTGCAAAATAAAATATACAGAGACAGATGTTTTTTGTGTGTCTTCCTCTTCCACTCCGATCTGAGAAGCTCATGCCTGCTAACTAGTAGTATTACTGTTAATGAAAATGATTGAAAGTGCCTACTTTCTACTCTTATCGCTGCCTCAGTAAGTGACTCAGACTTAGATTTGTTTGTACAGTCTAAGTTTACACAGCGTTACATGAACTGTTAATCTCACTACGTATCAGTAGCTGCTTTCCTCTGTTACATGTCATTGTGACTCGAATAACTTACTGGCCAGACAAAACAGAAGTGTAGACATCCACTTTTGTTATTGTAGCCGTCTGTGGACACGCAGACCTCCGTGTTACTACTTTTTATACAGAGAGACTGGACAAAAAAAAAAAGAGGCTTTTTGTGGGCAGACGTACAATTTTACGTACAATTCCTCTGCATTACTGTTACGAGAGTTTGTTAAGTTCACATCGAGGGTAGGAGGAGGTGAAATGCTGCCCCCTATCCTTTGCATGTAGAGCACGTGGAAAGAAATAGACAAAAATAACTTGGTGGTCTGAGCAAGTTTGAAAGTGAGCGTTTGCAGCCGGGTGCTGTGTTATGGACGCCGACGTCTCAGTCTTAAGAAGTTTTTTAAAGATATTTTGGGGTGTTTTTTTTAATGCTTTATTAGACAGTGACAGCTGGAGCGATGGACAGGATTTGTTAAGGGAGAGAGAAAGAGAGAGAGAGAGAGGATGGATGAAGCAAAGAACCTCGGCTGGTATCAAACCAAATGTGGCAAGGACCGCAGCATTGACACATGGGGCACGCGCTCTGCCAGCCAAGCAGAAATCCCAAAACATTACCCCGGGTCTAAATCGTGAGGCCTATTTTTGTGTCGTGACAGTCAAGTGAACTGGACAAAAAAATACGTGTGGCCATCCTGATGCGGTCTGGAGGTTTGATGTGGTAACCTGTAATGACTTGAGTCTTGTTTCCTGTCATTATAGAGGTATTTCCTGTCACATCCTCTTTGTAGCAAAAAGAAAAGAAAATCCTCCCCCCTAAATCAATCCTGAACTGGAGATAGGGTGCTGTAATCTCATGCTGTCTTTATTGAATGTTCATGTCAGCAACTGGACACCTCAGTGTGTGATGCAAGAATCCAAAGGCCCAAAGTTCAACACTTCAGCTGTATGTGTATGCAGCAATCTTCAGGCTTTTAAACCTGCTGTTTTGTTTTTTTTTAGCACACATGTGAATTTTACTGTGAAAAAAAGGAAGATATGTGAATGAAGGAAGCGAGCTGCTGTCAGCTGTGAGCGGAAACACAGCCCCGCTACACGCATGAACAACCTCAACACTCACAAACAAACACGGCTGTGTTAGAGTCTAAAGAGCAGACGGACAGCGGCTCGGAGATGTTGACAGCTGGACACAAACTTACTTCCAGTGTGGATCCAAAACGGGATACTGCCGTCCGTCTGAGACAGGTGCGGTCCTTTGAAGCTGTATTTGTACTCAAAGCGGCGGTGAGGAGGTTCTTCGGACGTCGAGGCACCTGCGGCGACGTCGGCGACGCTGCGGTGAAATATTAACGTGGTGAGAAAAGTTAAAATCAACAGACGAGCGTTTGCAGCCGGGCGCTGCGCTATGGACACCGCCATGTTTCTGTATCACTGCTGACGTAGCGCTGAGTCCACGCGCATGACGGGACGCCTGTAGGGCCAACAGGGCGTTTTCTGATTGGTCCGTTTGTTGGTGCCGCTTTTCTTCTTCTCCGGTTTTTTATGTGTGTGTGTGTGTGTTACAGCTGAGGTTGATAAGTGACGTCACGTCGTCAAGTAAACAAATAAAAGATACAGCCTTAGGCATCATATAATTATGAGGATTAATCTACCAGTTGTGTTCTCTTAATTGTGTGACTCATTTTTTGGCACACACACAAAAAAATTATCAACTACCTAAAGCTTAAAAAGTTACAGATTTTCATAATACGGCAGACATAAAATATATTATGCACAACTCTGTTTTCATTAGTGTATAATTACCTGAAAATAACAATCTTTTTGTATTTTTCCTAGTTTAAATCAAATCAAGTTTATCCCAGATAACAAATATTTTGGCTGTATTATGGCATACATTTGGCATTTTTGGCTTTCTTTTGGCATTAGGAAAGCCTTTTGACATTACCTGTGGTATGATTAGGGTTATCCATAATAGATAAGGAGGCGCCAGCAATATATGGCTGAGTTAAGGCATGTTTATGGCCTGCCAGAAGATTGGGCGCGAGTGGGAACAGCTGATTTGGGGCATTTATGGCTATATTTTGAAGTCCACAATTTGTTTTGGGTGAATTTTGGCTCCCTTTTGGTATGATTTTGGCTTTCCTAATTTGGGCCTAGACATGACCTTGCCAAATGAAAGCCAGATTTCGGCCAAAGCGAAGCCAAAAGATTTTTGCTATCTGGGAGCCGAATGGCTTTACAACAAAACCATAAAACAATACATAACAGATACATAACAAACAAATACAATTAAAAGTGCTGCAGTGCTGCAGGGTATTTAAAAGCCTTCCAGAAATACATAGAAAGGAGCAGACAGAATGAGTACACCTAAGAAACAGTACTGCCCCAGTCAGAATTGAAACGCCAATCTAAAAAAGTGGGTCTTAAGCTTAAATTTAAAGGCTGAAATCAGTAGTGGTGCAAATGAATTAAAATTATCTAAAGGGGCCTCAGTTAGCTCACAAGATAAAGTCTGCTCCTCATGTCCAAAGGCCAAGGGGTCAAATCCAATCTGTGGCCCATTGCGTCATGTCGTCCTCCCTCTCCCTCTCTCTCTCTCTCCCACTCTCCTGTCACTCCTCTAGCTGTATCTGTCAAATAAATAATGATTAAAATGTTTCTACAGTAGTCCAGAACAAACAAAATATTGGCTCTACATATGCGTGTTTTCTTTAGCCACTACTGCTTCTCCTTAGGAAGGCGAGTGTGAGGTGAGGAGATTGCAAGGCAACAATTACACTACTAAATCCTGCACACTGGTCCTTTAAGGAGATGTCATTATATAGCTTTATGTGTCCATTGCTGAATGTGTGCAACAGAATATACTATACTATCATATACTACTATACTATATATTGTTCAGATAACTTCCCTACAAATTGTTGATAATATAGAATTGACAATTCAGTTGTTTATATCTTTAAAAGTCTTTCTATTATCTAACCAACAATACACAATTTTATTATTATTATTTATTTTTTTATACAATTTCAATGTCAAAATTTGTCAAAATCCACATGGAGGTTTTAGTCCGTTCAGCATCTGTATTACCTGTGTTGTTCTGGACCAGCTCATAAGCCTGCATAGGGTCAGTGAGAGGTTAGCTGACAAAGCCGTGCTGGCTGCAGGAGCTTTCACTGCAGTGTGAAAGCCTCAGTGGGAGACGGGGAGATGACACAATTATGTGCCACTCACTTTCTATTTACTCTCACCGGATTCTTCCTATTGCTTCTGGAGGTGCAGCAACACTTATTGTGAGGGCCTGTGATTACGGGTTCAGGAACAAAACAAGCTATTTGTGGTGACACTAATCTAGGGATTTTGACTATTCTGGCAAATGATCAGCAAATATAAGGACTGATCTGCACAAGTCTAGTTTTGCGCTGTAGTAATTTCACAAGCAAAGAATATATTTTCTTTTTAAGTGTTTAACCTTTTGATTTTCACTAGTTTACTAGATAAAACACCTATAGTGCCAGTCATACAACTGAAAACTTGGATCTAGCTTGCTCTGTCTCACCTTAGTGTACTTTCTTCTGGGTAAATTTGTTGTGTTGTGTTATTGTTTAACATATTTTCCACACTAAATAAAAAAAATATAAAAGCAATGAAAATGCAAAAATGCATAGACATTTCCTCTCTTATTGTAGCCAAACGATGAACTCTCAGGATGGATGAGCAGAAAACACCTGTAGTCTCACATGCATGTGTTTTTGCTCATACATAACTTACATTTACACCATTATCAGAGATTTATTGCCTTTCATTTGTGAAAATCTAGTGAATTAAGATCAGAAAAAAAGTCACAAGAATTCAACTTTTTTCCAAGTTTTCTACAGCTAGAATAACAGAAGATAGTTATTCACCAATAAAGAAAAGATGGCAAAATAGTTCCCTTTCCGCATTGAAGGGATTAATGTCAGTGTCAAGCACAATAAAACATCCATGGTATGACAGGAATGGGAAATTTCTGCTTCTCATTAAACTAGTTCCATGTAGTGTTTTAAATAATATGTGTTGTAGTAAGGCACACAGTAAATGCACAGGCGTGTATCAGAGAAGCTTCAGGGTGTGCAAAAGATCACTCTTGATGATTTTTATGGGAAAAAACTAATTACAATACAGTAAAGAATAACAGAATATATGTGAAAACTGCATTTTAGAACACCTCTATAAACCTCCAACAAACCATCAACTACATCAGAAAGTAATTCTAAATGGAGTACATTAAATTATAAAACAGGTGCTAACATTTAAAACTCTAACAAAGTCTAACAAGTGGATTTAGAGAGCAGAGAAAATAGAGGCCTTCGTCCCTTTGTCTAAAGAAGTCCTCATTAGAGAGTTAAACCACACTCTTTGTTAGGAAATGCAGGATTTAAATAACAATAGCAATGCTAATGGATCCATTTACGGCTGGACAATGGGAACCTGTAGGATGTTAATGGGTCACTGAGACTGTGAATAGCCCATCACATGAGTCAGCACAAATATTTGGTCAGGGAATTACACAACGCTGTAGTAAATGTATCTCAGAAGTGACAAGTTGATCCGGAGCATGAAATATTGATTTGATATTGTTTAAATAATACTATATTTAAAATACTGCTTGGGTGTCTATTTGATCAGTCTATACTCATACTGAATAGTTTGATCTGGTTTTGACCACAATCAACCTCATATATTATAATTTCCTACTTCACCTTTCTGTGTATTGTTTGCCGTTATTTGGAGTCAAAAACTGGCCTCATCAAATACAACAAATAAATGTTGCGCATTGGACTGCTTGTTCCTGAAGGATCTAAAGATGTTTGTATTACCCATGTCACATTAGGGGGAAAGGGAGAGTGGCTTGTCACCTCCTGCTGTGACACCGCAGCTTAGTTAAACGAAGCCTGTTGCTTCATGGTGTTTATTCATACCTGAAAAGCACAAAGCAATCCATTATCACATGAACAAAATGTCTGCTGAGATGACAGCATGCTAAGGAAATGTCCTGTGGTTGAGCCCGCTGTGCTCTTAAGTTCACCACCATGATGCAAATCCTTAAACTGGCCATAGAGGACCAGGAGTGGAACATGATTTTTATGTTTAAGTTACCATCTAACTGAGCTTGATTTTTCTTTAGTGTTTCTGCAATGTCATATATAATGCGACTGTTTCTAACAGGAGACATACAAGCCCCATTCATCATTTGCTTCGTGATCATTTCAAACACTAATTAAACACTACAAAGATTTAATGATTACTTCACATCAGAGCTGTATAGACTGCCTTTGCTGCTGTATTATTTGTTTGCTCAATTCTGTGCACATAGGCCACATACTCACCCTTAACAATGCAGAAGGACTAAACCTTTATTTCAGATTGCTTCAACACAGTCCAGTGTGGTCCGGGGGAAGAGAGGGCACTTATTGTCCACTAAGGACTTTGCCACATTCATTTGAAGAGCAGCCCTCTCTCATTTTTAACAGACACACTAAACGATGGGCCCCAAACAATACAGAACAGATCCCTTTATGCACACAAGTGCTCACCGTTTCGGCAACCACTGTGTGCCCTCCACCACTTCTTCTTCTTTTCAGATACCTGCACATAAGTGAAAGATGTGGAGGACACAAAAGATATTCTCAACTTTCCTTTTCTCCCCATTCTGTGAAACAGGCCCATTTTAAAGCTTTTATTTGTGCAAAGCCTCTCATTAACTTCGCTCATGCTGCCTCCCTCGGCTTGCCATTGCTTAAGTACTGGGTGTTGTAAAAAAGCTACCAATTAGTCCCTCATCAGCTCCAATTAGAGGAGACAAAGCCTGAGTAAAGATAACTCAATGAGAGGGAGAGGTGGAAGGGTAAGGGCTGTCTACGTGTGTTTTTTGTGTGTGTAGGTGTGTGTGTGCATGCTTGTATTTGTGTACATGTGTGTAGCCCTGTGCCGGCACAACATAGTTTGTATTAATTGAGGAACTTGTGGCCATTCATTTTGACCCACTGCAGCACAGGTCCATTCACTCTCCAGGCTCCTCAGCGGACCCTTTTCTGAGGGCCAAGTGTTGTTGTGCTGGGAAGACAGGCCCCCCAGGAGTCCCAGAAAGAGAGCCATTCAATCCTCTCTACCTGTTTGCAGCATATAAAGCACTTAGGACCAGGCCGATCTCTCATTATTGTCTCCTTCACTCTCAATACTTCCTTAAACTTAGGCTCCGACAAGAGCAAGCCCTTTTAAAGGGGGGAAATAGGGGATGTATGTTAAGGGGGTGCCTTTCGCCTCATTAGAATTGAATTTGCTCTGTCTTGTAATTACGTCGGAGGGCAACAATGTACTTGTTTCATCATAATCTTCACTGAATAGAGGGTTTTTGGGGCAGTTAATTTGCAGCTCACACTAATGCATTAATTAATGAATTGGGTAACACTAATTTTCTCTATGCCGCCTCTCTCTGTTTGTTTCCTCCATCATTTTCCAATAGTTCTGGGCAGCCGCTACTAATAAAATTACCTCATTAAGGCCATTATTGCAGCACAGTAACTCACTAATTCATTTGCTATTAAACATTTTCTTTGGATGGGGGCTGGGTGTGTGATGGTTCCTATTCAGCGTTGCATCTTTTTGTGGGTAGTTCTAAATAATGAGGGGGACAAGCAGGGAGATATAATTAGGAACAAGGGGGCACTTCAGCAAATATTTGAAATCTTTTAAGGCTTGCTCTTGTATGATGGTGATTAATTACTTCCACAAGGGATTTTGGAGAAATGTATTGCCAAGTTTTTTCCCCCCTGTCTTTCCCTGGATGAGATGACCAATGCTTGTTAAAAGGATGTGCACAGGACTTTAATTTCGGCCCCTCTTTAATCAAATGCAAACCATGACATGCGCTGTTCTCTGAAAATAGGCCTTTTGTCAAACAAATGCCAACATGTAAACAATGATGGAGTGTTTGATGAACGTGGCATGTGACTGTTTTATAGTAATGCTTGGCATGCACAGTTTTTGTTTATTTTGTTGATGAAATGATGATAATATTGATGGTTATGATGACGCAATTGTTAGTTTTTAGATATTGTTTGATTGTTATGTTCTCAGAATATGTAACAAAGTTGATGAAGATGATTGCTTTGCTTCCAGAAATGAAATGTAACAGATTATCACGACGTGGTCACAATAATTACTCTGACAGAGACAGGCCAGGTGTATTAAATATGTCTTTTTCAGTTAGTATCATTACTGGTGGCCGGCAACCATGTTGTCAAACATCTTTGAGAGGAAAGACGTTAAATATTGTTACATAAGATTAACTGAAACCAGACATCACCCACACCGAGTGAACATCTCCACAAAGCTTCATTCATGATTGTGTTTTGATGATCTTCATGCACTTCTGTGTGAACTACCCTGCAAAGTTTAATGAGTTCACCAAACTGTGTGTGGTGCATCATTCAGAAGGGTTGTAATCGCACAGTTCATGCTGTATGACTGACATATGACTGCCACCTACTGGATTGAAAGGAGTACTGAATCCAGTACCAAGTATGCAGATCCTTTATATCCATTTATATAAAAGTAGCAATAGAATTGTTTAAAAATACACTACTATGCATTTAAAATTATATTAAGCTGAAGTATAGAAAATAATATACTTATTATGCAGGAATGCCCCTTTGAAAGGGTTATTATATATAATTATATTGTAAGCAGCATTTTAATAGCTGATCAGGACTAATTTTAACTATTGTACATTCATTCATTCATTTTTCAAAAATAGGGTTGAAGCAAAGTATAAAGCCACATTAAATGAAAATATCTTGATATCTCAAAAGTACAAATCCATTATCACACACTCCACTTTATCTGGTGTTAAATACAAAATCTAAATTCCGATTGCATATCCACCCAGACAAAATACAGCAGCTAATGACTCACCTGAGCTGAACAATGGAGGAAGCAGACTGTGGACTGAGTTACTGATATTCATCAGTTCATCACCAGAAGTATTCAGATGTTTTACTGTATTGTACTTAAGTAAAAGAACTTGTATCATTTTATACTACTTTGTATTTTTACTGTGCTTTAGAAGGAAATATTCAGATTTAGATCAATAATGTAATAATATAATCAGCAAATGAATTATGATGTATAAGTCCTTATTAATCCCAATGGAAATTCACAGGCTACTCTGCAGTATATATATAAAAAGTTCCACTCATTGTATGTATCAATAATTATAATACAATAATATATATTTTTTTTTGCATTCTGCACGAGTACTTCTTCGACCACTGAGTAAAAGTACAAGCAAAATGTGCTTTAGTAGTAGACTATCAGAAGTAAAGGTATTTATAATGAAGGAGACTGGAGTAAGTTTATCTCTAACAATGTATTATATTTTATAAACTGATCTGATTTTGTATTTAAATCTGCAAAGTAACTACAGCTGTGAAATAAATCAAGGGGAGTAACACAATTTATGATGTTATGAAACCACAACACAACACTAAACCAGAAGGTAACCAAGGGAACAAAAAAATAATTTAGTATCAATAAAATTAATAATGAGCTTGAGAATTCAAAATGATATAATTACTATAGTAATTGTTCATATACTCATATATACAATAGACAGGTTAATTAAACCACTCCACTGCTGTTGTTCATGAAGTAAAAGACTTGGATCACTGATGATAAATACAGCTGAAGGTTTCTTGAGCAGTGCTGTGAATTTTATTGCTTGTCTTGTAATTCACGCTCAAATTTTGGTCAAGTTCCTGAGATTATATCTGCAACTTCCTTTCATCCAAATAAACGACAAAGTGAGATAAAAGTTATGAGTAAGAGAACAAAAAGGTGAAAGAACAAAGTTTATGAGTTTAGAAAAGTCCAATCCAGCTGGACGCCTAACAACAAACCTTTACTCTCACCTCGGAGGTCAGGCTTTTCCAGCTACAACTTCACAGCCTTCAGGATTTTGTAAGCTGTATCCTTATTGGTGACACTTCATCCTTGATATATGATCATATATATCAAGCATATTGTAATTTGTTAGAGATGCATTAGTCAGTCCGTTATATTTAAATGTTGAGGTATTGCTGAGCAAAGAACCTGGCAGTGCAGTGACCCAAAATTGTGGAGCTTTGGCTTTGAGAAGGTCGCCCTCTGGTGGAGCAGTCCACACAGCCATCCAACAGCTGAGTGCATACAGTCAGAGAGACTTTTCAGGAAATGCTGACAGTGTCGTGCTAGAACTGGAGCTGGGCAAGCGGGCAATCTAACTGGGTTTTGCAGGCTCTCACAAAATGACAGAGGTGAAGAGATCAAAGAGGATGTTAATGAAAGAAGCCAAGATGAAAAAAGGAGAGTGTGACTGAGCAAGAGTCGGACAAGAGTAAACCTGTATAACTCTCAATAATACTTGTGTGCCTTTTTAATCGTGCAAATCTAGACATGATTGTAGCAATCCATTCATCATCTAGGGTTTGGGTGGCTCATAGTCATTACACAATTTGTGAGTAAAATAACGTCATTAAGTAATGAGGTAAACACTGCTTTCATGAGAGACTTGTTTAATGTGCTGTGAAGGACCAATTTCTTTTTCTGAAAATGTCAAATAAAACATGCATTTACACAGTCTGCTCATTTTGTTAAAAAATATTCACACAAACTCTTGTATATCATACAAAAATAAACATCTGTGATAGAAAAAAAGGGCATACAGTACAATCTGTTAAATAAAAAACAAACCATTTCAGTATTTACACCTGACAAAAGTATTTGAACCGACTCTCTTTAAATATTCCAGTCAAAGTCCGTCCTCTCCCGAGCTGGTTTCTTCTTCCTGTTCCTCTTGGACCCCCCGCCTGTTCGAGGTGCAGGGTCCTTGTAGTCCTCACCTGAGCCTGTATCCAGATTGTCCTGGTTGTCCTGGCTGTCCCTCCAGCTGTCAGGGACCACAGGAAAATCCTCCCCTGGAGAGTGAATTGGCCGACCGTACACTTTGCTCTGCAGGTCAGTGATGTCGTTACGGATGTCCGCCATTAGCAGAAGCAGGAAATCAAAGGAGCCCGGAGGTCCCTGGGAGTCGAGTGCAACAAAAACAAATTGTTTAGTTTATTATCTCACAAATTATTTGTGAAATACTTATTTTAGCACTAGTTTATTATCTCACAAATTATTTGTGAAATACTTATTTTAGCACACATTTCATGGAAAGATTACATTACTCCTGCATCTGAGAAGATTATCCCAACAGAAATCCAGCAGACTGGACACTAGCTACTGAGCATTTCTTCATGATTTGTTAACATTAGCATCATCAGTGTTTATCTAATGGGATAATGCTTACTCTATACTGGATACTATTTACTTCGAGCTTGACAGTACTGTCCAGTGTCTGTTTTTCAGCCATGCTTTAGTTTAACTGAATTGTTCTGGATAATGATAACAAGTTACAATAGTGTGGCATCAATATGGATGGCCAGAATCTTACTGGTGGTCCGACGGGCCCAGGAGCTCCTCTATCCCCCTGGGGAAGCAAAACAAATATTTAGCCTAGATGAATTACAATAGGGGGGAAAAGCATGAGAAGAATTCATATTATTCTAGTTTTTAAAGAGCTGGAGGCAGGGAGAGAAAACTAAGATCATGATGAGGGTAACCACAAATAGTGAGCATATAATTTTAAAGAAATGTACTGTGTAATCAGAATCAGAGATTAGATTAGATATTGGACAGAAAATCAGACTAGATTTTGTATTACAGCCAAAGGGCTGGTTTGATATTTTGGGAAATATGCTCATTCACTCTTGCCCAAAGTCAGATGAGAAGGCTGATACTACTTTTGTGTCTGCGTGTCAAATGTGGCACTGCAGCTGATAGGCGATTATCTTAATTTAGCATGAAGAATGCATCTTGTTGTATCTTGTTTATGTAATTCATTCACCAGCCTGAAATATAAATAGACAAGTCAGGGTTTTATGGGAAGCTCAGTGCTGGAACTATTTCTTGTAAACCAGTCACTGCGCACAGAGCCTATATGACTATACAAATAGTTTAAGGACGTAACTCCCTGTAAAACCACAACCTGTCATTATGATTTGGTTTTGTGTACGGATTCAAAGGGCCAGTTTGTAAGATTTAGTGGCACCTGTGTAAGCAGCTGATTACAACCACCTCACCTAACTTCACCTTGCTAGTGTAAAGGAGAAACTACAGTGGCCACAGAACACATGAAGTTCGTGTTTGTTTGTTTATTCTGGTCTACTGTAGAAACATGGCGGTTCAACATGGTGGACTCCTCTGTAGATATAAAAGTCGCATTCTGTGGCTTCATGCAGCAGAGACATGGGAGTGGTATTGATCTAATTTTCAACAAGAAAGCAAATAAAAAGTGCATTTCCTAAAATCTGACAGAGTACATGCTGTCCATATAATACTAAACATACAGTACATGTAGCCTAACTGTGAAATATCATGGGAGCCTGTTGACCTACAGTACAGTAGCACACACACACACACACACACACACGCACATTGACCTGACTACTGTGGTTGTTAGCTGGGCTCAGGGTCACACTGGGGCTGTGAGTGTTTTGGCAGATGGTTTGGATTTGTTACTCAGAGAGACAGATTACCATCACCCTCTAATCTATCCACACAAACATCCCAGCTGTACCCAAAGAATACCAAGGTACAAGGTCAATAAAGCAGAAGCACCTAAGTTGTTCCATACGTGATGTACAAGCTAAGCAAACAGATCCAAGAGCCAATACAAGACCAGGATCTCTTCAGCTTTTATACCTTATACATCCCTTAGTCAGTGTTACACAAAAACGTATCATTGTTGTATCATTATTGACCAAAATCACAATAATCTTGAAAAAACAAGCAAGTAATGCTGTAATAAGTATTAAGTCAGCCATAACTAACCACAGGTTGCAGATCTCATCTCCTAGGAGGTCTCTTGTATGATTTAAATTATAGTTTTGTTACTTTTAGGTCTGATGTTATTTTCAAGTCTGCCATATATTAACTGTCCAAACTACCTTCACTTGAAGCTCTGTTGATTCTGACATCCTGCTGGATGAAGAGAGCTTCAACCGCCTTTCAAGGAAGTTGACCTTTATTTTCAAAAAGCCTCAGCTCATCTTTGCACCACCATTGTTGCCATTGTATTTTTCTGACCTAAGCTGGTCTTTGATTTGGACAGAGAATTTTCATACAAATGTCAAAAACACAAAATCATATGTCACTATAACCAGGCTTAAATTTGCACTGTGTCTCCTTAATCTGAGGCTTAAACATTTACTGGAGCCTCTTTTTTTAACACTTTGCCTTAGGCTTAGAAAAAAACATTCCAATTACTTTAAAAAAAAAAGGTTACTGCCTCATGTCAGATAATGTACATGGCACTGTTCACAAAATCCATGGGATAATCAGACAACCGCGATAACACAGAGATGGTCAGGAAGATAATGCATGCCACTTGAAAAGACTGTTGGCTGTTGGCCTCAGCTCGGAAAAAACTTGTTTGCAGGTGAGATAAATCATGTTCATGAGAGATTATATCACTCCAAACAAATCCTCTGATAGAGATCCTCTGATAAAATGTAAACATCATCTCAAGTTGGGTTAAGAAGCTACAACTTTGCAGGTTTGATCCAAGATTCAATTATTTGAACCTATACAGCTACTCAGATACTAAAAATAATGCTCTGCTTGTGTTCATGAGAAGCTATTCTATCAAATCATGCTCTTTTGTTTCTTTTTTTACTACAATACTCAAGAGATTTAAAATTGCTGCTTGGCCCACCAGTCTTCCTCTCTCAACTTGTAACAACTTGCAGTGATCGAATCATCTGCAAGGACAAACTCAAGCTGAGGATTTGTACCTGCCTTGTGGTTTTCACTCTGTAAAAATCTGTTGAGGTTGAGAACAATTTAGCTATTGCGAAATATCTTTTGACAGACAAGGTGTTGGCACATGAGCCAAATGTATCTCGTTAGTACTTTTGAACCTTCGGCACCAACTTTGTTATCTTTCCTTTGATAGAGGCCATGTTCATTGAGCCAAGAGTCTAATTCTGCTGCCAACATGAATGACTCCTCTGCCTGAAGCGACTCCTGTTCTACACAGTAAAAAAAAAAAAAAGATAGTTTCCTCTTGTGGAAAAGTTACGTTTTGAAAATGACAAAATAGCATGTGGTCTCACCTTTAAGCCGTCTTTTCCCGGAGCTCCTGGAAACCCCTGTTGAACGAAAAAAATAACTGCTGTTTCAATCATGTTTGAGTCAGTTTCCTTTCGCACTCCAAAGATATACATGTCAGGTTTACTGGATACTATAAAGCCCATGAATGTGAGTATGTATGTGACTTTGTATCAGAGGTTGTTTCAAAGAAAATAAGTTTATTTGAAATGTTTTTAATTCAAACCCGACATCTTCATCATGCTCTATCAACAACGATTATTCATAATTAACTTTGTGCCTGCCTCCAAGCCATTTCTGAGTGACTTCAGCTTGGTGTGCTTTGATCTCTTTCCTGGGATAGTCATCGTTAAAGAAGTGTGAAGACATTGTATAGGGAGCCGGGCCAATATTAATATGATCGGTACCAAGTCTGTGAGTCACACACTGCAACATTCATCATCTCTGAAACCCTGACATGCAGTCAAGATGTGCATGTGACATGGTGAGTCTAATCAGGTTTTAGTGTGGTGAGAAAAACAACTCACTTCTTGTCACACTTCACTAGCATGTGCACTGATTAAATGTATTAACAGGTCCTGAATATAAAAAGTTGTGAATTAAGACACACATCCAACTGTCACGTATGTAATAGGTCACTTTTCATTGTAAAAACAATGTTCTAGACTTGGTTTGGCATCATGCAGCTCATGTTCTGATTGAATGCAAGTGTTGATGGTCTGATTTATCAATAACGAGATTGCATAAATACTCAAAACTAGAAATATGTCTCCATGGCCACATCCTGCACATTCTTGATTCAGATCCCACACTTTAAAAAAGAAGGTTCACACTCGCAGGCAAGACTGAGCGCTGTACAAGAACACGAGCGAGCCAAGGAAAACAACCAAAGCTGTAAATGGATTCAGCCTTCTCTGTTGTTGTTGCCATTACCATGTGTCATCCCTTTTTTCACCCAGAAAATGTGTGCGTTTCTTTAAGAGGGTGAGTGTCGGGATGGTTTCTGAAATCTGTCAGTTGGTTGCGTCCTACTCACGCTCCCTTCATAGATAAATAGATAAATCAATCACTGCTCTCCTGAGGTGTGTCTCACAGTGCAGGATGGTAATATTATCTGAATCCTTTTTGCGAGTAAAACTATAATCCCAAACAATATGAAACATAGTCAAAAGTATTTCCAGGTTTTACTGCATCCATTGCCGTCATCCAGATTAATTTAGTAATTTTGCCGTGTGACACGAAGCAGAAGTGTGGAACTGAACCAACAGAAATCAAAGACAAAGATCGATGTAAGAGGCTGGTGTACTGTATCCAAGTATTACTCAGAGCAGTGGAGGTCACAGTCAGAACACACACCCTCATACTTGCTGATTGAAAGCCTGTGCTGTTATATATGAGGAATAAAATACATCTAATGTATATAAAATGCAATATTTATTTATTATTATTACATTTCTTTCATTTGGGATGTGCAGATTCAAAACACATTTACATCTGTGAAAAAAAGGGCATATATTAACTGACCACAGGTCCTCGGGGGCCTCGTTTGATGTGGGACAGGTCTGGTGTGGGTCCAATAGGTCCCATAAAGCCCCTGGGACCAGGAGGCCCAGGAGGCCCCAACAATCCTGTAAGTCCTGGAGGGCCCTCTGGTCCTGGATCTCCTAAAACATTCCAGACCGATATTAGATAACTAAAAAGAACTAAACCCAAAAAAAGGGGTCAGACACAGACTGTATGATGACTTTTCCAGAATAGATTTAAATACTCTTTTTAGCCATGATTGTGCCGTGGCTCCAGAGATGTTGGTCAGATGGTCGGTCCACTCTGTTCCAGACTGAAATATCTTAAGAACTATAAATGCCATGAAATTCAACTCCCCTGACTATTCCTCTGGTGCCACCAGCAGGTCTAAGTTTCACTTATCTGATGAAAAATCTTGACATCTAACGGACACATTGGCACTAAATGCTGCACTGACATTCTTGGCTGCTGGATGATGAATCCTGATGACTTTAGTGGTCCTCTGACTTTACTTATATGTGCGGTTTTGAGTGAAATGTGTCGACAACATGAATAAATTATGAATTAATTAATGAATAGATAACCATGAAATTTGGTACATATATTCATGCCCCCTTTGTGATGAATGGTAATAAGTTTTGTGATCCTTTAACTTTTTATTGGGCACCATCATCAGGTCAAAGTTTTAAAATGTCCAATAGTTTGTTTTATGACTTGCAAAAATAATGACATTCGCATCAGCCTCTGCTTTACTTTTTGTTTAGTGCTTCATACATCCCTGCTGGATGCAGGCCAGTTTCTTTATGCAAAGTCTGACACTGTTTTATTAGTTTTAGCTTCATGTGTTTTACCTGGAGGGCCAGGGAGACCTGGAGGCCCTGGTAAAAATATGGGCGATGTCAGGATTTTCTCGCTGGTCATCTGCTCTGGGACATCAGCACTGTTTGACAGCATGGCCATCTTGAATTAGAATGCAGAAAAAGATGACTGAGTGAGCAGGTCAATGAGAAGTCAACAACAAAAATGAGATGAATGATATATTGAATAAAGATCATAGCCAAAAAAAATACATCTCTCATGGGATAAAAGCTTTTTTTCCTTAATTTGGAAGTGATGTCAAACATCCAAATGCATACCTAAGCAATTTCTTCATTTGGTTGACATTCCTTACACACTGAAGGGCCAACTTCAAGTAAAATTATGTTGAAATTATATACCCACGCCTAAGATGAAAGCTGTAACCCAGACAGATGGAGGGCCAAGCAACCCCTCTGCATTATTCAGCAAGATCAGGAGAGTTCCTGCTCTGGATGCTAAGTGGCATCCTTGGGAAAAGTTATCTTTGATCTCGGTATAACATCATGTGGATCTGACAATCCCAGAGGGAAACATGTCAAAGACCTTGCTATGTTGCAAGGGCACACAGATCAGAATTCATGCGCACAGACATAGAAGCATATGTAAAAGCACACACACACGCAAACACAAAGCAAGGTCATGGTTCAGCTGCTGATCAGTGAGCATTATGCAAACTGTAGCCTGTGACCTTGGGCACAGGTGTTTGAACCACAGCGTGATCCTAAATTCATAACCTTCAGTTGATGTGAATAAATTAGAATATGCCCCCTTATATACTGTAATGATATATACCGAGCACATACAGTATTTTCATTATGTTTTATTAATACATTAACATAAAAGAAAGAGCTATATAGAGAATAGCCACAAGAGCACTTAGACCACACAGCTGGAAGCAATATATAATGTGCTACAGCCGAGGGTGTTGAGTGCCACTGTTGACAGACTCGTGCTCAGATAGGTTCAGATGCCTGTGAATACACAGAGGGAAATGTAAGCCCACTGCTGAGTTTCACACAACACTTATGGAAGACCTCTCCCAGCTACAATGAGTAAAGTTTTTTCAGACATTTTTTTATTGGGAAATAAAGCGTTACAGTAAATCTCAACAGAGCTGTAAAAATCTGCCTGTTGTTGTTTCTGAAATACTGTCAGGTATGGACTCCTTGGAGATAAAGGGAGATCTTTAGGTGGTGATAAAGAAACAGAGCAGTTCTGCAGATATTTACATTCAGCTCAATCAAGAAGGTGTGTTTAATGCTCACTGGAGCCTTTCTGCAATCAACCATAAAGTACTGCAGGACGCAGAATTATGATTTAAAAATAGTGTAGTGTTACAGCTATGGCTGTAAATATCAATTATTCTCATTATTGTTTAATCTTTCAATAATTTTATCAATTAATTGATTAGTTGTTTGCTCCATAAAATATCAGAAAATGACGTTGATCACCGTAGGTGACGTCTTTAATTGTTTTATTTTGTCCGCAACCCAATGCATAGAGTAAATTGTACTACATTGTATAGAGTAAAATTTATATTTGTAAGATAGAAATGTGTGTTTCTGTTGTTATTTTTCAGCCCCTTACCTTTTGTTTAAGCTGCAGGACGGACATCTTGATCTGGAGGAAATCGTCACACGTGGCTGAGCAAGTTCCAGCATTCATCACATTGTCAGACTTCTCAAAGAGATGCACTGCTGGGAATTTGAAAAAAAAAAATTCTGTGACAAGAGTTCCCAGAAAAAGTTTTGCACAGAAGTAGAAAAAAAAAACATAATCAATGACCTTGTTTACTAAATAGATGGATACTGACAGATTTTGTATGATTTGGGCAAATACTACAAATGGTGATAGAGCAATCCTAATAAAATGAATTTTCATTACTAAACTATTTTTAACTATACTATAACCATTATATTCTAAGGCAATCAATCATTTTCAATCATTTTTCACAGGGCTTGTATGATGACAGTTTGATGGGTTGTTGCCAACTGTGTGAGCTAACTGTTTTTTATGTGATGAGTGACTTATACAGTGCAGGATAACTCTGTAACACTGTCATTTATGAAACCTGAGCGTTGTGGGTCACTTCGAATTCTTGATTTAGACATGACGGTTGTCTAGTAAATGTGTCACAGCCTTGTGGGAGACTAGTGCAGAGCTAATGTCTGACTAATGCCTCTGCTGGAGGTAAATCATTGCAGTATAATTACATATTTGAACACTGATGAAAAGATAGGGGTGTTGAGAAATGTTAGAAAAATGTATTCATGTGTTTTGTTAAACTGTTGCAACTATTGCACCAGCTTTTCAGGAAGCATTGCGTGCCATAGATAGATATGCAAACACATGTTGTGATACCATATTTAGACAATAATATTTCAATAAAGTTTCAAAATCATACTTATCAACTGCTTTAAAAACGTACTGCTGAGAGAACTCGGCAGTCAATCTTGTTCTGAGACAAGTGCTTGTATTGACTCCTTGCTGCAAGTAAAGCTTATTGAAAAGACTCCAGTGACTCTGTCATCGTTTGGTAAAGATTTTTTCAACAAAAAAAAACATTCTTTATTCAGAAACCACGCTGAAATGTTGAAAAGTTTAAGAAATAAAGTTGCACAATCCTGTACAGAGAAAGAACAACATAAAAAGATATCACATCTCCTGGTTTTGTCTCTAACCAGCAGTTACTCTATGAATGCATATATTTTGTGGATGAGTGAAAGTGTCTGGATACTATTTTCCCTACTACGTTACAAAGCAGCATGACACCAAGCAGGGGCATGACTATATGCACCGTAGTTTCTCACTCTCCAGCTTCTCCTGAAATATTATAGGAGGTAATGGAAGATAAACTCATGGGAGGAAGCAGCAAATCTGCAGCCCCTGACTGCTTCATTGGCAACTGAATCTGGGGGAAAAAAAAGACAACTATCGCGGAATCGTGATGCTTTCCTCAAATGCATACAGCAAATCAGAGACAATCAAGGGTCATGGGGGCAGCGGTATGTTTGAGAGACAAAGCTGTTCTGACATTCACAAGGAGCTGGGATGTGTAATGACTACCAGGTGTCTATGTTTGCAGTACTTCCATCTCCTTTTCTCTCTCTCTCTCTCTCACACACACACACACACCAAGTAATATGCGGTCAGCCCCACATCACAGTCAAAGGTGCCCTTGAATAAAGAGAAAACATCTGAGTAAAAATAAATTTCTCACCTCTCTCCCCCTTGGTGCATGTTTTTCCATCTTCTTCCAGGAAATAGCCTTTCTCACATTCACACCTGTAGCTCCCCACAGAATTGACGCAGATCTGAGAGCACACAGTCATGTTTTTGCCTGCACATTCGTCAATGTCTATATGTTGCAGTGACAGGTGGAGACAGACAAGGGACAGCAAGCAAATTAAAGAAAGACAACAACGTTACTCCTTAACATGCAGACACTATCAACTTTCAACCTGCAGAAACTGAAGGTATCTTACACAATCGTACACCGTTAACACCATCCTGACGTAAATTTAGATCGCAGAATGTAAAAATTCATCACATATTCCACATATGACTGTAATGTAATTGACAATTATGATATGCAGTACATACATATACAATACAATTCTCAGCCTTTATCCACTGTATACAGATTGATTCAGATGAAAGAAAACAAGCAGGAAAAGGACACCAAACTAATAATGATGAGTGAATTATGGGGAAGTATATGAAGCACAATTAAACCTCAATTTCCTCATACTCAGTCAGATGCTTCTGCTTAAGGTGGTGACATATGTTTGTTGTAATGTCCCCTTTTGTTGTTTCGGTTGTTCTTACACTACACAACATTTACATGTATCTTTTGTAACCAAACCACTTCCACACTCTGGAAGTTGCTCCCCTTTGTGGAACTAACTTGGAGCGATGTTACCTTCAATTTCAGCCATGCTTGTTGTTGCTGTGCTTAATGGTTGGCAAGTTGGAATATTTACTTATAAATAAAAAGTATAATAATATATGGCACACTCCTAATCTATAGTAAAGAGTGTCTCTAATAGACAGGAAAGGCCAAAATATACTCCTAACATAATTTTTAAAGACAAATAATGTCAATGTGCTAATGTCTCACCTAGACAGTAGGGCTTCTCTCTGTTTCGGTGGCGCTCGCGGTCGTAGCGGTAGCCGGGGTAACAGGTGCACACCACTCGACCAAAATGGTCAGTACACTGTTGCTCACAGGGGGCGCCAGTACACACATCATAGTCTACAGAAATAGATGAGGCATCTCATCAGCATGAACACAAGAAAACACAAGTGGGAATCTCATCAACATCTTGGTTGTTAAACTGTCAGTGAGTTGAGATAAAGTATGTGAAAGGACTAAAGACCTTATGGGACACAATGAGAGGGAAATCCAAAACAATCACAAATACACAAGACAGACATCCAAACAGATTTCCTACCTTCAGGAATACACTGGCCCAGGACAAACTTGAAGCCCTTGCAGCACTTCTTTCTGTAAAATATCAAATTGACATAATTCAAAACGTTTCCATAATGTTTGACATGTAACATTCTGTCTGTTTTTACAATTGTGTCTGTGAATGTGGGAAACATCTTCATGAAGATTAATGTGGCAAAGCTACACGCACACACACTAACTGCTGTCTGCAGGTCTCATTGCTGTGTCTAGCCTGCTGTTTCATGTTTGTTCATGCCTGATGACACTGTATTGAATTTCAGTTAAAAATCCCCCGTCATGTTGACTATGCTGACTCAGTGGCATTTCCTGTTTCTCTTTTTAATTCTTCATTACTGGCCAAATACTGAACTCAATTGATGTTGCAAGGTACGTTCTGCATCTCTGTTGCATTAAAATCTGAAAGGACACGTTAACATGGGTGTTAACCACATGTTAGTACATGGGATGCACGCTCTACTAGATGAAGCTGAAGCTAGTAATAACTGATAAATATTCTTGGGGTAATCTACATCGGTATGTAAGCCAAGAAACTTTAAAGTGTTCAGTTTGACTGGAGAATTATTCAAAACAGGCTGTCATAAGCCAGAAGTGGAGAAAGGGGGCTTTGAAGCAATGAAGGTACATGAAGTGATCTGAGTGGATCACTGGGAAATAGAAGATAATGGGAAGACTAATAGGAATATTTAAATAGTTTTTCAGGTCCAAATGTTTTGTTACATTCTAATTGATTTTCGAAATACATGAATATAACCATATTCATATAACATCACACACGTGTTTAAGACTACAACGGGTCCCGGGGACTCACTACAGTGAGAATTTAAAAAGGAAAGAAGGATACAAGTCAGCAGGAAAGAAACTGAGTTCACAGTGCTGTTGAAAGGTTTTCAAGTTTTTCATTCGAATCCAAACATCCACACTCAGATTGTATTTCAATTTATAAAGACCATGATAAATCGGATCACACTTTATCCAAATGGTTAACAGCTGTGTTTGTAGGTGAGAGAGAAAATAACTTGATGAGATAATGTGAAGCAACAAACTAATGATCTCTCCTTTAACATCTTTCCTGTTGCATTTGTTCTTCCCTCATCTGTGTTTTATTCGCACCATCTCATAACACATTGGTGCAATATTTTTTAATCAGCACAAGTCACATCATCATGAGGTAAAACACTCACACTCAGCTCTGAGGAAAAGTGCTACCAGGTGATAAAAAAAATCTAAATACACCATGAAGTCATGGGAATATAGTGCAGTCACAGGCACTTTGATAATGGAACTGAAAAAGATCATGCTTAACAGCTTTAATTCACGAGTTATGGTGATCAAGGCATTCCTATTGGCCTGTCTGGTAATTTCATGTAATGAGAGCTCTTCTTCCTCCTCAGCGTTCAAACACAATGAAATTATTCATTTATTCTACGCCATTAATCTGTGATCAACCAAGCCTAGAGAAAAGTTTATGCTAGCAGCTCTGTGAGCCTGAGCTATGACAATGTTAACATGGTGATGTTTAGCAAAGGCTGACCATCAAAATCTTGGATTAGAGTGTCATGCATCCTAAAGCTGATGTGATTGGTTTTGCAGGTAAATTAAAGACTTGACCTGATGAGTTCTGGGCTCACCAAAGTTACTGATTCATCCTGAGAGGAACATGAATGTGCGTAACAATTTTCAATGCAATCCATCACTTAAACACATGAACCTCATCATGGTGCAATTGGAAAAGACAGCGGGCAAACAAAGTCAGATTCACCCTCCAGGAACCATGAATCTCTGTGCACAATTTCAATCCATAAAAGAGTTGTGGTGGACCAAGACAGGCCATCCCTAAATCCATGTGGCTAGCGTGACTTAAAGTTCTTGCTCTTTAGGATAATGATGCATGTGATACACAAGGAAATTATTTAAGGAAATGCTGTGGAAAAACAAGAGCAAACTATGTTATCCGAGGACAGTGAAACTGACAGATTTCAGATTAATTTCTGAGATCAGTCTCTTAAATGGCCCATTAGAGACACAGTAATAGGCAACATTTTGAAACCAATGATGCCTTCATTTCAGTTTCTCATCTTATTACATTAAGAGTTTCCATTTGCTACTTCCAATTCTATTTTTAAATCCAATGACCCATCTATGAAAAGGTCGTGCTTTTGCAAGAACATCATCAGAAATATAATCCTAGTCAAACAAAGTAAATCACTGACTCTGCACCACTGCAATCTAATCTATGGTCCACTGTTTTTACAGCCATTTTGATGGGCGCAAGATATACACAGTAGTCAAGTACTTATTCACTCCCACAACTGAATATTTACTACCTAAAGAGGGACCATAATGCACCTGAGGTTTATACTGAAGAACATTAAAAGTCTATCAGTGCTGCAGCTCCTGTGGTTAATCTAGAAGAGGAATAATGACCACTTGGGCCATGTTCAACACATGGCCCGAGGATCCCTGTGTTGTTTGTGAGATTTTTTGTTTGATCTGGTGTTGGTACGTTTCATTAACTGCATGTGTTTATTGTGGTCTTCCATTATGTGATTATACAAAGTTGAGAGTTGTTGATATATTGATATACTGAAATACTGAACCTGATTGACATCCATTGTTGATTTACACAATTAATGATTCATGCACGCACCTGGACACTTTTATTTGAAAGCTACATACAGATAAACTCTTGCTGGAGTCGCTGACTCTTTCTTCAACTTCCTTAATGTTGTTTTCATTATCCACATTCACTACTGGCATTCAACATTTGAACCAGAAAACAGCCAAACACCAGTCTTGTGGTTCCTGTAGTTTTGGATGTGTAGTGACCAAGATGCATTGAGAACCCACCGCTCAGACGAGAGCTGCTTGTGACCGCATTCTTTCAGCAGTGTGTACGCAATTTGTCTTGAGCCACATTGAAGGACTGCCTAATGTAATGCAAATTATTTTGTGTTTGGGCTCTCTTACCTGCCAAAGCAGCAGATGTCTGTGAACACGCTGCCCATTTTAAATGGTTCCAATGCTGAACTAAGAACTGCAATATCCCCACACTCCCTTTAAAAAATAAATAAATTGCGCAATTTTGATCAAATAAAAAGCATTTGTGCCTTATTGTAAACTCTGTGTTAAATGCAATACATTAAGTCGTTTCTTTCTTTGTAAAAAAGCATTGTGTCAGTTTGTCACAGCAAAGTTCCTAAACTCTTATTGAACTATTGAAATTTTGGAACTTTGAAACTAATTATCTGGGCCTTTTTGAAAATTCAGCAGATGTTATACTTTACATTAAGTTACTAAGTTTCTGGGTAAAAAATATTGTGTCTGTTTGTCCTAGTGTGTTGGCTACTACTTATGAGCTGCTGGTTAAAAACTACACTGCATTTGGTCTTTGCAAACAGGAACATGTACACAATCAAAAAAAAAAGAGACGCATGTGTAGACAGATTTAAGGCCATCTGTGAACAAACATACTTATAGTTGTGTACTTGTGATCAGATAACCCAAATGCATGTTAATACCAGGTCTAAACAAGGCATTAGTCTTATTAATAAGCTATTCAGTATGTTTGGAATTTATTTTCTTTGGATTGCTAAAGGTAGTTACTGGAACACCCAACGATTGTTCTAGAAATGTAGGGTGTCTATAAAGCATGTAAATACTGCAAGTTTTTTCTACTGTTGTGGTACTGTAAAATGTTCCAGTGCATGTCAATCTGTGGAAAATTGTTCAATTTGTGCAATTCAATTACATTTCAGCACACGTTGTGGTGTTTGTGAATGGGAGAAGCTTGACTTGGACACTCTGGGAGAGTTGATCTCAGGATGGTTTCTTGTGTGACCCAATATATCATGTAATTTCATGTCAGCTTTGCAAAATAACCACGGTTAGTTGAACAATTATAAGAAAACAAACATCTATGTCCGTCTCCAGAAGATCATGAAGGACAACATCCAATGGAAACAGAATCCATATGTGTGTGTTGAAGTTCATTTTTACTCAACTGTTGCTTTATTAAATTATTCAGAGAAATGCTTATTAGCCCTATGATATAGACAGATACAGGAAATCTTTCCTGCCAAATGCCATCACACTGTATAATAAAAGCTAAAAACTCCGGTCATAATTTACAGTCACTGCACATTTCGCCCTTCTTACCTTGCACAAATCAACACTGCCAATTTGCTGTATATATTTTTGCACAATATATTTTATTTACTATTGCTACTTTGATATTTTATTATGTATAGTATATCTATCTATCTATCTATCTATCTATCTATCTATCTATCTATCTATCTATCTATCTATCTATCTATCTATCTATCTATCTATCTATCTATCTATCTATCTATCTATCCACTCATTATATCATTAAATAAACAAGTCTTAAATTTAAGTGATGTTTGGTTACTTTGCAGATTAAAGCACTTTTAAAACACAATGAGTCTGCCATTTTCCCATTTATACAAATTGATTTAATTTAGAATAGTTGATTTCTTATGTTGTCCCTATGATAACATTTTTATTTTATTTCGACACACAGGCATGAAAACAGCCAGACCAGGAGAGGTAGACACCCGGAACCAAGATGGTAATGATATGACCTGTCTACAAGTTAAAACAACATGCCTTGTAAAGTCTCTGGGTGATGGATATGAAGCTGAAGGCCAATGCACTAAAGCAATAAAATAACCTCAAACCAGCTATGTGATTTATAGTCGGGGGGTGGGAAACCTGTCAGGTCTTTGATATGGAGGGTCTCAAGAGATAAACTGCTGATACATTAAAATAACATTTTCATCACATACCAGATGCTTACCTCTATGTGCTCTAGTTGGAGTTTTCAAAACATCTATGTATATGTATGTATTTATATAATAATATAAGGGAAAATGAATTGTTAGCGATGACATTTGACATTTGTTTTTTAATATCTGGTTTAAAATAGCATTGTCCAGTAACATTTAAACTAATTCACTATAGTCATCATAATATTGCCTGCTTTAGAGATATTTTTGTCAAATGACATGTTGTGGCAATGTTTAAGGTTTCCAGAATAGTAAGTTACTTGAGGTAAAATTGTAATGTTTTCCAATGAAGAGTTCCAAGTTAAGTGTATGAAAAGTGTGACTCCAGCTTCTGCAGGACACTTAAATCGAAAAGGATATAAATCTTTCCAAACAGCTCTGTCTATATTTAAACAACTGTCTGAGTCAATGTCTGGCATTGATTCCCAAAAAGCTATTTAACAGTCCACCTCCAGCTCCTCTCACACTATTTGAACAGCAGAAACAGCTCAGATCGAAATCACCCTCCACAGTGACACACTAGGGGACAGTCAAAGAGCGTGATGTGAGGGTGTCTTTGTTGTTTTAGTATTTAACAGTTTAACTCCTTGCCAAAAAAATTAAGCATGGGTAATCAAATGGTAAACCACGATCATGCTGAGGGATGACGCACAGGCACCTTTCATAACAACAGCTAAGAATACACTCCCATGTAAGTTTGTTAGTTGCTCATGTACATCATGTAAATTAGCAAACAGATTCAAAACACATGTGGATTTCATTCATATTCATGAGAGAGAGAACAAGGGGGGGAAAGATATCCCAAATGTATTCTTGACACTTTTCTACAAGAATATCAATGAGCAGAGTTAGCACTCACATTCCCACACACACACACACATACACACACAGTAAAAGCTTGGTGACTGACATTTAACTTGAGACACACTACATTGTGAGTCCTGCACTTGTTCAGAATGAGCAGGACATTACAGACTGTTTTGCCACCTGTGCCTTTTTCACTTAAAGGTTATTTCATTTTGCCTACTGATCCATATCATTTTACAGGGGCCCCCCATGAAATCTAGACATAGATTAGTCTGACCTCAGTTACCCGGGGTGAACCATAAGCACTCTAATTACCTTATAAACAGTGGACCTCCCCTGAACCAACATGGTGGACCAGCCTGGCCTCACTTTGTCTTGTAGTTTAATAAGTAAGTAAGTTTAAGTAGAAGCACCTATGGTACGAGTCTGTCAAAGTGTACATGGATGAAGAAGATGCATGCACCTCCACATGAGAGGCCCACTTCCCACATTCACATCCCAGCATGGCCTTCTCTCTAACAAGGATAACAATTACATAACTAAAGGGTATCAGTCACACAAACACACAACACACAGCTGTGAGACAACACATGCAGTCTGCTCAATGGAGGCTTATTTGTCCAGCATTGCTGCCAGTGATATACAATAACATATCTGCATTCCACTCAAGAGAAGATTTTGTCAAAGTGGGGAGGACACAGTGAAGCTCGCGCTAATTAGCTTGCTCATTGGGAATGGTATTTAGTCGGGAGACAAGCAACCTAAAGATGCCATCTTGAGTTGTGATTGGCATTTTTCACTTTTCTTCACATACACATACTCATGCAAAAAATGCGTTGATGTCCAAGAGCTGCTGATCTGCTCCTCTATATACAATATTCAGTATCTACAGACTTCATTTGTCTATACTCTACCCTTTACCCACCATGTCTTTTCAAAGATTGCTGTGCTCATGATAATAATCTCTTCTTTCCCACTCTCACCTTGCACATTGTCATTAAAATCTGGCATCCACCTTAGACTAGATCACAGAATGAAGAAGCTGCGCTTTTCCCCAGGAGGATGGCACCATCTACAATGTCATTATTGACGAGACCGTAGTGTCTCCTGGGTTTTAGTCAACTGACTCTTGTGCAAAACCTACAACACAGGCAAAACCCATTCAGTATGTTTGCACAAAACCATCTGTTCATCAGACGTTTTCTCATCAACAATGCCTAAATTCTTTTTTTCAATGTTCAGTCTTTTGTCTAAACTGCAACACTTCCCTCCAGCCTGCAGTTCCTTTAGCTCGTCCAGATGTAGCCTCCTCACTGAATTCTCCCTTCAGAATCCTGGTATTGGCATGCTGGACTACAGCTGTTCATCTTTTCATGCATTCTGCAGATATACTGCAGACTTCTGTACTCTTCACTAGCAAGATCAAGGCTCCACTCACTGTCAGCTCTAAACAGCAGGATCACTTGTTATTCTCTGTTGGACATTTTTAGTCCAGTTCCCTCATACGTCACATGAACTAACGCTGCTGTCAAAAACCCAGAAACAGTTCTGAAGACTCAATAGCTATTTTTCAGTTATCAGTTACAAAATTTGTTTAATCCTTATCTTGAGGAAATCCAGAGCTGAGAATGAGAGTGATTGCCTTGGTTATAAAAAGAATAACAAGCAGTCAGGAAAACACATGATGGGGCAATGATTCAAAGGATAATCACAGGTATAAATGTGGGACAGAGAAGAAGGAGGGAGGAGGAAGGAAAATCTGAATTTGCTGGAATTTGTTTCTGTTAAAGTAAAACAATATATTTCCTCTTCTTTAAGCCAGGCATCAGGCAACACATGTGCTTTAATGTTTGACCCTCACAATTGATTTCCATTTTTATGAGAAAGTTACAGTTCAGCAGCTGCTGATGCTCTTCTGTGTGCTCCAGATACTTATTCAACTGTAAACTATGGTCACTAATCTAAAAGGAATGCATTTCTCCCATGTCCCATGTCCTAGTGTTGGGATTCTAGCAAATATTTCTTGGTTCTCTTAGTCGTTTATAATAGTAAACTGAAAATCCTTTGTACGGTCAGACAAAAACCATAGACAGGGGGTGTCAGTTAGCTCAGTTGGTAGAGCACCCGCCCCATGTACAAAGGCTCAGTCCTGGCCACAGCGGCCCAGGGTGCGAATCCGACCTGTGGCCCTTTGCTGCATGTCATTCCCAATCTCTCTCTCCCCACTGTCATTTTTAAGCTGTTCTGGCCGCTGCGATCTTGGCAGTCCTGCCTCTGCCACCTCCTGGCCAATTTTAAAAAAATCAGGAAAAGATGTGAATTGTCTTTGGACATAAGGTGGGCTGAACGACGTCTGGGTGCTCAAATAAAACACCTTTAAGGGCACCCACCTGTCAATCAAAGCAACCATGTGTAACTTAAATTTAAATTGAACAGGCAACAAGTAATACAGAAAATACCAGACTGTAAACATTTTTGTATTTCTGCTATGAGGTTGCACATTTTAACACTGAGCACTTATGGAGAATAACGTAATATAATGCTGGGATAAACTTAGTTGTGCCTTCTTTATTATGCCTGTAGTCTCTGTATTGGCAGTGTATTCCAAAGAATTATCGTGTATTCAAATGTCACTAAAACACTTCACACTTCACTCCAATCAGATAAAATATGTTTCTCTGACTGATTAATGTTACAGGAGCAAAACATTTGTACGGAACCAAAAATGTCCTTGAAATGTCCCTCTCTTACTTTGGTCATCATGGTCATTGTATGTACTTCTACCTAAATGCAATAAATAAAGAATATCAAGTTACTAATAACCATATATTTAAAGCAGTCATATAATATACCCTTTCAGTCACACACACACACAAAAACATCAAACTCAGGCCTCTTGGTTCTGACTTTGTTGTGGAAAATCACACTATGTCATTTAGAAATAAAACTCCAGTGCGTCAAAATGTGTCCAACTTCTGTAAGCACACACTCGTCTCCATGACAAACAGCAGATAAAGTCAAGAAACACATTAGCCAGTCCAGATCTAGACACAACTGCATTATATTAAGAGGGACACTTACTTCTGCCAGTGACATATCCCAAAAAAACAACTCGGAGGAGAACAGGTTTATAGGAACACATTAAAAAAAAACAAGTACATGGAGTACATCTGCAGAATGCCTGGATACCTCTGTGTTTTCCAAACTTCTAGACTGAAAGAAAAAAAAAACATTCTTGGAAAGGTCATTCATTCTGCTAAAAATACTACTGTAAACACAGAAAAGAAAGGAGTCGGACATCAGGGGTTGTTGCAGTCCATAATTTTCTCTATGCTGGCGGACGTTTAGTGCACAAACATTCCTCTTCCAAATGTGTTGCTGTTACTTCAACTATGCTAGATATGTTGTACTATTTTCAGTAATTACAATATAATTACAGACATTTCTTTGGAGATGTAAAAGGTAAATGATGCTGGAGAAATATCATTTTCCACAAGCTGATATCAGTCTGTTGGAGGAGGGCCATTACAGACAACAGTTGTGGTATTATAACCCCAAAGCACTTAGCAGTATAACTCAGCATAAAGACTAAAGGGACAATTCATAGACTGAGGGGTCCAACAACAACTCAGCTGTTCAAGAGCTTTATCCAAGTACACTAATTTATAAGAAAAGGGTGAAATAGGCTAGTTGTTATTGGCACAATATCTCCACAACACAAATGAAATATGTTAATAGCTAATAGTATCTGGTGCTGTATCAAGATGACACCAGATAGAAGATTTAAGTGCATTAATGACTTTTGGAAAGCACATTGTGTATGTACTTACACCCACACACCTTACAACATAGTTGCACCTTAAGAGTTTCTCCACCAGTTACTATTTGAGGATTCACTTTGAAAAACTGCATTTTAAGCTGCATTAACAGATTTCTGGCCACTGAGGGACTGAAGAACTCTAAGGCATGCTGCCAGACACACAGCCCTGACATCACATTATTAAACTGTTTTGGCTGACATGTTAGAAAACAACAACTTACTATCCAGCAGGCACACAGCAACATTAACCCACTGGAATCCACAACCAATGAGGCAAGTCTCAAAAGAGCTGAACATGTATCTGTCTATTCCACACCATAGATATAGATATAATATCCTAAATATAGTATCTAATTGATTATACAGCCTGGGGAAAGAAATCCTAATGCACATGTAGATGGTAATGTGATAAATGATATGCAGGGAGGAAGCCACAAGCAAAGCAACTGGAAGGAAAATGACATTACAGAGACCTGGTCTTTGGTCCGATTAGGAAACAGTTAGCCTTTTATTTGACAAATATCCCTCTCTTCCATTCAAAATAAATGTCTCCCTGCATTGCTATTTATCTGTATCCAGGGTGAGGGCATATATATGTCTGCCCAGAGAAATAATGGCGCCCCATTTGATCACTAACACGCAACATTAACATAACCTATTGGTTAATGACTGTTTGAACTCGGTGTTCACAGCCCGTGACAGTCGCACAGTTTTGGTACAATACTCCTTGGTGAGACCCCTCATTTTTAAGACAACAAGCAGTCTGGTTTGAAAATTGTGGAAATGCGTCGCTCAATTTAATGTCACTAATTCTAAACTTAATTCTTGCCCTTTTGTTTTCATTTCCTCTCTGGTGACAAAAAGGAAAAAGGAAGGAATGGCAACTGTCAAATAAAAGTAGGAACATATGCTGTCAGAGTGTAGCAACACAACACAGTCACAAGTTAAAGGGAACTGTTGCTGGTAGTGATACAAAAGTCTGTCATTGCGGTTACTATAGACTTAAAATCGTTTAACATTTTGAGAAAAACACTTTAATCCATGAGAGTGGTATCAATCGTTTCATCTCTTTCTACAAAGTGTTTTTTTTCCCAAAAATCCAGAACTATTCCTGTGTTCTGCTCAAAAATACTTAGTGAGGTCCACAACAGTGAGCCAATAACATTAATCAAACAGGAAATGTGTGTTCCTGCTTGCCTGACTAATGGCGTAATAATAATAATTATAAGCCATATAAGGAATGAATTACTGTTATAATACATGGCAACTGAACGTGTGGCTGAAAAGGGTCACTTGCAATAAGGACATTTCTTCTTATTAAACTATTTGCTGTTAGCAGCTACACTGGCCATGCACAGCATCCCCGCTGTGCTGGCATCTGCAAGGTAATCCAACAAAACGGTTGTTTTTTTTCAATGAGACTCACTGCAGGAAAGTGGTGGACAGCTGGAGCTAAAATACTACCAGTCTGCTATGACAGAGGCCGACTGGGCCCGTGCTTCTCTTTCTTGCATTTTCTCAGTGGTGCACCAGGCTCAAGCAAATCTGATTTGACTCTGACCACGGGTTATAAAATGTGAAATAATCCATAATGAAATATGTCTGCTTTTATGTCACATTGTGAGTTGAGAAACTTTTTTTTTCTTATTTAAATATATGAGGACAAGTGCAGAGGTGTGTGTGATGTCTCTGATAGTGACACCTCAGGAAATTATACAGAGCACGGCTGTCTGTGGCCTGTTACAGTAAACCACAATCACTCCTTCCATGTGTTTCTAAGAAAACCACTGTACTGGACACAAGCCAGATATTACCAATCCTCTCTAAACACTGAGGTTGCTGTGAAAGCATGCAACTTCCACTTGGGGGAAATGTTTAAAGAATCTTGAAGGGATTATTAGTAATTGAATGCCTTTGTTATTATTCACAGATTTAACAGCTCATTACGTTAACAGTGTAGAACAATCTGCTACAAAATAAACACTACAATATGAATAGCTGTACTACCCAAATGATACAAAAAAAAAGTAGAAGAAAAATGGATTTTAGGAAAACTGGTCCCTGAAGAACTAGCCTTCTGAAAGGTGAACTAAAATCAACAGTAGTTTATGACAGATTATATGCTTTTTAAAAGGTTTATCTTTCATCCCAATGTAGAAATGTAAGGTTTAAGGTTTAGATGTAAAAAGCAGATGTTCTTGAGACCTTCGAGTAGTTAGAGTCGGTCTACCGTGTCACTACTTCCCTCCTGATGATTTAACAAGAAATGTTTAAAGTACCATGAAAAAGGGCTCTAAATTTTTAAATAGAGCTCTCGATCAATCGACGATCCATTCAAACCACTTGACAATGAGGCTTCAAGTCTTCAAGAAATCAATACAGTTCATTTACTGAACAACTAGAAATGGTTCATGAGCAATCCCACTTGGGAGCCTTAAATGAAGTGTTATAAAGCCACGAGAGGTGACCGGGGCCTACTGATGTTCAGAAAACTGGATGCATATGCTTGTTATATTTCTATTCATGATCTGTTTTTGTCATTTTTGTCAATTTTATGCTCATTCCTGCTTCTTTCTGTTTTAGCCATGCTAGCTGCATGGCTTTAGGCATGGCAACGTCTTTAGACTTTAGACTGAAATATTTCAACAATTATCAGATGGATTGCTATGAAATTTTGTAAAAACATTCATGACATTCCGAGGATGAATCCTGCGGACACTGGTGATTCCCTGGTTTCCTCTAGTGCCACCATCAGGTCAAATGTTTCACACATCCTGTAAAATATCTCACCATCTACTCGAAACATTAAAAAATGAACTAACATGATCAATAGAACGCAAAGAGGTAACAGCCATTACAGAAACGTCTAGGACAGTGGTTCTTAACCTGGGTTCGATCGAACCCTAGGGGTTCGGTGAGTCGGTCTCAGGGGTTCGGTGGAGCCTCCGCCCTGGAATTTTTTATACCATTTGTTACAACATATCTTTGTGAGCAATCGTTTTCGAGGATGCAGGACATAAAAACTAAGAAAAGGAACAGACTTTGCTGTGAAAATGACATGAGGCTGGCACTTGCTAAGGTGAAGCCACGCATATCTGAACTGGTCTCTCAAAGGCAACAGCAGAAGTCACACTGAGGTAAGTTGTTGTGAGTTCATGCACTGTGTTGGTTTTGTTATTTGAACAAGGTGATGTTAATGCACGGTTCATTTTGTGCACCAGTAAAAAAATCATATTTTATTTTTTACTAAAGAAGGGTTCGGTGAATGAGCATATGAAACTGGTGGGGTTCGGTACCTCCAACAAGGTTAAGAACCACCGGTCTAGGAGTTGTGTTTCAGGGATATCTACTGAAATTAGCATGCTACCTGACTAGCTTTGCCCCATACTTTGTTATACCACTTGTGCATTGAGATGCAAGTGTGAGTCACTGTAGCGCTTAGTCTGCCCTCAGTCCAACATAAGGGCAAAAAAGTGAAGAAGCATTTTGAGCGGAGTGACAGAGCTGCTGCCTCAGCAGCAGGGGGGAGCTGTAGTGAAGAGTCCTGGAGGCAGAGCCAGAGCTTTTTGATGAATTAACACCCAGAGTCACACAGATTTCTGCTCTGATCCGGAGCCTTTTGCTGGCAGGAGGACAGCTCAGAGTTTACTTTTTAAACTTTTGGGATTAGTTGAAATATTATTATTACTGTTAAAAAAAATATCTTCACTCTTACTCTGTGACTTTATCTTTACACAGAGACTGAACAAGAAAGGAGATTTTTTTGTAGAAAAGTGTAAGAAGTGCAGAAAACATGTGTGCTCCAGCTATCCAGTTGTATTTTATGGATATGGATCAGTTAGCATAGTCCTGATCGTTTAAGCTCCGTTCAGAAAAAAGACAGCAAAGGCACAAAATACAAAATATGGACGTCATATCCATGCCACGCCACCCAAAGGTTTTGAAAGAGCCATCATGAGAGGGTCAGAGTGTGATGGCTCTGGTCGTCACCATCTTGGTAATCCTGCCCCTGCTCTTGCTTCACTTCACAGCTATGGAGGTTGCTGCTCAGTGGACAGACCTGACAGAGCATGATGGCGAATTGCCACCATGATATATGATATGGGTTACACTATGATATATTTTGGCATCCTTTTTATTTGTATATTGCAATAAAAACACAGAAAATCAGTTTATTTTGGGTTCCTGCCACTGTAATGTTGGTAAGTGGGTTCAGTGGTTGTAACTACTTGGCACCGCTGTTATGAGAGTTTTGAAAGAGACATTGCAAAGTCCACTGCATCAAGGGTTGGTGGAGGTCAAACACTGCCCCTCGCTTTCTTCAGAGCATGTGGCCAGAAAATACATTTTGCTTCTTTAAACTGCCTGAAAAACAAATACCATTTTCATCAGCGTCTGCTAGCGAATGGTAGCATGCTGACACACTAAATTAAGATGATGAACATGGGAAATATTATTCTGCTCAACATCAGCATGTTAGAATTGTCACTGTGAGCATGTTATCATGCTGACATTAGCATTTTAGTGAAAGCACTGCTGTTCTAAGCCTTACAGAGCTGCAAGCATGGCTGTATACTCGTTGTCTTGTTCTGTTTTGCTTTGTTTTGTTTGCTGTTTGTGGAGCGTTGTTAATAAGTGACTCAAAGTTGTAATCAAAGTGATCAGATTTAAATGTAGGATATCTGATATAAGCCTTGTCCTGTAGTTGTGTCATGACAAGAGCCCAACATGTCTACATAGTTACTGTATTATATTACTTCTTTTATTCGTTTCATATGGTCCTTTTGACAAGTGTGTAATGTGACTATGTGCTATTTGACATATTAGTCCACTTGGGCTTTGTGGTTTTCATGTGTTTTTTTTTTAGTATTGAAATTTAAGATGCTGTCAAGGGACTACACTGGCCAACTCAAATTATAATTTGTATGCGTTTCCATACAAATTAAACAAATCCGTCCATCTCAGTAATTTAAGCAGAATGGCAAGATTTAGCTCTACAACCGCTGTATAACATGGTCTTCACATGTGGACAAACACACTGGAGATTGTGGTGAATATCGTCAAACTGAATTACAACCGACTCACAAATATTGAAATTCTGCAGCATACAAGCAAAATTTCTCAATGGAGGGGCCAACATGTG
The DNA here is from genome assembly GCF_000972845.2 of Larimichthys crocea. Lineage (NCBI taxonomy): Eukaryota > Metazoa > Chordata > Actinopteri > Sciaenidae > Larimichthys > Larimichthys crocea. The sequence continues at coordinate 11,189,066 of NC_040019.1, forward strand.
TGCCAAACATGAAGCCCTTTTTTTCCAAAAGGTGTTATTAAAATTGAATGCTGCAGCTGTTTACAATTTAACATGACCGGTATACGGCGGTGTACTTACAAGCGAACATTTCCTGTGGCTAGCTGCTGTCCTTCAGGTCCAATAAATTAGCAGCTTATTCTTTTCACTAATGGGAGAATACATTAAAGCTTCAAGTGGCTCAATGATGAATAACAATAAGCTATGAAAAGGAATGCACACCCAGTTTAAAACACACACCCAATTGCTTTCAATTAGCTGATTAACATGTCAAGAACTTCCTGTTTCACAGTAGTGGGTGTACATATACTTGTTTTAATGCAAAGTGCTGTTATATAATTATCTTACGTGTTTACTACATCTTAAGCACAGTCATAGATCTACAGAGCAGAGCCATGGACCTCCATATCACCACATCTCAAAACCACAGCACGACCAAAGCGTGACCACACTTCAGTTCTCCATGGAAAGACACAGATGAGTGACTGAGCATCAGGCAAAAACGACACGAGTGGGATTTTAAGAAAACAAAATATCAGGAAAAAATGTTGATATATGTATTGGAGAAGGAAAAATGCCTGTGATCCAAAAATGTTAAGTTGAACGTGAAACAGACCACACAAGTTCGCAAAGATCTCAGCAAAGATCACCAAACCATCAAATAAATCTTATGAATAATTTAATTTACAATCAACTAGCACTTAGCATGTCTTTAAAACTGACGTTTAAGGTCAGAACATGCAGAGAATATCAAAATATTTCATGATATGGCCACAACCAATCATTCATTAATTAATTAACCAATTAATTAACCAAGTGGATGTCCTGTGGTTAGAGATTTGATTTATGGTAATTTCTTTAGTCCTCATACCTTTGAAGATGTGGAGGCTTTGTCAGAGGCAGAACATCCATTTCCACTCACACCCTGACCTCCACATACTGTTTTAACTACTGTATACGGCCAAAGTGTCCGTGCTCTGGGAAATAGGTCAAACTCATCCAAACAACCGTATTTTGATAAAACAACTCTAGGCTTTAGAGGATATTATGAAGCAAGAATTCTGAAAGTCATGGCCTTTCCAGTAAAGTCATGGTTTTCATTAAAGTCTTCTTTCAAATGAAAACAGATGGTAAAATGCATTTAAGGAACCAAATCAGAGTACGCTTTGTCTTAATAATGAAAGTGTTTCAATAAATCTGATTATAATTTTAATAAGTTTCTAATTATTCAAAGAATTTAAGTAAGTGAGACATTTCCAGATGTGGGACCATATTTGTTAAAATGCTGAATAGTTTTTTCTTTACTTGCAATTTTCATTAAAAGAAAAAAAACTTTAGTGTACCAAATACTTAAAGGAAAGTGAGAGGATGTTTGCTGCCGCTTGCGCCCTATATCCGTCACTAAGGAATGCTCCTTAATACTAACAAGTCCTCCCCTGCTCTAACTATGATAACTTACACTGCGCTCTGTCTTTTCAGTGCTTTTAAGGAAATTCATCCTTTACTTATAGGGCAAGAACTATAATTTAATTGTTGACAAGACTGTGCCTATTCAACTCCTTTAAATCTCATCTAAAACAATAAAGATGTGCTGTTAAAATGTTTTGTAAAATGTCACCCCCTACGGGAGCAAAAATGAATGACAATTCTAAATCAAATTTGAAAAACCTCAGTTCAACTCTGACTGTAAGAACATCAAACGGCATGCTTAAATATTAATGACAGGACCTGCAGAAATGACTCATGACCAGTTGGCTCATCTTCTGTAACAATGTTCAAAATGTGTTGCAACACAATTAAAGTGACACACAATAATGGCCGCCTCTGGGGCGTATGTGCTATGAATTATTAAGATCAGTAGAAATAAAGATTTCTATGGGACAGAAAAAACAAACTAAAGTTGCCAGTAATAGATGTCGGAATCCAGGCATTTGCGCAAAAACAAGTGACAATCGTAAATAAAGTTGATGTACGAAAACAATCCCTGTCTTCTGTTAAGTAACTCTATTCTCTCTACTGATGTTCTTGCGCTTTTCATTTTCTGTGTAAAGTACTTTGGAAGTTCTTTGCAACATCTTTTTTACAACAGTAACATAAATTACACAAAGCCCTTGAGCGTGATGTCAGTACAAAGCCTAAACCACAGCAACTCAGATTTATAATTTCTTCACAATCATTAGGCGGAACTTTTTATAACGCTTGAAGCAGCACAGGAACAAACATGTAGGTTTATCTTCTTAACTCAGTTTAAAAGAAGCAGAGAAAAGCACGAACAAAGGCTTTTTCTGAATAATGGTGTATTTCAAATAAGTCCTATAGGCCCAGAACTGCACATGCAGGTGCAAATAATCCCACCTGTGCAGGGTATTTACTAAAGTGGGGCACGTACATGAGGACACAGGCAAATAATCAATCAAGTGTGAATGAGCAAAAATAACCAAACAATCAAGTAATGCACACAATAACCTGATTGTCACAATCTCCCCTGTAGGCAAGAACTGGCACATATAAAATCCTTTCCTGTGTACAGAAGTATTGTTATTGAAAACCTGACTAGTGGGTTTAAAGACGTGCTTTATAAGCTCATCAACAATGAAGTTAACCTAAGCCAAACACCCCGTAAGAAAAGCCTCTGACTGACCTACTAGTGGACAAGGCGATATCTATTCGCAACGGGAGGTGAAAGCATTGTGCTCTCTTCAATCAAATGCCAGGATCAGGGAGTGATTACTACCAGTTCCAGAAGTTTAATAGCAGAGAGCCACTTACCTGAAATGACACTCAAAATATCCCTTACAAATGGAAAAGCTCTGTCTACACCTGTTTGTCGACTAAATTGCTGAAACTGTCCTTTGTGGTTAAATGGGGCTTTATGGGCTCCAGCTATAGGGCTCTCATTTGGCCTGAAAACACAGAACACATAGGTCATGGGATGAACTGATCTGAACCTCATTCATTCATCTATGCTGGAAAAAGGATGCCGTCCTCCAATGAATGCTTCAGCAGGTGTCCTAAAACTAACATATGTTTACGTTCAAGTGACAAATTCCTCTAGCTTTGCCCCTGCAGATCGCTGTTTGTTTCCCATTTCATACGAACAGTCAATGGTGGTTTCTTTCCTCGATTTTGAACTGAAGTGGTTATTTTTGTAACCTAACCTTAGTGAAGTTAACCCAAACCATGCTATTCCCCTGGTTCTAACCAGGTTGGTGCCTAAAATAAACCAAACCCCAACAACAGCATTATTAAAATAGATTTATTTTTCTAACAGGCAGTTTTGGAAGGAAAAAACAGATGCTGTTGTCCTGCCAATAAGGGTGTCAGAGCAGAAAACTCCTATCGGTTATTATAAGAATTTCATTATATTTTAAAATCAGACAGACTCAGATCATTAGCTTAATCTGACAGCTGATCTTCTCCTCCTTGGCTTTAGTGTTGAACTGTGTGGGAGCTGTCAACGAACACCAAATGTTCATGTCAACTCCTTCAATCTACAGTACAGACTCAATAATACAGCCATCCACTTCAGTTAACAGGCTACATATCCTCTTTCTGAATATTGATAGAAAACAGATGTTGATGTCTGACAGGATGTTGTGTGTCATTTCAGGTATTGGGTTTATGAAGAATTATGGGATATCAGACCACAGTCTTACAGCTGTGTCAGTAATTCAGCGCACATATTCAGCAGTTTGTAAAAGCCTTTCATTAACCTTATAAAATAAATTCTTACTTTTCTCTACTTTTCTCTTATTACTCAGTATTCAGGATTAAAATGTAGGGAAACAGCGCCAGGTACCGTAAATCATTCCAGGCATTTTTGATTGGCATGATTTTTCAACAGTGTTATCTGATTCTGCATCTCCTGAGGTTAATTCCGGTAAACTCTGTTTCACTCAAAGGACTGTTGAGAAACAGCTTGGACTTATTCCATGCTCCTTCCTGAGTCAACTTATTTACTTTATCATGATGCATTTCTGTCTTTCCAATTGCTGAACTAGAATAGCCTTTAATAAAAAAATATACTATGTGGTTTAAACCAAACCTAAAAATGTTTTGCTAGGAATCTGGAAGTGGTTTCTATAAATCAAAAATATGCCAGTCTCTGGGTTTTTGGAAACCTTTAACTGGAAACCACTAGAACATTGTTTACAGCAGAACAACAGCTACAGCAAGTGTATTATTGCTTTTCTGTTTCGCATTAATGCTACCTTCCAGAATCTTTTCACATGAACTGTGCTGCTGTGTTTTTTTTTCTGTAGAAACAAGAAGACAAGACTTGACAAGTATACTTGTAAACTCTACTAACTGGTTCTCTGACGCATATCCAGTAGCACACATGAGGTGAGTGATAATTGCATTTGTAAGTAATAAAACACACATCTTTAGAGGATGTCTGAGCGGAATCATTTGAAATTGCCTAATATTTTCCAACTCTCTCGTGCAGTCATCAGTTTCCTGCAGAGGGCTTTCGTTCTTTCATTCAATAATCAATTGAATAATTGTACCAAATCAGTCTATGTGTAATTTTACCTAGAACTTCGAGCAGACATTAAAAAAAATGTTGGAAACTTTAAGCTTGACATCTATTTAAAAGACTCGGACCTATTAAATAATTACTTCACAATAGTGGTTGTGTGCCCATGAGTGTGCGTTGAGTGTTTAGTAACATTATGATATAGGGGCTTTCCTGGGTAACATTTTTCCATCAAGAACTTCTCCTGAAAGATGTGACTCGTGTTGTTGATAAATTTAGACTTTTCACTGCAGAACATTTAGCCTTGTAATTGTATCAGAAATAGAATAGCCACAATATATCCTTCATGGAGCTATGATCACTGGAGAGATGACAATATGGCAACAAAAAACTCCCAAGTGAATTTCCTGCGTTGAAAGCTATTTGAATTGGGAGAGGGAACCAAAGTCCAACTGAGAGGATTATTCCAAGGTGCAGAATACATTTATATTTGATGTGAAAACCAGACTTGAAAACTAAGGAAACAAGAGAGGCTTAAAGCTTTGTCGCCAAATTGAATTATCAGACTGAATAATTTCTCTGGAACTGAACATTACCCCCACTGTGGTTGATTTTACATGACAATAGAAATCAATTACTCATTTTGCGGTCAGTGGAAAATCTAGCAAATTCCCTTTGGCAAATTTCTGGGCCACATGATTCACCACAATACAATGGTAAAAAGGACTATTTAAAGATGTAAGATACAAGACAGACTTCCATTTCATTCGAATGAACTGATGTCGACATTTACGGGACATAAACAATGCCGTTTGGATCAGCCAAGTGCATGAGAAGTATCATGGCTATCATGTCTCACAGGGGGGGGGCCTAAAGTAATGTTATTCTCGGTTTCCTTACAGCGTAAACCAGTTTCCCTTGAATTCCAGAGAGGAGGAGGAGGAAACACAGGAGAGGGGGGGAGAGAGATTGCAACAAAATGCTCAGTACCACCAGAATTATTTGGAAAAATAACAAAGCAACAATTACACATGCCACACATCAATTATGTGTAACTGTTGCAGCTGTAGGGTGGAAAGAGTCGCTCTGCCTGTGTTCTGCTTCTTATCCAGAGAAGCATTTCCTTCACAGAGAAGGTAAGGCTGACATCGTATACACAATAAATCAAGCCAATGTAATCACTGTTTCATGTACCCTCTTGTCACCTAAGAAAAGTTATAAACAAAGATTATTAATGTGTCTTCGTCCTGTGATGGTTAACAGATCGGATCTGGCTATCATCTCGGATTTTCCGAGATCTCTTAATCTGAGCAGGTGAAAAAACATGTGTCTGAAGTGATTAAAGGAGTAATATGTAAGATCTGGCCACAATTACAGTTCATGAATGTTTAAACATAAAAAAATAACTCATTATTGACATTATTTAAAAGAACATGTTGAGGGAACAGTTATGACTTTATGTCAAATATGTAGCAGTCGTATCTACTGAAAGTAGCATGCTTATCGAATAGCTTCGGCACGTACCTTCTTCTAACTACTTGTGCCTCGTGAAATGAGAGGAGAGAACCTGGAAGCAGACCTGGAGCTTAAAGAATAAACATCCGCAGTCAAGCTGGACTCCTGGACTATCCTGACTTTTGCTTCTCTGCAGCAGCAGACTGCAACTACAGTGATACTACTTCATATTTATACAGAAACCGAAAAAAGCGTAAGCGAGGAAGTTGGATTATTTGGTCAGTCCTTACTATGAATTCAGATAGCACAGTTCTGATCGTTCCACTCAAAAAAACAAGCATTTTAAAAACTGTTTGCTCGTTGTCTTGTGAACCGACCTGAAAAAGTATTCAAGAGTTCAAACTTTGCACAAATTATCATCATGATGCAGTTATCTCGGCATTCCCTTTGATCCGTTTATTGCAGCCAAAACACAGCAAAGTCTGTTTATTTTAGGTTCATACTACTATAACTGTAACAGTTAATAACTGTAAGTGGGTTCAGTTACACCGCAAATAAACACAAATGATCCTTCAGTCATATTTTAACCACTTGGCATTACTGTTATGAGATTCTGGAAATTTCACGTTTGAAGACATTGCAAAGTTTATTATGCATGTCTAACAATAAACAATCTTTAACAGTGTCATTGCATCGAGGATGGGAAAGGTGAAATGCTGCCCCCCCCCATTATTTTTGAACATGTGGTCAGGAATTACACACTGCACCTTTAAGGTTACTAAGGATAATGTTCTTAATTGAGCAGCATAAAAGAACAAGAAAATGAATAAATCTCTACACCTTTTCATAAATATGTATTCTGTCACTATCTCTGGCCAGTTTAATTCAGGAAAACTCACCTCTTCTGATTATACTCAGTGTGTCAGTAATCATGCTTTGACACAAGCCACAGAAAGCAAATTCTCCGGACATAGAAACAGATTTATGCTGATTTATGCTTTCAGCAGCAGACAATACACTCTGAGGATAAATAGGATGATTAGCATGGTCAATGAAAATCACAATGGCTAAATCAGCAAAAAGAAGATCGCCACCAACAGCAACAAAAACAGAAAACCAGAAAACAAAGGCAAGCCATACAAGTGGCAATACTGATTACAAACCCATCACTGGGAGGTATACTACTGAAGCAGAACAGCAGTGACCAATTTGCACAAGATGTTGCCAAACTGGAACAAACAGCTCGCACTATATCAGTTTAATCAAAGCCTCCTTTGGTTTTTAGCAAAGAATTTATGTTGCAATCACAGACATTCATAATTTAATTGCAACTTCTGGAACAAAAACCCTGCACAACCTTTCACATCTTACTATGAGCCAAGCATATTTAACCCCACAGCCTGTGCAAATACAAATATAAGTATATATTTTGAAGCCTGAATGCTGATTCCTGAGACACTAGTCTCTGAACACAAATAACAGAATTCAAATATGACAATATCCATATAAAACAAACCAGCGAGACAGTGAGAGAATGTGCCTCCACTGACAGTGAGACAGATATGGTCAATCAGTGGAGGCCCTGATACTTCTCTTGTACTGTGACATATGTTTTCTGGGTCTTCAGGGTCTCCCCTGGTGCTGTTTCACAATATGATAAATGCTCCAAGGATGAGTACACTGTGCACACAGTGCGATACTATCGCCAAAGGGGGCCTGTTCCAAAATTCCTTCCTTCCTTTTCAACTAGATCCACAGAAGACTTAGATCAAATGGTTAATGCCACTCTCACATCTGTTTGTTAAATGTTAAGAGCCAACAGATGAACTTAGCATAAAGACTGGAAACTACTAACCTGTTCTAGTCCAAGTGTAACAAAATCCAGCTGCCAGAACTTCTAAACCTTAGAAATAAACACGCTATCTCTCATTTGTTTTATCCGTCCAAATTAAAAGGAAGTGAAACTAAAATTTGTGGCGTTACAGGAATGGGAGTTGGGGGGTTTGTGCATGAATATTTATTGGCTAAGATCTTGGCTTCCTGGAGTCTGCTTCACAACTTCTCTTACCATACAGAAGTGAGAGCGACATCAGTTTTACTCTGGCTCTGGCAATCGTGGAACCCACCGACTATTTTCTGATTTGCCCTCTGGGGGCAACAGCCAATGTTTCGAGGCTTGTGGTGTAGCCAGTGGGTATTTGACCCAAGACTTCAGGGGTTGCAGTTTCATTACATTTCATCTAACCTCTCTGATGACAGATGATGGGTACCAACACTGCATTTCAGCCAATGGGTTTGGCCTGTTTTTCTCTATACATCAACCAATGCCTGATCAAACATGATCGATCATCGCAACTCAGACAACAAACAGAACACACTTCTGACAACAAAATCTTGTCCCTTGCCTACAGATTCTGCATCCATCTGTTTATAGAGATTACATAACTACTGGCAAGAAAGTACATAAGCATATTTCCCTAAAATGTCGACCTACTTAAAAACCAAAACAAAATATGTAATTATGTCTTTACTTTCCTATGTGTAATTATCTTGTTTGTAACTTTTGCTAGCTGAAAACTGTCCTGTCAGTTTCACCTAATTACCAAATGAGAATAAATCCAGAGTAATGTTCACATTAATTAAGTTGTACAGTGAGAATTTAAACATCATTCTAAAAGCTAACCATGATCACGACCCCAATATTCACCCCATGAAGGAACTGGTCATGCCATGTGCATTGTAAGCCTCAGTGGTTTGCAGACTAAGGCCCATCGAACATCCACAGTTCTACAGATTGTTGGCCAAAAGTGAAACTGATGTACAGAAAAAATAAATAAAAAATGTGCGATGTCCAATGTTATAGTATCAAAATACTATAACATACCTGTGTGTACAAGAAAGAACATTTGTACAAATAGTTCAAATGACAGTTTAAAAAAAAACAAAAAACTATTAATTACAGTAACAAAATGTTCCAAAATGTGCAGACTGATATACTACAAAGTGCCTAATGAATACCATAAGTCTACATTTGAATTTTGCCAACTCAAATCGCTTAGTTCACTTTGAACTACATCTCGGTCATGCCAAATTACACTGGTCTGACTGCTTTTAAAAAAAAAGATCTACAAAAGTCACATTCACCTTATCAAATTCAGATCAGTAATCTGAATATTGGCACTACAATAAAACCTCTCTGGTAACTATCACATGGCTGTTGGGCAGCCATCAGCTCACACCGTGCAGGTGGACCGAATTGCACCCAGAACACAATATCTTGGCTCTTAGCTGAAACAGTTTTTCTTCTTTAAATAAACATTGTGGGAAACAACTGCGGGTGCAGCCAATAACCATAAACCAACATACTTATGTTAAGAATGTGTTTGAGATTTGAAGATCAAACAGGATGTCACTGTGTGCCTGAACCATGGCCAGCAGTTTATCCAGTGATGCAGAGATGAACCTTCTACATTTGGAGTATTTCTCAGGAAGGATATTCAACAATCTGGCATTTCTTTAGTTCTCAGTATGCTTTCCCAGAAACAGACATACAGAAATAGATTTGCTATGAATCAAGATCATCATCAAGCAAAATGAAATGACTTCCCTCAATAATTTGCATGATTTTGTTTCCAAAGCAACAGTACATGAATCTCAACAGCATGAATCACAATGTGCCTTTGAAATATCATAACATTCCTGCAAAGCGGTATTTCAGCATTTATCAGCAGCCACTTAGTAAATCTATATTAAAAGATACACTGTAGAAAGTAGGGGAAAGCTCTTTGGCTGTAACTCTTTTTTTTTGTGGATAAACTTTGCTCCTGAAAATAATATCTATTTTGTCACATTTCTGAAGATGAATAGCACAATGGATATATGAATAGATTTCTGACTAAAACACCTCTTTAAAATCAGTAATAACCTTTTCTTAATTATGCCGGCGAGGTGCCCCCTTGAAATGGAGACAGATTAGGTCCTAACAACTTAATCCGTAGAGCCTCTGACAGGAGTTTTGCTGCGAGGCACCGCTGTGTCCACTGCGTCTGTGAACTGTCATAATTAAAGCCAGTGTCAGAGCATACCAGGCCGATCTGGAGGGAGGCTTGTGGATATTTAGATTGCTATGATCCCTTAAGTTCACAAAGGATGATTAAAAGGAAAACCCAAATTGGCCAATCTGTCTCCAGGAATCCCTTCATTTTACCACATTTGATACATTTTCATAATGTCTTGTAATCTTAGATAGATAGCAAATAAATTGAAAACAATAATTAAATCACATGCATGGTAAAAGAAACACTGTGGGATCTTTAATCGCCTATTGATTTCTGTTATACAGCTATTAGCAGCCTCACACAATATGATTTTTGTGATTTCCACTTTGATTTATCTCTCAGTGCTTCATGAGGCAGAACTGTGCTCATTGTCATACAAAGCAAAGCACCATTAAACTGCATTACAGCTCTGAATAATGAATGACAAGACCAACTCTACATGATGTAGAGCTACATTTTGCAATCACTTTCACAGGCACAACACACACTTCACAGCAGCTTGTTCATTTCACTCCATTGTAATCATTTTCAGTCGGATTCTAACACAATTTGAACAACATGAATCAGTGTGCCGTACCTGTAACACGTGGTAACTTCTCCAGTCGACTTAACACAGGGGTACTTTGTTGTAGAAATGTTATTTTCTGAGCACTCCTCTCCACTGTGGATGAAAACACGTTAAAGCAGAGTTAAATATCTCTCATCTCACGCAAAGAGTCCTCGTGTCATTTCACATGTCCTACCCGTCACTGGCATCCTCTTCTTGGTAGGACCAAAGCAAACCTCCTGAGAAGCACATGCAGGTGACGGTGAGCAGGAGAGGGCTGCTGTTGTGTTTAAGTATCATCTCATCGGTCCAGTCACCTGGATGCTGACAGTAATCCACACTTGTAATAATGATCACCTCCTCGCTGCTTTCAATTTTAAGAGCGTTAAAAATGCCGTGTAAGCTCAACGACAGCAGACCCTCCCACTCGCACCCCGTGCATCTGAGGAGCAAACGTGAATGAAACGGCAACTTTCCTTCCTCTGCACTTTTTGACAGGTCACGTTAAGAAAACCGAATGAACATTTTTACGCACGTTTTTACGCACGGACTTCAATGACACGTAAACACACATTTTTGGTTATATATTTATAATCATAGTTACAAAGCATCTAACGATTGTCCCATCATTCAATTGCATAAGCACGCACACACACACACACACACACACACACACACCAGTGTATACCAGAGCGCGCTACGTGCGTCATGACGTCTACGTCTCTGCTACCACCGCGCGGCTGTTACCGAAACAACAACTGCTCAATAATAATGACTACAGCATGTTTTAAATAGTTAAATAAAATCAATAAATCAAAGCCTATTAATGTCTGCGTTTCAGTTAATCTGAGACATAAATCCAACACATTAATAATGGATTAACAATACGAGCACAACCACATCTCAAATAAGAATTTACGGCACCTCTATTTGAAGTTGTAAGGATACATTATTCATAAATTGATCCAACAAGATCCAAAAACATTAAAGGCACACATGAACACATGAAGTACAGTTTACTTGTGCGGAGAAGTTCTACTCAGCCTGTGAAAACTATTTCTTCTGTCTCTGGAGGGAGCTTTCAAAAGTTTAAATAAATAACACTGATTATGTCATCAGGGTTAATGGGATGTTTAAGGAAAGACTACTGAGTTGTGTTATGAGAGTGAAAGATCTTATTTTGGAGCTGTCAGGATATCCCTCACAAAACTTTATGCAAAATCCCTGAAGCACCCCATTAAGAATTTAAAATTTACTGAATCAAATCTGACAGTTTAATATGCATTTGCAATATGTAAACCTTGCACAATATTTCAATATACTTCTTAAATGCATCTCTGAGCTAAGGATGATTTTATTTTTTCAGCAAGAACATGCATGCTTCATTTCAGCTAAACAAACACAGCATAGTTAACATAATGTCCACAAGGAGCACTCATTAGTCAAGTAAGGCTGTGTAGCATTTACTCAGATTTAGTCAACTCAGACCACTGCCTTACATCCTCCAGAGCTTTTCTGTAATTCCTGTTTAAGCAAAGCGGATCACTGTTATTATTTACCCTGTACGCCACAGCCACGGTGCAAAATTTCAACCAAGTCATCACAAACAAAGCTGAGCATGGTAAAAGAGAAAAACAGAGTTTGCGAAGTGATCGCTCACCTATTAAAAGGAAATATCAACTAGGATTGCAGGACAAACATTATATATTTATAGCCTGGGGCCCAGTTACACAATATGTGCTTCATTATACGGACACCCAAAACTCTAAAGAACCCGTAAAATTCAATTAATAACGGATTATGCTGCCACCTTATGAGTCAAAAGTAAAAGTACTCATCAGGCAGAACTGATCCTGTCTGTGTATAATTATCTTACATTAGTGACTAATTAGCTCTGATGCATTAATACTACAGTAGCCTTGAACAAACAAACCAAACACTCACTCTAGATAGAACCTTTTGAGTTTTTCTTGGCAAATTTCTCAGCCACTGTGGTTTCTCCTACATGCTTGGAAGATGGTTTATTCAGCTGGTTACAGTCTGTAATGCCACCACAAGATTCCTGTACACTGGACCTTAATTTTTATGGCACAACAATCTATCATATTTAAAATAGTCATTATGGGTTTTTAAATCTTAATCTGCAATCCGAATCTATACTGAGTTCAAGGTTGTGGAGTAAAATGTATAATATTTAGTATGAAGTTGAGTAAAATTCAAATACTCAAGTTCACTACATCAATATTTTAAAGTGAACCAAGTCAGCACTATAGCATGAAGCTTGACAATCAAGCCATTTACATTAGGAGGAACTATGTTGTAACTTTCATGCTCTGTTAACCAAAACTTATGTCACTATGAAGCTCTATATTTGGCTCAAGTGATCTAAGGGAATGAATGAGAAATGACTTTTGTTCTGAATGACCTTTCCCTCCGTGTGGCCTCTACCAGTAGCCGGCCTGATCAAACACAAACACTGTTCACTGGTACCTGCAGAACCCAAGTGTTCTTCAGTTTCTCAGGAATGCAGTGTGTCATTACATGGAGTTGGATAGCAGAGCCACTGAGGAGCCTGTAAAGGATATCCCAGTGAAACAAGAGGACCGTGGTGTCACTTACAGCTACTATGGTAGCTTTTCAATCTGTGAGGTCAGTCAGGTATGATTTAACTCTTTAGAAATATGACATTAGTGAGAATGTCTATCCAGGTGAACTGTAATACAACATTTCCTATTACAGTCATGTTTTTTTTTTCTATAGAGGACTGGGAATCGTGTCTCTTACAGTATCATTAGCAGAAAAAGACACCTTGACCCTGCTTCAAAGGGCCTGCTCAAGCATGACCATTCCCGTTCAAGGGAAAGCACTGTTTCACCCGCCTCCTTACTGCATTACAACAGAGCCTCTGTGGCTCAGCAACAGTCTGAAGGTGCAGTTCAATTTCCAACCACTTGATGGCCCTTTCAACCAAGAGATCCCACCTACCCACCCCCCCAGCCCTTCTTTTGCCACTATCGTCATCATTGCCCACAAAATGGATGACAGCTTTTAGAAATACCAGGGTGCGTCACGACTCTGAGGTGCACACGCTGTGCCATTTATGTTCCACCTGTTTTGATGCCTCAGCAGCCTGAGAGGCAGAGAAGGATCATGCCTGCATCAGTAACCAATTAATGTTGCAAGCTGATACTGTATCAAAGCTACAGGGTTAATAACCCTACTATAATATCTGGCAGCACCTCCTGCCTTAGAGATATGAAATAATTATCTGGGACTCATTTGCCATGTCATCAGTTTCCAGAAAAAAACACTGAGCAACAAAGGGGACACCGTCCCCCTTTTACTTTGTACTTTATTGTCTCTTAATGAAGGGCTAATGAATTGACTAAATAAATGACTGTTTTATTATGTTGTCTTGTTATAAACATTTAAAGCTTGTTTTCTGGGACTGTTGGTATCCTCGCTTTAATCAGTTCCCTGTCTGTTCATGTGTTTGTCCACCTGGTTGCACATTACAAACTTAAGGACAGGTTGTGCAAATAGCATGATCTCACCTATATTTCCTGTTTATCCAAATCAGTATCTAGAGTGTTCCCCACAGGTAGGACATTTTCTTTTTTTACTTGCCACATCAAGTGAAACTCTGATCCTATCTTTACAGCCCTGACAGGGAAATCTACAACATCAAGACAACAAATGGACCCAAATTAAATGAGATAAAAGTAAAGTGATCTAAGCAGGAGAGACAAAAGTGGTACAGATTTGTATTGGAACAAACAAAAGCCAATAAATAAAACTCTGTGCTGTTGTTTCTCCCGATTAAGGAGCTGTCTTTGAGATCTCTGCAAGATGCTGAAACCACCTTGGTTTTGAACTAAAGAAATATGAAGCAGAACTACCCTGCTAATTTTAAGATGTGACAATTTTAGATGTTTCATTGCACCAAATAGGCCAGATTTGGTTGTTTGTGAAGAGAAAATCTGAAAAGAAACTAGTTCCAGTGAGCTTTCTAATGAGAATATTTGCCTTTTAGGTTGCTGACATTGACATTAACCTTTTTCATGCTTAATGGATGCTACATAATGCAGTGGACAACACACAAATAGCATCTTTTATCCTCTAAATGCTCTCTTACACATGGGATGGCACCGAGTATATTGCAGGGAACGAGCACTCCACTGTCAAAACTCCTCTCTCTCTGTCTTTGCCTCTTTTCCACAGTGCAGCACTGCAGTGCTTCTCTGCACATGCCCAGACAGAGTGGGAGAGAGCCACAGCAAGTTTGAGCTCACTAGAAATATTAACAGCCTGCATCACAGACAAAAGTCTCATTTAACGTGTGTGAAAATGAACTCCTCGATAACGAAGGTCAAAGTGCATCGACAGGGACACATTTGATGTCAGAAGAATCAAACCTGTGACGTTGTCTTTACGCTGCTTTCTTTTGTCTCAAGGTCACTCTGCCTCCCACAAGCCTTTTTACACAGACTGTTCAGTACAGAATGAACACAGTTGGTGCAGTGTTAATATACAGTGTCACACTACCCCTCCTACCATAAATGATTACATCATTATGGTCATTAATCTTCCATCTACTCTCCATATAGTTCCATACTCTCTATGCTAATTGTGTTTATTAAATAACTAGACCATCCCTGTCACTAAAATGTCACAGCAAGCTATTAAACCATCACAAATGTAACCTGGAAATACATTTAGTTAGAGTTGCTTAGTAACTTTGAGTTTTTTTTTAATTCTGAGAAATATTGGTGGTTGCATGATTTATTCTATTCAGCTTGTTTGCCATGGCAATAAACAATTTTCTGCTTTGCTCTTTTACAGTAGTCAGAACAAAAAGGGACCAATTAGCAATCAAGGAACAAACAAAATCTGATTCATTCACAAAATATATGGGAGGATAAACAGGAGAAATGAAATCAAAGGAGTCTGTTGGTAGGGCTGGAAAATAAAGTGGGGGAAAACAAGTCAGTAACACAGGGGAGATATGTCTTTTTTGTACTATTTAATGATGCTACATGAAAGAGGATGGGTTAGAGGTCAAGTGGAGGGCAAATAGTCTGCAAATGGTTTTAAAGGATAGGTTCATATTCTATTGGTTGCTGTCAATGTTCCTCCTCTCCATATAACATGCACAGTCTTTGTTTTGCCCAATCAAATCTAATCAAATTATGTAGACATGTACAGCATGGACAGTTACAGCAAAGAGAAGCTGTTTGTTTATCAGTCATGTTTGAACCATTTGGAAAAAAGTGAACATATACTTATAATCAAACACAAAGTGAAAGACATGTATTCGAACCCATCATAGAAGGAAGACCTATTATAACAAATGTCCTATAACTGTTTAAGTTATAACTGTAACTATAACTGTTAAGTCCATTATTTGTTGCTCTTTTTTCCAATACACATCATGGGTCGATGATTTAAAGCAATCCAATCAGGAAAGCAGGTGGAGCACAGCCGTCATCATTTTGTCTTTTACTTCTCCACTGTCGTGGCAGCAGGTTAATACAGAGTTTTCTTTCCTGTCATCTCACTGAGAATGATTTCCTGTGACTCCCTCCCTCTCCTCCTCCTCCTCCTCTCTCCCTCTCTTTCTTCACCTGCACCAGCTGTTCAAAGGTTCACTGGTGAGTCATAAGGTGTAAAGAGATGTGATGTGTGAAGAAGACTTGCTGTAAACATGCCTGTCCACGCAGAAGCGATCCTGGAAAAGCAAGCACTTACAAGGATATAAGGAAGGTGATAGTTGTCCTTAGCCACAAGAGCATCTGGATTTCAACAGCACATCCAGAGTGATGTCATATAGTTAAAAACAAAAAACAAAAAAACATTTCATTTATTCATATTTGTTAAAATCCCACAAGTTCAGTATTACAGATTCATTGGAGTGAGCTGATTTAAAGCGCTTCCCACTCCTTGATTATTAGTAGAGTAGATAAAAACAGTAACAATTACTGTGAGGTTGGGATTTACTTCTACTGCACGTGTCCCCTCAATGCTGCTGCGATCAATAAATATAACCTCAGTGCAGTGTCCTTGGGATGGCCACAATTCACTGCCCCTCCCTGCCGTTATGTCTCTCCCCTTCCTCTGGATCTCCTGGCTCATTGTTAACGCCCACAGACACACACACACACACACACACACATGCCCACACACATGTACAGTCCACTGCATCCCTCCTTGAATTCATCCTTCCTCTTCATCCTCCAGATACGTATTGATGAAGGGACTATTGGTTCATTTCCACAGTCCTCTGTGACAAAGTGTGTGAAGTGAACTGGAGAGACAAGAAGCATTTGGAGCTCACAATAAGAGAACAAAACAAGTTATTGAATAAGTTTTAAGGTGAGGTGGACGTTGCTGATTTGCTCAACCTTCAGTAAAATGCATGACAGGATAGTTGGACATCAGATGGATGGTTTAATTTCTTTAGACATGGAGAATGTGTTCCATATTTCTTCATCTGGATGCACTGAAACACACAGCCAGCAAGCAGATGGTTGGACTGTGGTAACTCATGCGGGAGAAATGGGAGTAAGAAGGGACAGATAGGCCATTTACACTAGTGTATTATTTCAGAGATATAAAGTAATAAATTTGATATTTTATCAAAATATGATCTACGTCAAAACAGAACTATCATTTAAAAATTTGTGTTGTAGTAATCAACTCATGACGGCTATTATTTCAGGTGGTGACAAATGAGCTTCCTTCCTCAACCCTCGTGCTCATGACTTGCACACGTCTGGTAATATGGCTCATCATCATTTAAATTAGTTCTAAAGCATTAGGCAGAATTGGCCCTGGGTGTGAGTGAATTTATTGCCCAGTTGTGGCAACATGCACCAGTAGACTGAGCCATATTGTTTAGCTCGCAAGCTATTATCATGCCCATTTGTTTCCTTTCACTGTCACGGGATATTAGGATTTCCAGCGGTGGCAGTCATCATTAATTTTCCACTCTAGCAGGCGTTACTTCAAGATTAAATTCCGGTAGTTTTGTGTGAATTAAGCTAACACACAGTGGATTATTTCGATTTATCCACAAGACTGTGAGGTGGGTCTAATGTTGACCTACATCTACAGTTCAGTGTCTCACTCAATGATCACTCTTGGCAAGCTGTAAACACAAAGGTGAGGATATTACCTCTGGATGGGTTAGGGTCTTTCCTGTCTGTCTTTACCTCTCGTGTACTGTTTTTAATGAACCAGACACCTACTGTAGGTATAGGTTGTATCTCCTACATATCGTATCGTATATCGCCATTAGAAGAGTTTGTGTTTTTGTATGTTTAAATATATTTAACTCATGTGTTGTGAACAATGACAATAATAATTGCAAAATTTTAATATATTAATATATCCTTTAAATATTTTTTTCTCTTTATCTGACCCTAATAAAACCCAATACGTATAACAGTGTGCAACCTTCCCTTTGCAACAAATTGGGCTTGCATGTTTGATTATGGTGAAAATTTATAGAAATGACCATAAAGCATTGTAACTATATTTCATCTTTTATATGTTATGCATAAATACATACTATATTTGTTTGCCAAAAGTCATTCACACACAAAGACATCTAAAGCATGTTATTCCACAGTGATGTCACATATGTTAAGTAACAAAATGTAAAAGTATTAACATTAATGTTACTTTTTATTTCTTTAATG
This sequence comes from Larimichthys crocea, assembly GCF_000972845.2. Classification (NCBI taxonomy): domain Eukaryota; kingdom Metazoa; phylum Chordata; class Actinopteri; family Sciaenidae; genus Larimichthys; species Larimichthys crocea. The sequence goes on from NC_040019.1 coordinate 11,207,321, forward strand.
CTATGCTGCTTTATTCCACTAAATCTTGGAAGCAAATTGTACTTTTACTCCACTTGTCATATTCCATAAGTGAGATTAAGATTGTTAATACAAAATGTGAAAGCAATTAATTAAATTCATAAACTATAAAATACTGTTAAAATAGCTGAAATTAGCCACCTGTATCAGCTGCAACATTAGTGAGGCTTGCACATTAATCATAATTCAGTAATGTAATTTTTCTGAAATGTGCCATTTTGCATACTAAATGTGTTGAGAGTTTGGGTTCTTTAAAGCCCCACTGTGCAACTTTGCATGCTTCACTGACTTGTAATCAGATGAACGGTGCCTCTGTCAGCACTAAGTCACACACCGGCAACTATATGGCTGATTTTGGTGAAACTGAATTATATTTTATGGATAAAGTTTTTTCTGGTTTTCCCTCTGATGTGTGATGTTTACAGAGTTTCCTGATGGATAGTAAAGTAAACTGTTGTGAACTACAGTTAAAAACAAGAGATCAGGGTTAAGGAGGTTTGTCAGGATTGGTAAACTGCAGTAATTTATTCATCAACAAATTATGAATTGCATTCTCATGACATAAACACACTAAAATATGCTAGATGACATATAGGTGCTGTCTCCTGACCCACTATACTTTGGACACTAATGGATACATGCAAGCCAACTACTTTAGTTGCCACATGTCTAACAAATATAAGAGCAACTTCACATTAGTCTTCATTTTCTGAGTGCTAAGCTCCATCTGCCTTTAAAATGGCAAACCACTATAAAGTACGTGTCCACTCGAGCTTTTCTTTTAGGCTTTTAGGCTGAGGTGCAAAAAAAAACATGTCCTTTCACAGTCTGTAGACATAAAAAATGTTTCTTTTACTTTTCTTCTTTTTTCAGCCCATGTTTCTGGGAGAGATGTTAATAAAAGCAAAATACATCACTGGACTGAAAGCTTGAAATGTCAGGATGTCAGTGTTAACAGCTTGCATCAATAGCACTCATGAACCCCTGATAATATAATTACTGCCAAAAACTCGATGACAGGTCTTCACTTTACAGCAAATATTGAATCTGATCATATTTGTGTCCTTGTTCAACCTTATAGTATTTCTCATTTGGTCTAATGAAACACTCTTTAGTCCTCCAGCTCATGCAGATTGCTACTTCACTGTCCATCTGACCTGTCTAAGAAGTCATCGGCTGATTGTATCAGCTAATTGTATTTCACATGAGATGGCCACGGTGTCAGTCAAAAGACCACCACTAGCAAAAGTTTTCAAAGTTTTCCTCTTTTGATTGATTTACCCTTCAGAAATGTCACTAATTGGTTAGTCATACATTTGTCAGCATGGTGGCAACAGTTGGGAGAGAAGTAAACAGAAAGTCAAGCTGACTGTGTAGGTGGCGGCCATGGCTCAAAATTGCTGTGGTCCTCACACTGTGGGTCCATGTCCAGCTGTGTCCCAATCTTAGGGAGCTCACAGTACAAATGCTGCTTGGATTCAAGTAGAGAGCATCTTCAAGTCCATAGCTTTCCTTATGCGTGAAATACAACTGTAGTTGTTGTAACAGATAGTCCAAATTCAAAAGTTTGTGGTGAAGATCGGTTACCTGCTCTGCTTATACAACCCCAACACACACAAACACCCACACTCCTCCCTGTGTCTTGCTGATAAGGTTTCTCTGTCAGCCAGCTGCAGCCGCAGCACGCTGCCTCCTGTGGGATGCAAAATTTCCACCCTTGAGGACATCTAAGCTGTAACTAATCTCTGGCATCTACATACAGCGCTGATTCACTGATATTTTAATATCATTCACAGCAATCTGACCTTTAATAGTTATGACGTGTGGGCCCGAAGCAGCTTTACAATCTTTGCGTCACAATAGATAAAAAACAAACAAACAAAAAAAGCACTAAACACAAAGTACAACTTCAGAAGAAGCTTCGGATTCACTAGATTATCCTCTGGGAACAATGAATGTGTGTACAAAGTGTTGTGCCTATTGTTGAGTTCATTGGAAGTTAAAACTTTGTCTTGCTGGTGGGGCTGGATTAAAAGTCAAGGGATCATTGAAATCACTGAAATCAGGATTAATCCTGTGGACATCGTCTGTAATAAATGGAATGGCAATCCATACAATAAGTAGCAGCAAGTTACTATGAATTGTTACCCCTTGTTTGGTCCCCATGTTGGGAACCTCTGATATATAAAATGTAGTATAATCTTTACCAAGGCAAACTGACATGAAATTCTAATTACTTCATTTGAATTTTATGGGGCAGAATTCATAAATACTGTACATAAAATACATATAGCATTGGGAATAAGGGTCCAGCACGCATGATTTATGTCATATATTAATTCTGAATGAGCTTAGTTGAATGAGAGTTGGGGCACACCTCTAGTCAGCTAATAGATTGTTGCAACAACTGGAGTGTAATGATTAAAAACAGTCTTGTTAGATCTGAAGCAAAGAAAACTGGGTGCAAAGTGACCTGGATCTACTGTATACTGCCAGCATTAATCCCCTCTGGATTGCATACAATTACTGGACAAACATTGCCATCTCATGCGGCACTTTACACTTGAACTGTTGACATGCGATGCATTGATTGTACTGTGCAGGCCACAAAAGCAATCATTACCTTATAACTCGTACATACGACTCAGCGATGCATTTTGCTCCTGAGGACACATGACCGCTGTTAGCAGAGAGGCAAACAGCATGACACAACTAACTGGCTGTATACTTGATGCACATAAACAACATTTTAAACCATTTTTATACTTCACACATGGATACTTGTGGTGTACAGCGCTGTGCAGTACATGCTGTTTCACTGAGTGTTTGCACTCCCGGCATTCTGCCTCTCTACTGAATGAGCACCTTTAAAAAGTACAAGTGTTAACTAGGCAGTGAATATGCGAATAAATAGAACTATTTTCATACTTTCTATATTGTTCAGAGCACTTGAAGCCCTCAAGCCCATTTAATAATGCAATAAACAGTAACTTTCAGGTCATTGCAGGGAGGCGGTGGTGGTAAATACAGCATCAATATGAATAAGTCTCACGCAGGCTCGTCGCTGGAGTCTTGGCCACTTTGCTATCTCTCTCACTTTAGCAACACGGTTATCTCACTCTCTCTCTCTCTCGAACACATGAACACGTACACACACACACACACACTTCTGGTAGGGTGTAATTGCATAACACTGACGCTCCCAGCTGCTGGTTTATCATTTATTAATGCTTCTTTCAGTGGCATAATTTGCTGTCCTCTGTATAGGACAGTAATAATTCAGGTGATATGCTGAAAAATGTGAGATGGACCAGGAAAGTGAATTTGGAGCACTAAAGTGTTTTCTTTCCTTCACTGCACATTGAAGGGGTCATTTAACAACCATCAGTATAAGGTGAGAGCTATCAAAACCATATAAGATAGGACAAAAGAGAAAAAGATATTGAACATGCAGCTAGAGTACATACAGTATGCTGATATTATGAAACACTCTGTAATTGAATGGCACTATTTCTTGTTTGTAATGTGCTGTTTACATGCACTGACAGACAAGAATCAGGACTCAAGGCTCTTTTTATTCCCCAACGTTGCTCCCATCACCACGTAGACACCACGGGGCTATGCATGTTGCGGGGCCCCGTACAAAGTTGATTAGCAAGCACTGTCGGTCAACTGGAGGGTTGTTAACTTTGAAAATATATGAATTGGTGGAAGTACCTGCACATTTCATCCTGTTAATTTAATTACCAAGAAGCCAGACTCAAGGACAGAGGATGGTGGTGACAAACTTGAAATTCAGAACATGATATTAAAGAGAAGGGAGGGGGCGCACACTCCAAGAGATCGCAAGGTGAAATTTGTTCTTCTCAATCCTTCTCGATACAAAGATAATAATACAGAGTCTGCAGTATTTTGTGCAACATTTGATTGAGGTTGTGAAAGTCACAGTAAATCAACCGTTGAGAGATCAATGGATGAATGACTTTCACTGAGTCAGCAAAATAAATCCTCAGTTCCCTTCATCTGTTCACCAAAATTGTATTTGGTATCATAAGTTGACTTATGGCACAGAGAGACTGAGGGCACTTGCTCTCCTCATGGTACTGCGGATAATTGATGTATAAACCGCAGGGGGTCATGATTCAGAGCATCCAGCCTGAGGCGAGTTTCTATTAGTGTGGTACTGTCGGGGATAAATCTTCAGCAAGTTCTCCTGAGTCATAAAATACACATAGAAAAAAACAAATGTATAATTTATTATGAGATTAATTAGAAAATGTAAACAGACAAACAAAAAAACGATTAGCACACTTCTGATCCTGACAGTAAAGGACAAAATTTCAAGAAGATCTGTTATAGAAGATAATAATTATATTTTCATAATGTGTTCATAGCCATGCTATCTTGTTCATCTGCACATTTTCCCTTAATGATTATTTTAGTTGTAGCTTTTTAAAAGGCTGGATTTAATAAATTCAGGACCAGTTTCAGGGACAGACTACAGAACTGTAGGTGTAACATTGGCCTGGCATGGCATCTCTACCAGAACTGATGCTATTTTCACTTACATAAGGAAAGGTAGCATGGGCTGAGTGCTTCAAATATTATGCCCACAGTGTTTGGCGTGATTGAACAGGGCTCAGAAACATCAAACATCTTCAACCTGACAACTTAAGTGGTGCTGTGTTCTGACCTGCCAATGTCTTTGCTGTATTCGTTCAGTGCCATTACCAACTGGAAAGTCTATTTTATCTATCAAATAGAGCCGCTAATTGCTGCTTCCTGTGCAATCACACTGCACCAGCTTGTTGCCATCCACTTGTGGATGAATCCCCAGTCAGTTGCTGCTGATTTCTTCTGTGGTTTGTTGGCAGAGAGGCAGCCTGACGCTACAACAACAACTACAACAACAACAGCATCAACAGTTTTTTCTTGTCGATTGGACTTTAAACTTGCAGCTCCTAGAGTAAAAAGAAGAAATTTACTTGCGGATTTTAAAGTCAATACAGTCTGTCAAGTCAAGTGACACTAAAGGATTACAATGTTAAAGAATTGAAATGTGTGACTGTGTATAAGAGGTTATTATACGGATGATTAGAGTGGAGAATAATAGATAAGGACCAGTCACACTAGCTCTGATTGTGTGCGTTTTATCTCCATCAGAGAGAATGAAAAATAGACTGTATCGCCAGCTCCTCAAACCTATTAGATCAAAATTGATTTATTGTTGGAATTTCATGGATGAGAGGCATAAAAAACATAGTCTTAGACAGATACCTGGCCCAAACACTGTCATTTCTTAATATTCCTTCTTTACCACACATTCCTGTCCTATGACTGCTTGTCCATTCTCTCTAATTTCAAAGATGACAAGAACAAAATGGATATCTTCCTGTTATGTGAGATGAGAGAGGATACTTTGCTGAGCAAGCCAACAACGTGAGCTAGAACAGGTTCTGAATTATGTTGTGTGTGTGTTGCAGCAGAAAATGTAACACAGATCACTTGCTAGACTCAGCATTACAGGACTATAAGGCCTCAAAAGACCTCAAGTGTTTTCAGTTTCACCTGCAGTCGGATGTTGCATGCTCCATGACGCATCTCCATTACCGTCATAATGCTGACGACAAATCACATACCTGTCCTCTTTTTTTTTTTTTTTTCATTAATTCTGGGCAAATCCCAGCTTACTGTCACCAATGTCTGGCTCAGAAAGCTTTGAATGCTTTTGATTATTTTTTAATAGAAGAATATGGATGGAGCTCAGTGACTACAGGCCAGTGGCATTAACTTTAGTGGTAATGAAGGCACTTGGAAGACTCAGCTGGTCGGCTGGCAATTTGATTACAGGATAAACAGTGGGGTGAATGACTCAACCACCAATTCAAACTCTAACTATCTCAATAAACACCTTCATTGCATAAAAACTCTTGCAAGGCTTTAATGTGTTGATTTCCTCTGCTTTTAAGGTGATTGAAGCGTTTATTTTGTCTAACAATCTTTTAAATTTTGATCTTAAGATTGTCGGATTGATTTCAGACTCTCTCAGTTGTAGACACAGAGGGTCAGGGTAAATGATATTCTATCCTCCATAGGCTCCCCACAGGGCTGTCCTGTCCCCCAGGAACTGTTTATTCTCTATATCAATGACTGTAGAAGTAGAACAAGGGCAGGCTATTCTTTAAATTCAAATGACTTGTTGTCAGTGTGCTTTAAGGAAATGAGTCAATACATACAATCAATACAATCATCTCAGACAGCTGTTACAATATATTGACAAGAAACTGAGCCTTGAGGTTTGAAGCACTGACAGTATAAAGAATGGACGGCGTGTGCGTGACTTCACCTGTAAGCCATCTGTAACGGCGCCTACCTGCTACTCAAAGTGTCCACGTTTTTAATTATGCAACATGATAATCTTAAATTTTATTGATCTCTGAACACGATTTATAAAGTTAATTTATAAAAATAAGAATTTGAAGTCCATGAAAGAAGTCTAAAGAAGAAGAATAATAATCATTGATTTTCCCTCCCGAGGTCATTATGTTCAGGTCACCTGAGGTTTGGCCAGTAGTGTTTGTCAAGTAACACAGCAGTTTCCCTCTTGTCAATAAACCTCAGGGATGCTACATTGGAGTCAAAAGCAAACACGGATCCTGAAACAGCTTTTCTCCAATGTGAGGGTGACAAAAAGAAACTTTCCAGAGCAACATCTGAGCAGAGAAAATATGCATACACAGAATACACACTCACAACGAGAGAGGGAAAGAGAGCAGGACAGCATGGGAGAGAGGTGGCTCACCTGGCCTCTTTGTTATGCAAATAGATCAGGTATCAATATGACAAATGTACTGTAAAAAAATACAATGCTTTTCATCTCCACTAGCATTCATCGTCAACCATTGGTCTTATCACCATCCGCAGCCACGAGCAAAGACCTGATTAATGGCTGCCACGTGTCAGCTTCGGAAATTGTCAGAGTACGCTTGGTTGCATATCAATGGTCAGGATGTGAATTAGATGACAACACACAGAAACCGGGGGGCTCAGGGTTTCCACTTCTACAGGAGCTCTGAAGCACCGTCTCATATGATTAATCTGCCTTTTTTAATATCTACCAAAAATGAACCACGAGCTTTGCAATAAGCCTAAAGCACAGCGGTGCTTTGAGCTAACTGATAATGTTAGCAGTATGATGTTACCATGTTACTAGTATGAGGCATTGACAGTATAAAAAATAGATCTTGTATCTGTGACATCACCCACAGGTTCCTGCCATTTTGAAGCTCAGAGTGTGGTGGCGTGGTCGCTGCCATGTTGACAATCCTGCCTCTTCCACCTCCCGGCTAGTGCTGTTAACTATGTTCACCTATAAGCTTTAATATACTTTGAGCACATGCATTAACTCGTAATTCAGACTCAGTGCAGTACAGAAAATTAGCTATAGACCAAAACTGTTTTATGTACCAGGCTGTAAACATGTTTATTTCTGCTGTGAAGTTGGACATTTTAATATGAGGGCTTATGGAGATTGACTTGTTCTGTAGCCAGCCTCAAGTGGTCGTTCAAGTGCAGTTTTTGGCACTTCCACATAGGCTTCATTTCACACCCATGGAGATTTCCACTTGGATGTTTGCTAATTTACTCATCTTAATTTGATTTTAGGATATTTGATGTTGCATAGACTGCCTGATGCAAACAGACCTCAGTGTCACCATACCGTCCTTCTTAGTACAAAGTTACTTTCAAAATTGTGCAGTTTTGCTGACGTGGCTTGACTGACTGCGTAATAGCCACATGGCCACTCAGTGTGCCTACTGTGACCTCGGGCTGATCATGTTTAGTTGGTTCCTTTTACACCACATCTGTACATGTTCATTCATTATGTGATGTAATACTTCCTCCTGATGACACAGGATACCATTTGATTATCACGCAGCTTCTGTCAGAGCAGGTCACGGGGGGATGTCAGGACACGCAGATGGCTCTTTTTTGGTCACGATAATGTTTCGACAAGCTTATGTTTTACTCTCCCTAGTGAGCCTCTAATCTTATATTATGTAGCATTCATTACTTTCACAAAATGAAATTATACATCTGACAGCACAGCAATTTGTAGTATTTCCTTTTTGTAAAGGTTGATCTGGCAGAGCATAAAGTCTGAAATCTCATAAATACATAAAATGCTGTGGACCTTAAAATAGACAAAACACCGCTGGTTGTCCCTAAGAATAGTTCGGCATACTTCTTAGGCGATCCGAGAAATTTGGACACAAATCTGTACAACACTTCTCGGAATCTGAGGCTTATACGTAAAAGAGGCCACGCTTAAGACAACTGTGGCATGCATTTTTGAAAAAAGAGAGAAAGAATTTAGAAAATCTCTATTGGTCCAACCTTAATGCCAGACCAGATTATATCAGGATTGCATGAGGCATCTGTCACGCAAGGTTCTGAGCACAGTATGACTTGAATGAATGTCACAGATGACAAAATTAATCTGTTGAACTAAGAAGTGGATGGAGAGGTTAAGATGTGTTTACATGTTTGATATGCTGCAACACAAACAAAAAGGACTGGTACTTATTGGACATAGGGTATGTATTGGAAAGACAGTAGGTAGATTATAACTGAAATATAAACAAACATTTACGTATTTCTGATTTAGGTGATGTTACAATTAAGGACTTTTAAATCCATGTTGATTGTAAGCTGTCTATCTCATGAACAACATCCCCCTGGTCCCCATGTATGATTGATTGAACCATCATGTGTGAAGGACACAGAATATGTGCAAATCTGCAGTCCCAGTATAGTGTACCTTCCTCCCCTCTGCAGCAGTGCTGTCCTGTGGCTGACCTCCCCTGAAGACAGGGGAACAAAGAAAGAAAATTGTTCCTGTGGGGTTCAATAAAGTATCAAAATATTCCATTAAATTATCAACACACCTCTAAAAAATGCATTTACTTATGATGACAGTCACTTTAGTGTTACATATCTACTAGAACATTCCAATAAAGTTATGGTAGTACAAGTGCATGGTAGTTGGATTACCTTTTATGACATTAGAAGAACTATAAATAATAGTAATAGCACTAGCAGAGGAACTAGCAGCAGTAGCAGAACCATAATAGAATTACATCAGATCCCTTTCATATTTTATTTTTTTGGGAAAAAAAAAAGCTTATGTCGTCTAACAGACGGTTCAGGATTCCACAGCTTAGACTTAACAGGCTGCAGAGGTCATTCACTTTTCAATCTATTAAATTACAAATACATGTTTTGTACTGTACATCCACATGTGCCTTTAGTCAATGCAAAAGTTCCACCCAGTGTAGTTTTCTTATGGCGCAATGACTGTATGACCGGCCACAAAAGTTCAACAATCTGTTCACATCCTTGTCCTGATGATACTCAGAAGAGTAAACGGGGAGAGAATCATAATATTATCATTAATATGGTTATGGAAACTACAATAAAAAGTCAATTCATAAGGGATTTGCTTTAATCTGGCTGGGTTTTTTTAACGAAGGCAGGATTATTTACTGTTACGCAGGAGGCTTTAGGTGTCACATGTCCATGCAGTCTAGGATAGGGATAGGGCTCTACATCAGAGGGAAACCTTTTACATCCCTTTGCCCTCCAACTGACCAGATTATAGTTTACTTTAGTGATGAGTGATGACTAACTGATACTGAATGACCAGGAATCCAGCTTGGCACACAGAGCAACAAATGCATCAACACAAAGTGTTTGCAAATTAACTCATTCAGACACCACAACCATTTCAGGACTATGTAGGTAAAAATGCTCACGTTTTAAAAGTCCAGTGTGTAAGCTTTAGGTGGATCTATTGGCAGAATCATTGTGTTTTGTAATAAGTAAAACCTACCACAGAGCATACACATAGTCCAAAATATTTTACTTTAAATGAATGCGGCCTTTCACCAGTAAGTTGTGTTAAATTCAATACCCTCACATGAGAGATCAGATTCAGTTTTTGATGCTCGAAAACAACAAACAATTAGCTCAGATCAAATATAATCCTGTAATATTACACTTTAGTTTTTAATTGCTGTAAGCAGTTCTCTGAATGAAAACAGAACAACAACTGAAAACTGGCTGCTCTCTTCCTTTGTAAACTGATGATATAACAGAAAGTCGTGATCTGTGGTGATCATATGTCATTTCCTTTCACCACATTAGAATTCAATCCTCTCATCATATATAACTAAAAACATTAGATATAAAGGTATTAGAAATAGCATTTTGAGTAATGGAGGTTGTGAGGATTCATGTGCCACCAGTGGTGAAAAGTAACTAGGTACATTTTAATTAAGTATTCAATAATTTAGGGAATCTTTTGTGGTATTTGTATTTGAGCACTTCCATTTTATGCTACTTTAAAATACTTCATTCACATTTCAGAGGGATGTATGATGTGTGATTAACCGTATGCTAACAGCTACTGGTATAGCTGAAATCTTTAGTCGATTGACAGAAAATATGAATATGCAACAATTATTATCGATATGAATCAATTTATTGTTCCAGTCATTTATCAAGCTGATATAGCATAATCTGATATGTCATTATTCTGTATTTCTAGTCTCTCAAATTTGTTGCTTTTCTCTGATTAAATTTATTTTGTAATTGAATATCTTTTGTTGTCAATCATTGGACAAGCAGTTGTGGATGTGGATGGTGCATTTAGCAAGTAGTGCACTTAAATACTTGATTACTTGCTACTAATTCCATTTCTACTAATGAGCAAAGAGTATGATCTAGCATATAATGGAAATAGATAAGCAAAGTACCTCAAAATTGTTTTAAGCACTGCACTTGTTTATTTACTTAGTTACATGTCACCATAGCTGAGTACTTCCTCCATCACTCTTGGCCTGGATAAAACAGACAATTTAATGATACCACCCTGGGCTCTGGGAAACTGTGTTGAACATCTTTATAAATAGCACAATGCAGCTGACAAATTTAAAATTTGCTACATTTATAGAAGCTATAGATAGATAGATGGATGACGGACTGGTACAAGTGGAGGTCAAAATACTCTTATTTAACTATCCTTCACTTTCAGCTTTATATATTAACATAAGGCAAACAGCAGCTATTTTGTTTTCTTTATTTAAGCTGTACTTGTGGAGATAAATGTAGTAGACAAAATAACAGACACTGCTCTTTCTAGCAATACAGTTCATAAAACATCACCTATCAACTTCATGTGACTCTGATTAAGAGTTATTGTGTGTTCCTCAGCCATTTCTTTGTAATTATATGGGATTGTCCTTCCAGCACTTAGCTGAGCATTTCAGCAAGGAGGCCTTGAGATTTCCAGGATTGCTACTTCAGAAATGTAAGGCTTTGTTTGCTTGTTGTTTGTGCTAACATGCATCTCATTAGTTCATTAATTTTCTGACTCTTTCATGAAGCCGCAGACCTCCTGATGGCTGTGCTCTTGATCTTTTGGCTACAAATGTATGTATGAAGTATTTACTCCATCATTAATTGTTAACTGGTGTTAAGTACTTGTTGTGGCAGAGGTCATTTCTCCTTTGGTGGTTATTGGACTTATGAACAATGATGATTTCATGCTATTATAGTGTAGAAATATGAAAAGTCCTCATGTTTGAGTGTTAACTGTCTGAATTGGTCATGTGGCATATTTCCCTCCATGTTCTGCCTGCTGTTCGAAGGAGTTTCTGGTGGTTCAATGAAAGCTAGGGGTCTCTAGTGGATGTTATTGTTGCATAATGATTTGCACACAAATGCCTTTTGTGAGATGATAGGTATACTGTTTCTATCTATCATGTCATTTTCAGACTTGATTTGCTACCAGAACAAACAACAAAAATGACGTCAGACTTGATTTGCTACCAGAACAAACAACAAAAATGACGTCTGCTGAGTGTTGAGATTAGATGTATTCAGGAGCTAATCGTGATGTTAACTACAATTAAGTAGATAAGTTCCAGTGCTTCCAACACTTGCATTAACTGACTAACTTTTTTTGGCCACTTTAGGGAGGCAGAAACAAGTTGTGGTTACAACACTGACATATCAGCAATTTAAAGACTGTGATATGTTTTTAATTGCAAAGCTATAAAAACTGTTTGAATGCAAAAATGTCTTTCATATTAAATAAAAAATAAATGTATGCTCTCAGCAGAGACCATAGTTGTGGTGATACTTACACCTCTGTGCTTTTTTTAGCACAAATGAAACTGCAATTAATTTACATATTTTTACCAGTATTATAAAATTTGATTTAATAAACAATTCTTTTCATTATTGGTTATTCTTCTGATTTCTCATTTGGTCAATAAATATCAGAAAATGGTGAAAATGGATATTCACAGTTTCCTAAAGCTAAAACTGATTATATAATGTATTGAATTGCTCGCCTCGAGTTCCAAACCTAAAGATTTTCAGTTTACTATGACGTAAGACAAGTCAACCCAGCAAATCCTCTTATTTTAAGAAGCACTTCCTTTTTTTTTTTTTTTTTTATTGTTTCCGTTTTTGTTTTTGTTTTTTTTTTTTTTTTTTTTTTTCTTTTTTTTTTTTTTTTTTTATTGTTTCAGTTTTTGTTCTTGTTTTTTTTTTGTTGTTGTTGTTGTCTTGCCTTAATCTGTGTAATAGGGTTTCGTATTTTTTGCCTAAACAGTTTGGGTTATTTCACATATTTCTTTTTTTCCCCTCTGAGCTCTTCTCTATGCTTTAAATAAATAATATATAAAGATTTTTTTTTCCACTTTAATTTTATTTTATTTAGTTATTAATATTTAATGTTATAGAGAAATACTGTTTGATTTGAAGCCAAGCTTTAAACTGTTATGTAATATCCTCATCTCTTTGCAATGTCCTGTTTTGTTTCATGTTATAAAATCCTGTACTGATTCAGTCTCAGTACACATTTTTCAACAATAGGCTATCTGTTGTATTTGAGGCCATGACCTTTGGTGAATCAGTAGTGGGATGTCAGGTTTCCCTTTGAACCTTCACTTGTTCATATTGTAGGCTGGCATTTCTGGGAAAGTATTAATCCTGGCTTGTTCAGACAGATTAACAGTGGTGAGCGGAAGAGTGAGCTTGGTAAAGGGATATTGTCTGTCGTCCTTGATGCAGTTATAAGATAAGCTGTTGATCGAGACCCAGTAAGAGGACCCCTACTGCATGTGTGTAGGATCAAAGCCACGAGTCATTCAGAGGGAGGGATTCACATGAGAGACTGAAGATATGAAGTGTCTTGTGGTGCAGTGAAGTGTGTCATGTGTTTGATATATCAAATGGAGCAGAAGACAAAAATCTCTGGGTACAATTGATAAATCTATGGTTTTACGCACAGTGACAAATGAATCCTTGTCAAAAACCTGAGAGAAGACGATGTCTAAATCACATTTGTGACTACAACTGAAGATAAATGACTATTGGCAAGGCCACAAAATAAACTTTAATAACATCCTCTGCATCTGATCTAACATTTCTCTTTCTGCAGTTAGTCAGCGGTTTATTCAGCTATTATCTCTGGATTGGGAAGCTCAATTTGATTGAGGCAAACCTATGGAGGTCTGTTCCTTTCTAATCGTTTTAGTCTCCTCGTGGGAACTAATTGTGCAGATATAGGAATGCAAAGGAATCCTGTTGATAAATAAATCAGAGCTGTAAAATCTTTGAAAAATGTAATTATCATCATTCAACTAGACTAGGCAGTCCTATGGATATTTACTGGGGTTTTTTCTATAATTACAAAACAACTCTATAGATTTTCACATGTTTTTGTCTCTCTGAAGAGACTTAATGGTTCCTGAATACTCAAGTTAATGTACTGGTAGTTTGTTATGGATTGTCCAGATCTAGTCATCAGTAAACTCAGTCCTACTTCTTGACTCCACAGACCATTAGTTCCTCTGTTCAACTAACAGTAGCATGTTGGGGATGTGGGAAGGACAAGAGAGGACAATAAAGATGCAGAAGCCTCTAGGACTGATTATGGAAATGGAAAGTTGTGTTCCAAAAAGGAGATAGTTCATAAATAGGTGTTTGATTGGTGGAGGCCAGGTAGTAACATGAACAGTTGGAAGATGGCTAAAATAATGATATCAACATTTATTTTTACCTACCTAACCTTAACCTTGTGTTTGTCTCCATTGTTTCAGTAGCCATGCTCTCAAAATGCTTTTGCTGATAATAGGATTCAGCTTTTGCTAACACAGTAGATATAAATGCTTTTGCTCAGGAAGAACCAGAATATATATATATGTCTGTGTGTGTGAGTCAGAGTGTGTGTGCGAGTAACAAGATAGCACAAAGCCCCTAACCTCTACTGTGAGGTCAGCAGTCATATCTGAGGTTAAACACTAGGTGCTTGGGAAAGGTTAAAGTGTCTCATGGCACATCTGGGTACCACACTCAAGCAACAAAACAAAAAAAATCATCTTGTTCACAGAGGAAATATGTCATGTCTTCAGTCTTATCCCTGTAGGAGGCGAGGAAAGCTGTCTGAGTTGGCCTGGGGGCGCTGAAAAGATCAATCGTTTGATCAGCTGAAAATTAATCAGATGAACAGGTTTAATAATCAACTAATTATCAATAATTTGCTGGTTAAGCATGAGGAATTTGTTGGAAATTTTCTCATTTCACAAATCGCCAATATCTAAGTGTGATTTTATGGATCAAAAAGTGCCACCTTTCCATTGACATTTGTAAGGAACTCTTTGGAGCAGAGCCTCAACAGTATGCTATATGTTTCATTCTGTATGTCTAGATAATAATAATTATCTAGACGTAATAAAAACATTGATGTTTATTATTCAGCATTCAATATTTCATTTCTTTAGTAGCTTTAACAAACATGGAAACTGTAGTTTCTTTGTGTGCACTCAAAGTAATCGTTCTGTTAAAATGAAGTAGAAGGCAATGCAAGAACTGTCGGCCAATTCGTCTTAGAATAAGGAAGGAACATGTTTAATTTTCTGAGAAAGGCTGGTGAAAGAATCATTCAGAGATCATATTGAGTTACACAAGCTAGTGGAACTGAGGCCAGCCCGAACAGGACATCATGACTTGGCATGTCTCTCTATTGTTATTATGTTGCCATGCAGCTGTTGCAATGTGTCGTGATTGAGTGAGCAAGCGGAAACAGGAGATAACTGACCTTAAAGCGAATGAAATATATCGTCTGGTATGTCTATTGTTACAGTTAGTTAAATGTTTTTAAATTACATACTAATAAATACATATACTAAATAAGTATTTAGGGTGATATAAAACTTATACTAAATATAAAAGCAGCTGTAGTTCTGTAATTAAATTTGTGGATTCTAAAAGTGATAAAGAGCACTGCTTTCCAAATTTTCATCTCTGCATGCCTGCACCGAATAACTGTTTGAAAATGGCCTCCTGTGAAGGACAGTCCGAGATCTCACAGAGTTAATCTTGATTGACTTTTCTGTTGCTACAGGCTTCAATATTGAACTCAGATCACAGAGGCAGCACTCCTGCCGTGTCCTCTTTGAACATGACGTGTAATGAGATGACTCCATTTCCACTGCAATGCATAACAACCTCTGACCTTTTGCCATCCATGTTAGTATATGTAAATGGACCAAGCCTTACCTAATAGTCTTTTTAGACAGGGTTGTGCGAAGCATATTGCTGTGAGAGTCATATTAAAATATCTGTGTGTGTGTGTGTGCGTGTATGTGAGAGAGAGAGAGATCTGTAGACAAGTAGAGCTGCCAGACGCAAACAGAGGAAGAGACCAAACAGCAGTAGAACAGCTTTTGCATTCTAATCAGAGTCCCCTGTTTTAGCTCCCAGGAAGCTCTGACCCAACAGTCCAGGACATTGTGCATCTCATCAGTGCTTGTACAAATACTGAGTAAACACACACACACACACACACACACACACACACACACACACACACACACACACACACTGACTGACTCACTGAGTGAAATGAGTCTGACTCAGGACAGTGGGGAAATATTGGATGTGGGAGAAGGCGCCTGACTGTGAGACTGACAGAAAATTAGGTGGGCCTTCCAAAACAAGCCCACAGTCAATCTGCACTGCTGTTGAGATGAAAATCTGCATAGATATAACTTAATAATTTCAGATCAAACCCTCCACAAATCACCTTGATTGTTCATCCTAGTGAAGTGTGACCTTGCATGGACACCTGAGGACGGTCGCTCCGTTTTTTAATGTTACAAATGTCTTGAGGTTATTTGCTTAAAATAAATGCAATAGAGGGAAAGTTAAGCTGACATTGATCTGACTGGTCTGATGAAATTCGATCACAGGGACAAACAGGACACAAACTGATGGGGCTGCCTTTTTGTAAACCAAAGTGTTGTGCATGCAGTAATTAATTGCATGAAGACTGTTTTAGTCAAGGATAAAAGAAGAGCATGACAGTTGGCATGATTATGTTAACCTCCTAAACCTCACGAGACACTGGTTTTATGTTTGTACAAACCCACAGAACGCTATTTTATTCTGCATGAAGTTTCCAAAGAGAGCTGTTGCTGCTGTATGCGGGTTATACTTGTGTATCTGCGATATTGCCAGGCTTTTTGCAGTACGATTTGTTTTTCATAATCCTAGAAATATGGTATCCTTGAGCACAGCAGTGGTTTCAAAAACTGACATGCCACCAAAGCCATTAAAATATTGTGTGTGGGTTAAGCAGAGGAGCTCATTAAGCCCTTGATGAATGGCAGACTGTTGCCAGATAAATCATAAATTATGGCTCCTTGTGGTTTGTGAGTCATTAGAATATATCTAAGTCAGAAAGTTATTAAATTTCAAATCCATTATTTTATGTGTGTGTGTTTGGCACCAATGAAAAGCTTTACCACACATGCCTGTATCCAATATCGTACCATACTGTCCTTGGCATAATTTAACTTATAATTAACTTGTTCAACTAAATGCTGCAGGTTAAATAAAATGCTTTGATATGCAATTCTTTGCAATCCTAAAAATGAATGCACAGGATAACATCATTTTAAAGGACAAGCATATTGAGTTGTAGGTCACATAGTCAAGGTCAAGGCACATGTTTGTTCAGTGCAATGTTGAAACTACAACATCACAGAATTGCTACACAGATGGTCCAAGTGATGGTTACTTTCTGTGGGACATGTTCTAGCTAATGCTATTTGGCCTTTGGTTTCACTCATACTTGTTAACCTTGAGTTACTGTTGGATCAGTGAGGGTCAAACTAAGCCTGTAACCTTATTTTAGTATTCTTCCAAAGGAAATAACCCCCAACTAATCCAACATGCAGGACTGTAAGAGAGAAACAAAGCCTAACAATGAAAGGGACTGACAGATGAAGTAACGCTGGGACTTTTTTTGTCTTAATGATTTTGACAGCTGCAACCTGGGAGTTAGACCTGCTAATGTATTAACCACCTGGTTTGACATCACAGTCTCCTAGAAATAACCTGAATAGGTCATGAACTAACTCATGGCAGCCTGATGGTGCAACAAAACAACAAGACTGTAATGCAGTTAAAAGATAAGTGAAAGCAGTAGGTTTTGTTTTCGACATGAAATAGTAGCCAATGTGGGTTCCCTGCTGCAATAACAGGACCTTCATGGCAAAATGGCTGCTGTGATATTTCGTTTCCCTAAAATAAATATTAAAATTTTCTCACCATACATGTCATATCAAGTAATAATGCAGCTCCTCCAGTGACCGGTATGAGGCAAGGGGTCTTGATTAAAATACTGGGTTTTATTGCTGGTCAACCTGCAGAACTGCGTTAAAGAAAGGAAAAATAAATTAACAAAAAAAAAAAAAAAAAAAGTCTCATAAATCTTGTGTTAAACATAGCAAAGATACAGCTAATCACGTTACAGTTTGCCTAAATAAACATGATAGCTTGTTCTGCTTTAACTTGTGAGTGATTATGGACGTCACTCACCGTGGTTGGCATGTAAGTGGTTAAAGGAAAAAAAAAAAATCGATTGGAGGTGTTGTGAGTGTGGATGGATGAAGGCAAACTGGGTTGTGTTAGAGAGAGTTCAGAAAGATATTTAAGTTTTTAGTTGTAATTTTGATTCATCTTTGGTGAAACTAGACTGATGATTCAGCACAGACAGAGAGGAGATATCTTGCGGGAGGGTGTTGCTGCTGAGACAAAGACAGATCTTAAACAAAGTTAATTTTCTCCTGAATTTTCTGTCTGAAAAATGTAATTTTAGTATCATAATGTTTAGAAGATATATGGCTTGTGAAAAATGGATCCAACAGTTCCTTTGTGACAGTGACTATGGGGTGAAGGAATTGCTCATAATTTCACGTTTACTTTTCCCATTAGAGTAAAATGGGCAGCGACAGTGGGAAAACCTTTATGACACAGATAAAGAAAATTAAGTATCAGTATGCCATCTCCTTACTAAACCATCATTGATTTTAGCTTGTATTTCTTCACAATCTGCACCTTTAAAAAGTCATGCTGCATCAAATTCTAATATGTATAAAGACAACAAACAGTGTATTACTTTACAAAATCTGAAGCTATAAGGAGCGCTCAAGTGGATTTAAGAAGCATGGATAAACTCACATAAGTCGAAGTGATTCTGGCAATGTGTATAGCCAAACTTCAGCTTCTATTACCATGTTCTAGTGTTCTCAAAGAAGGATAGATACAGGCTTTGGGGGTACTTCTACATAATAGAAGTCTGAAGAGAAACAGATATGAGGATGCTAATAAAGGAACTGTCTGTTGGACATTGGCCAAATGGCATCCTAATCACTTTTGGTGGATACTGAAATAATTAAACACATACCAATTCAAAGTTTTAAGCATACCCTGTAAATCATGTCTATTTTCATTGATAGGGGCTAATAATGTTGGCTGTGGTTCCATTAGCAGTGTTTAAGCATGTTAATCAGGCCATTCATTCATCCCATTAAGCCTGGCTATCTCTATAATTTAACAGAAGTTGAACAATTTTACCAGCTGAATGGAGGAAGAATGGATGTGCTTTGTTCTTGTAAGTCAAAGAACAGTAACACAAAGTTACAAAGACAAAAGAGGAGTAGGTTCAGTATAGATCTGTGGACACATAGGGTGAAGCTTAGGGCACAGATGCCTCATGAATCTAAAACATCTTATGATGAAATGTATGTTTTTGCACTAGATTATATGATCCAGTTTCATCATGACTTTGGCAGAGAGTACAGTGATTACTGAAACAAGCCTGTAAAAAAAAATATTTTGACTAAATAATTTTAACTTAGCTTTCAACCAAATACCATTGGACAATCTTTTAACAGACGCCAATACACACCAAGCAGCAACCTCAATGGCTGTATATTGAATCTATACAAAAAAAAATAAAAAACCTCAAAAATGTCAAATCTACAGTTCCTCAAGTGACCACTTGACGCTGACTATGGATCATGTCAATCTCCATTAGCCCCCAATGTCCAATCTCACAGCAACTCACCTGTTTACTGTATATTACATCAAGGCTTAAAGTTATGCATAATTAATAGCGTGGCCACATCAACTGACAGGTGTGTGCCATTACAGATGACTTGTTTCATTTTGAGCTTTAAAACAGAAAACCTACAGGTGACTGTAGGTGACTTCTTTATACTGTCATTGATATACACACATAAATTAATATGGCATGTGAGAAGTTGCATGCTTCAGTCAGCGATGACAACTGAGAAAACTCCAATTGGTGAAGAAGTTATGGAAGAAGAGTTATGAAATAAATGGAATTTGTCAAACCATAATTTGCCTATTTTAGCTATATAGACAATACTTAGACTGTAGACTGTCCACATAGTCATTTCTCATAAATGCAGAAAAGTAGATTATGTTATTTTGTTCTTTCAAGAGATAAATCATAGAAATATCAATATATTCTCTATTAACATTACATTACTGTGTGAATGTAATGGCTCTGGTCATTATGTGATTATACTAATTATGCTTTTGTGATGATGTCTCTGTAGACGAACTTTGGTTGTCATATCTTAAGTCACATCACACACACACATGCTAAAAAATTCATTCCCCCTGAATACAATTACTCACATTTAATGGAGCATAAATTCCTAATTGAGGGCAGCGTTTCTGAGAATGGAGCTACAGATCAACTGAAGCATGCGTCACCCTGGCGTAACCCCTGTGAGGCCGGCTTTGAAAAGGTAACCGCAAACCACCTCTGCAATTTGAGCTGTGCTCAACTTCTATTTTAAATTGGGAGGGAGAAAACAACCATCCTTGCAGTGTAAAGAACTCCGAGTTCATTCTTTAAGATATCGTTAAATGTGTTCAAATTTGTTGACAAATGTTATAGTGTTGGACTTTAGTGCTGCAAGTGTGTTGAATTAATCTAGGGATTATTTTGTCGACCACTCAACAAATTCTTTTGTCTAAAAATGCCTGCTATAAGTATAGTATAAAGAATACACAGCATATGTATGACATCACCTATAAGTTTCTGAAAAGCTGTTTTATAGTTTAAAATCTGTGGCTCTGGATCAAGGGTGGACCTGAGGCGGGCTGAAATGGCCTGTAGTGGCACCCATCTGTCAATCATAGCAACCACACTGTTAATTATGCATAACTTTAGGTCTTAATATAATTTAAACAGGTGACTTAAAACCAGACTGTACATGTTTATTTCTGCTGTGAAGTTGAACCCATTGGGGGCTCATGGAGATTGACATGATCTGTATCCAGCCTCAAGTGGACGTTTGAGGAACTTTCTGCTAGGCTTCACTTCACAGCCTCACTACACAGAGGTTGCCACTTGGAAAGCTAAATTAAGATTATTTATTCAAAATATATTTTCTTCAGAGCTCAAGAATGTACTTGTTTCAGTAATCACTTTACTCTGTGCTAAAGTGATACATGATTTTGCATCGGGTGCAAAAACATACATTTTCCTCAGCCACTATAACCTGAGCACTTTTAGATTCATGAGGCATCTGTCATCTTAAGCTCCACCTTATGTTTCCACAGATCTAAAATGAACCTGCTCCTCTTTAACTGTGTCTTTGTAACTCAGTGTTACTGTTCTGTAAGTTACAGTGTTTTATAGATGTTGCTACTTAATTATAACCCCCTCATGTATGTAAATAGGATGGCCAAAATATTAGAAACACCTCTCAATATAATGCACTCCAGTACAACCCAACCACCAAATACAACCTCAGTAATAAAAACAAAGCTGAATTATTACCTTTCTGAATGTAGAGATTCAATGCAGAGCTGTTGAATTAGAGTGAAACAAATCAAATACTGAGAGGTATTTTGTAGTAGTTTGAGAAGTTGTGACAAGAAAATATTTGTAATTATTGGTCAAATAAATGACAAAAACATTTATTGATTATCAAAATAGACTGTGTCAATTAAAGTATCGGTTAATCAACTAATCATTGCAGCTCTATTGAAAAGACAGAACTTCTGTCTTTTGTATGATGACTGTATGACAGATGACTGGATTTGTAGTTAATGAATGGAAATCCCTGATTTTTCACCTGCCCTGTAACTGCTGACAGATACTATTCCTGAATAATCTACGACGCTCTCCATCATTCGCTCCCTCGATCAAATTGTAAATGAGTAAAAGCTCACTCATGCGGTGCCTGTCTCCGTAAAAAAAAAAAAAAACACACACTGTTCGACAATAGAACGACACACACTCATTTTTAGATGACAATATGTCGTTTATTTTCTATATTTTAAAGGTTTATTATTTACAAACAAAATAAACAAAAAAAAAATCAAAAAGATTTTTTGACAAACACTGTTTGTCTGCATATTGTTGTAAGAAAGTTTACATTTATCTTTCTTTCATCTGTATCAAGTAACCAACTGATAGTTCTTTTGTCTAAGTCTTGGATTACATAAATGAGCTGAACAATGACCATGTGAGTGGGGTTTAAGAGGACCGAGCAGCTCGTCGTAGCCCCTCTCTCCACTACGCATATCATCAGTAAACATATGAAACCTGTGTTCATCGAAACCAAATAAACATTTGGTCTGTCCTCTCTGGGCAATAATCTCAGTTCTTTTTGCATCTCTCTCTTTTTTTTTTTCTCAAACCAACAAAACAACAAACAAAAAGAAATATACAAATATATGTGCTGGTTTGTTGAGAGTCTCTATGCTGCTAATATGTAAGCTCATTATTTTGTGTTGTACATCACCATTAATGCCCATTCCAGTATGTTTGTTGTGATTGGTATAGTGAAAAAAGCACATAGTTTGGGAAGCTCTCCCTCCAAAGGCAAGTATCAAAAACAGCACAAACTAACAGTGCTGCTATCCATCTTGACTGTGTACTAGTTCCTATACACTATGGCATATTCACGATTAAGCGCTCATTGTTGTAAATAGAACAACTCCCCCTCATTAGAACCTCATACAGGATCAGGGCAGCACAAATTCTTGAGGATATTGCTCCCTTACTAGCTCATTCAACATCTAACCTAGCTGAAAGAATCTGTATTTTTATTTTTTTTTATTAGTAGTAAACCAGAAAGTGCAATTTAAAACAAAGACAATGACTTAGAATGTTTTGCTTTGGCCAGTTTCCGTCCACACATCAATATTCAACCCAAACATCAGTGGCTAGCTACAAAGAAAGGTATAAAGGTGCTCCAAATTTGTACAATGTCTCAACGAGCGTGATATTACTGCAAGTCTAAAGATTGCACTTCTTCTTCTTCTTTTTTATTTTTAAACTGTACATGACCTCATTAAATATTCTATATAGCTTGACTGACAATGTTAGAAAAAAACCTGCCTCTAGAAGTTCACATTGTAAGTAAAGATACCAATTGGATAAATTGAGATATTTGGCCATCATCATTGCTTACTCCATTCCTGCCTAAAAACACTGAGACATAGAACACATAGAGTATAGTAAGAATGAATGCGTAGTTGTGTGCAGAAGGTGCCCCGCTCCCTTCCTCCCGTACGCACCGAGCTCACACTCATAACAAAGGATGGAACATGGCTATAGTTTAGGCACAAATACTTAAGAATGTCCATGTGGAAAGTCAATGCTTCTGTTCACACACAGATAACGTCTAGGCAGACAGACAATGAACAAAACATAATCTAACATTACATTTAACGTCAACATTTTTGAGATAGTATCTTTTTAAGTATTTGTGACAGTGCATGCTTTCATGACATTGGTGGGTTGACTGTATTGGTACACTATCGACACAATCTGTAGCGAAGACTTGTAATCTTTTTAAAACGGCATCTCAAAGGGCTTAGTCACTTTGAACTGATGGGATATTTGGTTGCCATGAAAACTATGACTCAAAGTAGAGATTCTGCATGACTGACAGGAGAATATGTTGTCACGTTTGACTCACTGTATGAAGACCGCAGGAAGGCCTTGTGCACACACGACAATGCCCTGTATGTGCAGGAAAATGGCCCGTCAGCCGTAATGACTGGCTTATTTTAGTTGAGTCATCAAATACGTTACTTTTTGATTACAATATTAAAAATGATCCTTTTTGATAGAGTCATAATATTCTGGCTTGACCTTGCATCCCTGCCTCAACATCAGTCCAGGTCAGTTTAAAGTACGTAAGCCCACATAATGGATTTACACGAGACAGAAACCTTAATGCAAACCAGCATTTCCTTTTCTGACTTGCACTTGAGCGACTGGATACCTGATGTTTTTAACCTATAACATATGTGTAGAAAATGTCATGCCAGGCTCTTCAACTACAGTGATTGTGATATGACAGCGTACAGTACAGTTTTACTCAAGAAGCAGATGAGCAAGGATAGAATTTAAATTGTAGTTTAAATAAAATTTAAAAGCAAACAAAACAAACAAAAAAAAAACATGAACCTCATTGCAGCCTCATTCAAAAAAAAAGATCTGTTTGACCGTAATATAAACCAAAGAATCGCTGTTAAAATGATCCTCAGCAGTTTTGAGAAATGAGGTGATAGAAAAGACGTTTACTCTCAATAGGCTGACTTTGAAATCAAGTTGTCTATTGTAGGTAAATATTGTATATGTTCACTTGATGTGAAATCAAAAACTATACTAAGACTAGGAATAGTATACAGAGAGAGATAGGGATTCTTAAATGTCCTCCAATCAGGCATTTCTCAGCATCAAGTAGTGCTAGCTATTGCATTAAGGTTTGTTTATCTCTTATGAAACATATGTATTTTGTCACTTAACCTTTTTCGCATATAGATGATATCCAGGTTCCTGATAGAAGTAAGACATTGTTATGATAGAGAATGCACCACACAGTATCTGTAAATACTAGATCTACAAAACTATTTACAGCACACATATAGGTAATCTTTATGTCACAGTCTATTGCATAATGGTGATAATCTTTAGTTTATAAATATTATAAATATACACAGAATTTTTAAGCAACATTACATAACATCTCAGCCATCTGAAATTAGAAATAGAAAACAATAGCATCCATCCGCATCTTTCTCCACACTCCATTCTCCTCAAAAACGAAAGCAGCATTTCTATTATCTATTCCCTTTGGACCCATAACACTGCCATGGTTTGTATGTGAGCCGCTGTGGGGATATAGTGGCTCAGCAGACTGTATTTTTGTTGCTGAGAGTGCAACATAACACTTAGTTATAGTAACTGTGTTGATTTCTGAAATGAAGAGTCACGAAATTCAGGATGAGTGTGCTTTTTGAAATTATTTGTCAGAGTTGCTTGCATTTATTATTCCACAGTGGTGCCTAAAGCTGCTTAATAGGAGAAGATAATTTGTCTCTTCCATAATGGTAAAAAAAAGAAAAAAAAAAGAAGTCATCAGAATCCACGATGCATTCCAGTTAAAAAGAAAAAAGAAAATAAAAAAAATGTCATACATTGTATATAATTCTTTATATTTCTCAGAAAGGAAGACTCATGTTTATACTACAGCTTTTAAATTGCCATTGCCAAATATTCTAGTTGGATTTTACACAGCCAGTCACATGCACACGCACACACACACACTCTCACACACGCATACATAGCAGTATATATACACATATATATATATCTATCTATATAGATATACATATATCTAGGATATATTACACATATATCATACATTTGTAGTATAGATATTATATATATTATATATATAACGTAAAAGAAAAGAGATGTATCTGTATAATATACATTCTTAAGTTTAGGGAGACAATGTGTCTAAAATATAATACAAGGGCTTGTATGTACAGGATTTCTATGAGGTTATTTTAGAAGAAAGTTGGAGAGAAACAAAAATGCTGAAGTTCCTCACTTTTATCTCTTTTGTTGTATCTCCATTTTTAAAAATGAATTGAAACATACTGAAGTTTAAAAAATGAAAAGGGAAAAATGGGATCATAAATTCGATGCAAAACGCATTTTGTCTTGCTCAGTCTCTGTACTGCTCAGGACAGAATCTCTCCTAGATCCGGGGGAATCCCTGTGCTGGGTCGAGGAGGATGATGTTGCTGCTGCCGCTGCCGCAGCCGCTGCTGCTGCCGCCGCTGCCGCGGCTGAGCGCACCGGGGGCAATGCTCCTGACGACATCTGGCGGAATAAATTGACCCGCTGGGGCACTGTGGTGCGGATGCCACTCTGCAGATTCATGCCCTGGATCGCTGCTGCCGCTGGTGGCACAATGGAGGCCAGAGAGTCTCCTGAGGCTGGGTGTGCTCTGGGCCCCAGAGATGTGTCATGTGGCAGTGATGGTTGGGAGGCCGATAAGTGTCTAACATCACGACTCAAGCTGCCTGACTGAAGAGCCTGTGTGCTCTTGTGGATGTCTCCCCGTTGAGGTGAGGGGACCTGCTGCTGCTGAGGTGACGGCTGCTGCTGCTGCTGCTGCACCGCAGAAGCTGCGGCGGCAGTTGACGCAGCTGGCTGCTGGGCAAGCTGCTGCTGTGTGGGTAGAGATGGTTGGGCAATGGGCTGCTGGATAAGTGACAGCTGGGAGGCTGTGCGTGAGCCGTACTGGAAGCTCCGGCCGGCCAGAGGGGTCTGCACTGGAGGACTACACATGGCAGCTGTGAAGGAGCAGGGCGACATGATCGCACCTTGCTGCTGGAGTGGGGTCTGTGGGTTGGTTAAGGAAGAATTCAGGTTGCCATGGGAAAGACTGGGAGCAGGGTAAACCCCTTGCGCTGCAGCAGCAGCAGCAGCAGCGGCTGGCAACATACGGGCAGCAGAAGCATTGGCAATAGCCGAAGCACTGTAGGTCATGGGTACTGACTGCTGGAGCTGATTGGTGCCGAAAGCAGTGGGGAAGGGCGGTTGGGCTGGTGAGTTAATGATGGAGTTTCCTGACATTGGTGTTGAGATCATCCCGGTGACTGACTGCTTGCGGTCCACCATCATCACCATCTCCCTGTCCTGACGGATAATCTGTTTCAATATCTCGTTCTCCTGCGTGTTGAAAACGCCGGCGTTCAGGTCCTTCTGAAACTTCTGCAGCAGCAAGGAGTTCTTCTTCCCTGTTGGGGTGCAGTCAGGAGAGGTAAGCACATAAAGCCATGGCAAACTCTGGTTGCCCTAAACCACAGGAAAAGGGCAGGATTCAGGACAGTCATGATAAAGATGCAGCTTGTATGTTTTAGTAGGAAGACTTGAGTGCATTTTTTTTGTACCAATAGAGAAGCTTGATCTCCTTGATGCCACTAAATTCATAAATTGGTTCAATCTTACAAGCTGCATCTTTTCACGTCCGCTAAGGTCTGTCATACTGAATATAAAGTGTGAAGGACATTGAATGGTAATGACTATGGGAAATATACGGTTTGAGAGGAGTGAAGGACACATAAGGAGACAAAGATTACTGAAGGTGTGACGTGATAGCGTAGACTGTGAAGGTGCTGATGTAGACAGTGAAACACAGAAGAGTACTAATGAGTTGTACCCACACATCATGTTACCGGACAGTTTTTTTTTTTTCTTTTGAAGCTCTAAGGATAAATTTAAAGCCACATTCTATTTAAATCACAATGACAACTCTGCTAAAACACATCACAAGGACACTGAGAATAACCTTTTTTCCCCTTAATTTTACGAACAAGGTGACAATAAAAACAAGCAAAGGAAGCCACAAAGATTTATTCCTAGCACACTACCTCAGTGTATCTATAATTATACATTAAATATCTAATATAAAACTAAACGTTACCCATTTTACCACAGAATGCTATGTTATTCTTATTCAAATCTGCACTGAAATGAATGATTCATATTCATTTTTATAAATAAAATATTCAAAAGACAACGACAAACAGTTTTTCTGCAAACCTAGATAATGATAATACTTTTGGGTTTTAAAATGTTTTATTTATGAACTCTAAAGGGCTTTTTTAGCCCACAGGCCTGGAAATGTCATGGATCATGATAAATAAAAGGTTGACGGAATGGAGCAAAACTGTGGTAAAATACTAAGTTGTACTAAAAGCATAAAAGACGCCTTGAAACTGGTCTTTTGTAGAAAGAATTGCCACATTTGACAATAATAACGATAAAGATCTATTCAACATATTTTCTTTGAGTGACTGCGTTCAAATTTATTTAGAGGATGTGTTTCCTGTAATTACTGTTAACCTTGTGTATTGGCAGGCTTTGAAGCGTTAAAGAAGACAGAGTTGACTTTTAGTATGCTGAAGGCTTTAGCCACAGTCAGTCAATCATTAAGCCCTGCCCTTGAGGGCAGAAGATTTCTGCACTGAGTTTACACTTGAGCGGCATTTGTTTGGCAGCTTCCTCTCCTGTCAAGGCTGCCAACAAGCCATGCATTCAGCTATAACACAAGACTTTCACAGCTGAAAATGGATTGACATATTTTGCAGCTATTTCTCAGAATCAAGTCTTCCATTTGATTTGGTTTATTAAGACTGTGACAGTCACTACAGGGAGGGGGTAGTTAAGGGCTAAAACTAGTACCACGTATGTAAGACTACTGTTAACTTACAAGGCTGCTTGCATTGCATTTTTAAAGGTGACAGGGTTAAACTCTGTAGATTGGAAGGACAACACATGTTTATTATTTTCTCCAAATACAGAACCTGTGAGGATCTGAATTGCTTGGATTTGCTGGTAGATTTCAGGGCAACAGGCATCAGTCAGTGTGTGACATTTCATCAATTTTAAAATGGAAAATTATGATGTATTACATTGTGCTGTCTGTCTTATCTGCTTCTGTTCCTGCTGCCCCTCTACACTCTTCTGTCCTCTAATCTCTCTTTTTCTCTCTCAGGCTTTGCTGGGTGTGCAAAAGATAGGTCGACACATATCAAAAAATATAATGGACCTTTAGATTATATCTACATTAATATACATTTTTTTGTGAAAGAAGAAAGTTATTTCATATCTTATCCTCTAAAAACTGCCATTTTCACATGCTACATCATGGATATAATGCTAAAATAGGTATACAGTAAACCTACTGTTGAAAAAACAAAAGAAAAAAACAAAAGATGAAATTATCACTTTTATGCATTTACAGTAATGTATAGCAGCCCAAACAAAGCTCAATAGGAGGAGCTGAAGAATGTGTTAAGTGATACTTAACCTACATCACAGTAGATGCCAGAATACCCTGTGAAATATGTCCACACACATATTTTGAGTAACATGTGAGTTTGATTTAAGCCAAGGCACACCTTGTTCCTATGGAAAACACTGGCCTGCGACTGTTTAATTGTTTTTACAGTGCAAATCTCTGTAGACAGAACTCATAACATAACTTAAATTTATACTGTACTTTAGGAAAGTCTGACTATAAACCTTTATCAGAAGATTGTAAAAAAGAGTATCCCTTAAAACAAAATGAAAACAAACAAACAAAAACATAAACAAAATGTAAACACCACTCATGAGTAAATAAATGTTTTGTTTTTTTTAACATATAAAACTTGTAAAAAACATAAAAAATCAGATGTGGGTCAAATCACCATTTAAAAATAATACAGTTACAGTACTGTGTTAGTCATTCTTTCCTGGTACAATAGAACTCAGATTAGTTACTCTGATTATAAATATGATGTAGAAACATCAAAAAATAATACAATAATTGACCCATATCTGGAATCTAAAACATAATTGTTGTAAAACAGTCTGAAAGCCAACTAACACACCAAACAAACAAATAAAGAAACAAGCAAAACACAAACATCATAATGTTGACAAACATCATAGAAACATTACAAGTTAATAATTTAAATAATAAAATAATTTCACCAATTATCTGTAATAAATTGTGTTTTTTTTTCTTTTATGAGGCACTGCAGGAAATGTGTTCTTCTGAGGATGAGGATTATTTAATACATCATTACGATCAAAACCTTTTTGCAGAGAATAACTGGTGTAAATGTGTGTGAGAGAAAATGATTCTTAATGGATTCAATAAACTTTTGCCCTCCACATGTGGTCAACATGACATTACTGTAGCTCTGTTTCTGAAGATGAGATGAACTTTCCTTTGATTAGTGTCAGTGAACATTTACACAAAAGACAGAATCCATATTTCAAGTCAGACAATCAGAAACAAACGTTTATATGTATATATATATGTATATATTTTGGTGAAAACATGAATAAATAATGAAATGGGTTTCCTGCATGTAACAAAAAGTGTATGTGGCTTTGCATTAGTAAAGTTTTTACTAATTCTGCAGACATGATTTCATCTGTGAATACACTTTGAACAGAGAATTCAAAGATTAAATAAAAATGTCACACCAATAGAGCTGAGCATGTGTTCATAATCCAGTTGATTATTCTGTGGAAGTCACAAGTTACAAAATAAACATGGCATGTAACACTGAATGATCTTTTGTTTCTTTGATTGTCTCAGTTTTTGACATTTTGAATGTGTCCATCAAAACATCTGAAGGACTGATGCAGGAATTAAACAGTTAATGTAACTTCAGTGAGAGGTAAAATTCTTGGAGGATGAATTTGAGACCGGATCCATTTAGCAAGCCTCTATAGGTCAATTGGTCCCTGTTCGAATATTGGAATTGGAATAAAGTGTTTACCTGATGCCTACTCGTCGGCCAGGACACTCTTGAAAACGAGATGTGCTCGTCTCAAGACGGACTCCTGGTCAAATAATTTTTAGATAGATAAAAGATAATGTCAAATGTGCAACACGTTATTGGTTTCAAAGCATGGTTACTTTTTTCTTTCCTTTTTAGAGCAAGACAAGCATGTAACCAAATGCAGTTCATATATAGAAACGATACAACCAGCACGGATCATGACAAAGTATCTTCCCTCGTATGAGACAAAACCCCCTTCATGGTTAGTCTGGAAAGAATGGATCGAATCTATTTCACTCTGAGAAGAGTCAGTCAGAGTGGGCAGCTTTCATTTTCTAACAGTTAGCTCTAGAAAAGCTGGTAGCTATCATAAAAAGGGCAAATGTAGATTTGGACTGTTGAGGCCAAAGGGCATACAGTATCTTGTGAAGGGCACAAATCCACACACTTCACTACAGGGCAAAGAAAATTATGTTTTGTTTTATATCTTTATTTTATGGTAGTCCAAAAAAAAATCAACCTTGTCTCCTGTGAATTACGCTCACATGCAACTACTTCACAATTCAGTGAGTGCAAGAAGTCGTGACATTTGTGAAGTGCAGAGGAAAGTGTGGGTGTTTATGTCTGGGCTGATGGAAGTTTGTGTATTAGAAATCAGTGAAAATGTTCAATATTTGTAAAAATTTAAACATTGACATCAAATTCTTTCCCTCAATTTTAACAAGCAGTTTTATTTGCCTGATCCAAACTATGACATAACCATACCATAACGTCTAGCAAACTTGTTTACTATTAACATTAGCAGAAAATGGTTTGTTTAAATGTTTTGTCAGATATTTTGATATAATCCAGGCAGCATTATGCTCCGTACCCAAAATAAAGTTGTATCTGAACGTAACTCTGAGGAGAAAAGGTTGTCTCAACAGGGACTCTGATTGATTCAGAGTGGTCCTGTTTCAGATCTATTGTTCACTACCTGCTGACTTGCCTGACACTACAGTATTTTCAGTGATCAATAATCAATATTGATGTGCCTGTGTCGGGCAAAATAATACACAAATACAAAGCCATGACAAAGAAAAAACAACAATAACAGATAGAAAAGTAGATACAGACTGCAAGCTTAACCACTGATATGAGACAACATTGGCACACTGTCATTATGCAAATTCAACTTTTAGTTTTTTATCCAGGTTATATTGTTTTATAGTTAATATAAAGACAAATCGCCAAACTCGGTGGTCTCTAGTCTTATTGGTAGGTACAACAGTGTGTTGACAAGAAGTTGGCTTTAAAGATAAAGCCAGCCGCAACGCACTGAAAAGGTTTGGCTGATTTGCCGTAAAAGCCAATGATATAGAGCATAAATCGTTTAGAAATGCTCAATTTAACAAATTCCATTTCTGCATAGGAAATAATAATTACCTGTAAATTGGTTTTGAATTTTTCTATTTCTGTGACAAAAGGATTTAAGTATTTTAGAAAGCGTAGGACTTAATGAAAAATGTTAACCACCACCTGTAACCTGTTGCTTTAATAGCAATTATGTATTAAATTTGGAGAGTATCCACCTGAAAATTAAGTTTAAAACTTAAAATAAATGTAAAAAAAAATAAAATAATAGGCTAACCTGATAAATTAGCATTACTGTCTGCTGACTCAGATACAAGCCTTACACAGGTGGGAAATGCAATGAACACATATTGTGCAATTATCTGGAGCTGGAGTTAACTTAATGTAACAAAATAACAAAATTCCCTAAGGAATTAGATCAGAAATAACTAGCCAGGTTTAGAGACTCTATTCTTATCTTTTATTTTCTGTTATTTAATTGCAGTTAGATTATATTATAATCTATTCCAATCTACTCTCACCATGTAAGAAGGAGTGCTACCACAGGTTCTTCATTCCAACAGCTGTCAGACTCTTTAATACCAGCAGGACTTATATATTTCTTATTTATAAGTAATTTCATATCAACCTTGTGTATACAAGCTGCTGTGACAAGTGAGACAAGTGATATTCCCCAGTTTGGGATCATTAAAGTCTTACAAATCTTATTTTAATAATTCATATGATTCACTAACATACACCAGTGTTTTCACCAGTGTTTTTACAGTATTCTTTCATATGCCCCTAGTATGGCATTGCTGTATATGTACTGGATTTTATTTTGCCAGCTCACTCTGACTGGCTGAGATTTGTTTGCTAGTTGTCACAGGTGGAAATACACAAATATTACAGTGTAAGATACAGCAGGGCGCTAACTTGATTCTGCTATATTTGACAGCAGGCAGTAGCTTAGCTACAAAGAAAACAGTAATGTACTATAGGACATGTGAAATGAACATGTGCTATTCACACACGTTCATACATTACAGTGTCTTTTGCAAGTTTTGAGGAATTATCAATTTATACTCTAATGAACAAGGTTGGTAGGTATCTGAGACATCAAACACATGAGGAAAATAATCTTCATTATACACTTAAAATATATTCACTATACACACTGACATGTCTATATGAAAATGTAGAGGTAACAAAGTGTGCCTGAATGTTTCTCTCTCCGTGAAATTCATATTATTCAAATATAAAAAGGTAATAAAAAGAGAACATTAGCAATTCAAAAAGATACATGTAACTAATGCAGCAAAACATAAGCAAAGACAAAGACATACATTCTACTTCTGTCAGTTGAAAACACCTTGATACCATCATATTATCTTCTACAATTTATCAATGTGCCAGTTCAAATTAAAGTATTAGAGCAGACTGCTGAAAGAGGAGTGTGCAACATAAGGGTCAATGCAACCAATTATTGCCCTGTTTGCTTCATATACATGTGCCCCTTTTGTTTAAACTGTAACAAATCCTTAACGATCCACTGAATCGTTATCACTTACTATATTTCAACTATAATCTGTCAAGGCCAAGTTCTTCTATGAATGTTGCTCTACCAGACAGTGAAAATAAGTAAGCATTGTTTATGAGGGTATAGCTGAATGTAACTATACAAGGTCCTGCCTGTTGGCAAACTGGGCTGGACCTGATGGATGTGGGGGCGATGTCACCGGGCCCTGATCTTTGTTTATTTTTTGACAGGGTCTGGTTGATTTTGAGATATGGGGTGGGGTGCTGCTCATACCCAGGAGTGCAGATGAGTGGAAAGAGGGCCAGACACACATGCATGTGAGGTTAGCTTCCATCCACTCGCTGGCATCCAGTGGGGGGGTCAACACCAAACCAACGAGGGGGCGAACTGACTCCCTCCCGGACAGCGACATGCACTGCCTTCCAGTTAATCCAACCACAAAACGCTACTTTGGTTCTTTAGAAGGATTAATGCTGGTTACAACATTTTTTTTTTTTTTATGTTTTATGTTATTTAAGACACAGAGACGGGAAGTTTAAGAAAAAAATAATAAAAAATAGCATACAGGTCATGCAGCACAAGATGGCAGACACAATGCTTTTATGAAGAAAGAAGGCAAACGAATACTGATAAAGACAAGACAACAAGGCACGATGACAGGCAAGAGTTTCGACCAATCAGACAGGACAAGAATAACGTGTAGGCAGGTCTTACCAATGCGGTCCAATCGGTCAATGGCGACAGTTTCGAAAGCGCGTCGCATCATAGGGTACTCTTCTAGCACCTCATTGAAATGGTCAACAGAGAGGGAGAAGAGTCGACAGTAGGTGTCTGCACGCACACTCGCCGTTCGTCTGCCCTTGGTGAGCAGACAGATTTCTGTAGGGTAGAAAAACAAAACAAATATTTTGGCACGTGAAGAAACACTACCAGAAGTGAAGAGAGCAGAGGGACATAAAGGAAATTATCTCAGTAATTACAATACAGATTACCATAGATCAAGTTTGAGTACAAAAAGGTACAGAAGGAGAAGGTAATGCGAATGTAAATAAAATGAGAAGCCCATTAGCGGTGCTGTCACTTGAATTATACTAAGACAATTCATCACCCAGCAGAGAGCTAATGGTCCCATTATACGATACAGTAGTCAGCTTTCACTGCAGGCATCACTGCATCAATGCATCAGATGTAATGAATAAGTACATAGGAGTATGGTTACATAGCATCCCTGTGTTCTGCTCAGTCAGTGGTTTCTTACATGAAGAGATGTGAAGAGAAAGCGTGTAGAAGAGCAGAACAATGCATCATAACACTCAATCCCGCAGCTCCCCTAACATCACATAATAACATAGCATACATCTTGTTTCTGGTTTGTGTATATGTTCATCACTAGACATACATAGTTACTGTGATTACAAATGACAGATTGTCCTAAAAGACACCTGCCTATAATATACACATACAGTACCTGAATAGGTATATGAATACTTTTCATCATGTGTGGTGAAACAACTACTCATATCCTTTGTACAAAGTACTTTAAAAGTAAAAGCAGCTTTCTCGATGCTGGCTTTCCCTTACTCTCATTCACTGTCTATGTCTCTCGACCAGTGCTTGCTCTCTCCCTCTCAAACCATTGGACACAAACCAAAGGAAACTTTTTCTTGTCACTATTTTGCAGCGCGTTGCAGCGAGGCCAGACACAGACAAAGAAGGCAAGTACATGAAATAAAACGCAGGGCTGTTTTTGTAACTCTCAGTGGCCTGCACCATCGCAGCCAAAATACTACTAAAATAATAATACCCTAACTCAAATGAATGGAAAAAGCACCAAATTCAGGTCTGAATCTGGCCCAGGAATGTGCTTTTACTTCCTCCTATTACAAGTAAATCTACAAAGTACAAAAGTATTAACAGGAAAGTTATTAACTTGTACTGGAGAAAAATGGCACCCTCTGTGGCATTTTACTGTTGTAGCTGGTCGAGGTGAAGCTAGTTTTAACTGCTCTATACTGTAAGGTAGTTTAGCCCAGTGGTTTCCAACCTGTGGGTTA
The DNA here is from genome assembly GCF_000972845.2 of Larimichthys crocea. Taxonomy (NCBI): domain Eukaryota; kingdom Metazoa; phylum Chordata; class Actinopteri; family Sciaenidae; genus Larimichthys; species Larimichthys crocea. The sequence continues at coordinate 11,242,328 of NC_040019.1, forward strand.
GGTACTTTCATATTTAAGGGGTCTTGAGATTTGGACTGGAACTAAAGGTTATTTTCTATAAGGATTAATCGTTCTACTATTTATCATTGTTGTTTTGTCTATTAAATGATAAAACAAAATGCTGATCACTGTTTTCCCAAGCCCAAAATGAGATCCTCAAATGTCTTGTTTTGTTCACAACACAACCATATTCAGTTTGCTGTCAGAGTACTAAAGAAACTAGAAAACATATTCGAGAAGCTGAAATCTGAATTATTATTATTTTTTTCAATTTAGTTGATTAATGGTGCAGTAAAGGAAATCTGTAATCATTTTTAAAAAATCTTTACTTTTTGGGAAATAGTGGATAGTTTTGCTCATAAAATGAAGGGGTAATCTCTCTTTGGCTGAATGGTGAAGAACTCACAGACATGAAACAATTAGACACTGCTTTCTTTTCAGGGATTACAATCCTAAACGGTTCGGTCCCACTGGCTTAATTTTCAATGACTCAGCTGTTATGATCTTATCAGCTGATGTTTCAGTGTTTGTATCTTAATCTTAATCTGCAGGGTAACTAGTTATTATAACTGTCAGATAAATGTAGTGGAGTAAAAAGTACAAAGTACAGATCTATCCAAGTGTGTGGACCCCACATGCAAAACCTAATTCAGCACACATATTTTACAAGACGATGTGAAATATGACAGCACATTTTCTCTTAGCAGGGTGCTTATTATTCCTTATACTCATTAGTATGAAAATCTTTTGAACAGCAATTACATGATTGCAAACAGAACTCATGTCGAGAGAAAAAAGGTCATGCTTTTGATTCAGACTAAATTAATGGGGCCTAAAATGTGGGCTAAATGAGATGTTTAACTTCCATACAATAATGATTTCACACGACATGTGGTAAACTTAGATGGAATACTTGCTGCCTTTGAATGAAACCAATATATTTTTTCTCACCTGGGTGACCTGTTTGATGGGTGAATATAAATTCAATGAATAAGTGAATAGGTATCTAAATATGGGATGGTTATACCTGACATTACTCAGTGTTTTCATGAATAAGTGACACAAGGATGAACGTACACATTCCACATTAATTTGTCCTGCGTTTTATTTCTCTTTATTTTTCAGTATCCATCTTCAGTATCAACTTCCCCTTGGTTATGGTTCAGTCCTGTTCAACTGCCGACATCGCTCAACCTCCGCCCACATTTGCAGTCTCGTTCAACCTACAGCACAACTTCCACCCTCATTAAATCATTAAATGTTAACTTGTCACGGTGTGATCTTTCTTGGCCATGCCACGAGCTATCATGGAAATAGAGCACAGAGTGTGCAAGGTGTGAGAACAACACTCTCAAGCTGTGGGTGTGAATAAGGTGTTAGCATGGACAAAATTTTCAGTCAGACAGGCAAAGTTAAAAAAATAAAAAAAGTAAGGCTGTGCTTTTACTCCCTCCTGTTGGTCAACAGCATGTCAACAGTCCGACCACTGACCAGTCTGATCAGTCATCAGTCCCGCAGGATCTTGACAAAAGTCCTCCTGAGTTTACAATAATGTGATCAGTAGTAAGTAACTGAGAACATTTTCTTGGAATAGTTTGTCCATTATCCGACAAAAACAAGAAAGAAGTTCTCACTTTAATGTGTTTTTGCTCCTTTATTGCTTTTAGAAAAAAAAAAGTAAGCCACTTTCAAATTGAATATTAAACCAAATAAGATGTATAATGTAAAACACAGGCTGCTCTGCTCTCCTACAGTATTTCCCCCACATTAAAAGTACCTTCAAGACATGTAAAGGCTTTAATTTACATAATGCACAAAAAGGACCAGTTAACACAGTCACTAGTTAAACCCAAACACAGTGTTCACTTCCAATAACCCCTGCTACGCTCTTGGTCATTCACAGTCATTTTGTTCTATATCAGTTCTATAGCTGTTAACTATGTTTGCCTTGACTTGACAGACTTGTGATAGCCTCAAAAGTGTGAGTGTAATTAAATACTACTAGGTTTTTTCAGGGGCTGAATTTCCCTCTTGAAATTTGGGAAGTACGTGACCCCCAGTGCCCCATAGAGATTACGCACATGGGTGGTTCCTCTGTTAATACAAATAGACAAAAAGAGACCAGAAGAAATAAAAATCTGGGTATTGTAATTTCAGAAAGGAGAAGAAACGTAGACAGAGACAAAGTGGTTAATCGAAAGGCTTGCATGATGTGCTGTGTGGATCCAAATGTAAATGCCTTATTTTACAGTTAGCAATCTGTGGCTCAGGTCTAGAAAGGTGAGTGTTGTGCTTCAGGGTTGTGCTGAACACAGCCGATGACCCCCACATTACTGCTTGTCATAGCTATACTGCAACATACAGCCTTGAAACCAATTAAAATGTAGTTTTCTCACAAGGCTTCTAATTATTGTTCAGTAAATTAGTTCAGCAAATATTGGAAACATTTCACTTATACAGTTGCAGCCAGTACAATCCAATTAGTTAGTTAGGGTGTAGCACCAAGGTAGGCGACTGTACATCTGCTATTCTCCAAATATATCACTGGGTATAACTGTAATTATAGCCAACGTGACCTGAAAGCCCTACCGTGGTTGAAAGAATGTCTCACACTATGAAAAACACATTTATTTAAACAAAACCATGTCGTTAATTTGCTCTCATAATTGCACACTAAATATAAAAATGCTGAAGTCTTTACTGGTTGCATGGCAACCTCATGTTGAAGACAAAGTTCAGCATGTAAACCCCTGTAAAATCACGACTTGTTGCTTTTACAATTGTACAGACAAAAATGATTATAATTTAATTATGAAATAACTGTCTTCTATCTCTACCTTCATCTTTGTCATACAAACATGACATGAGTGGTTTTAATCTTCTCAATAACAGAGTGAATAAGCATATTTTTTCCCCCCCAAAATGAATAGTAGCCTGCAAAATATGTAAAATGTTTAACAAGACATGCAGCAGGTTTTACTTTGCTGAGATGACCCGACCTGCCAGTAGGAGTAACCTATAAAACGACAAGCATAAGAACTCCTGCCAGCTTTCAACCTGTGAACGCAACCCAGACATTAAAATATTTAAGATCAAACCACATGCATCTGTGATGTTGGCCAAGAATTTAGTCCTCACTTTTTTTAGGCTGTGCCTGCTTCATCTTGCTTCATTTATTCTCCAAAATATCTGAGTTTGAGTGAATTTGCTCTTCCTACAGCAGCTCTGCTTTGTTTCTGTTGTAAGGCAGTCAAAATGCCACATAACTTAATTTTAACTGCGGTAGAATAATTTCACAAGCAACAGTGGGAGATGTCTATTTTCTTTTTTTTGCTTTTTTTTGCTTTCCACTGCTGGAATAGCACTTTAAAACTGTGCTAATTCATTCTGTCAGACTGCACTGAACTCCAGTAGTGAGTGATTGCTTGAACATGAAAGCTTCACGCTGACAATGAGCTGACAGATAGCTGGAAAGTCTGTTTTTAGACTGTGCTTACATTCACTGTTTTAATGCTACGGTACAGAAATAATATATTCAAATGTTCAGCTATACTCCTGCTTTCTCTGAATATATGTGCTGAGGGTGCAGTTCAAGACAAGCCACTGTTATAATAAATTAACAACATTTAAGCACAACTTTTGCCTACTCTTTTGTCCCTTGGCAGGTAGCAAAATTGTCAAAATCCCAGACTTGGAATAAACACAACTCTTTCTAAGGGACCTTTCGCAGTGTCACCTGAAAGATCTATGTGTGTAAGTGTAGATGTCTTTGTGTGTGTCTAAGTCAAGGCCCTGGTAACACTTCACATGATGCAGTTTGACACGTCTGTTGCCTTGCCACAAAGCGTCACCGCTGACCCCAGGAGTATTGCGGATAATTTGCCATCACTTCATGTGTCACATACTCTCATGGCAACCAGCTCCTCTTCCTCTTCCTCTTCCCCTCCCCTGGCTGGGACTAAGGAGACAGGGAGTCCCATATGACTGAGACATTCAAGCCCAATAGGGATTTTCATCCTCCGTCTGTCATTGTCCTAGCATTATACTCTATTAGTCCCTCAGCCTCAGAGTGACTTCACTACAGAGCTGTGTGGTACCAATATGTAATCCCATTCACGGAGGCCCAGGAGTGATTACTATGATACCTTTTTAGCATGCATGCGTGGCATTGACCATGGTTGGGGGTGCTTTGTGACCTACTGTCCTCATAGATGTCCTGTTCATTACTATGCTAATAGTTTCCTGTGGCTGGGCTGGTTTTTTTGTTACTCGCTCTCCCTCTCTCTGTTTCTGTCTCAGTCCCCCTGACTGATTTCTCATTCTGGCCACGGTTTGGCCTGGTTGTAAGGGAAGTGTGAATCATCGGAGAAAAAGGGGAGAGAGTGAGGTGCCTGGCAAAGCCAGCTGCTCCCAACTCAGGGCTCATCTACTAATGCCATACAAACGGGTAAAAATACCAGCTGGGCAGAAGGCAACAGCAGGTGGCCGGGCACCGATAGAATACAGCAAAATGAACAGTGAACCCTGATTTCTTTAGACAGACAACACATATCTTTTAATTAAAAGATTAAATGAATAATCAAGTGGGAACATCCCCTTTTTTCCTTTTTCCTTTAACTGATTTTAGATGCTTCTTCCACTACTAATTGCACTTAAGAACTCCTTCGTAGTCTGCTAAATCAAGATGAACTGAGCTGTTCTGTTCTGCACAGAATGAGAGCACAGCACACAGTGAAAAAAAACATTTGAGTTCAATATTTTGTGGGACAGAATAACCTTCAAAATATTTTAAAATGTTTTAGACAAAGCTTGAAAAAGATAATCCAAAAATCCCCGACTGTCTAGCTGCCTCAACACATTTTGTGGATTTAGAAATTTGGTCTCCAGAGGTCAGTTTCAGGGGAGCAGTGAGTTGATTTTCAAACTAAACTGACAATTATTCCTTGTTTCCATCTCATATAATTGAAAATTTGGTGTTTTTCTTTGGGTTATAGGACATTAAACTAAAGTACATAGTGGTGAGGTTTACTCTATTTCTCAGACAAAACAATTTAAATTGTTATCTTGGGGGGGCTTTTCATTATGTTCTGACATTTTATCATTTGAATCATCTGAGAAAATAATCTGCAGATTAAATAGATTATGAAAATAATTGTTTGTTGCAGCTCCACTTCAGGCAAAATATGGCAGATATGGAATATAATATGTTTTCATTACTGTATAATCACCTGAAGATAAGTTCATTTAGAAAAGAGCCTTTTATATCCACAGAAGGAATGCAATCATGTTGCATAGCCAGGTTTTTACAGCAGCCCAGAACAGACCAACTAAACACTGGCTTTAGATATGGCCTTTCATGTTTTTGAATTTCGCTGCCCACTGTAGTTTCTCCTACACAGTTAGGAGGTGAGGATGAGGCAAGGAGTATTCAGCTGGTTGAAAAATGCAACTTAAAAGATACAAACTTTTTTTTTTTAAGATTATTTATTTGGCCTTTTATCCCTTTAATGATAGGACAGCTGAAGATAGACAGGAAGCAGAGAGAGGGGGAGTGACACGCATTAAATGGCCGTCTGATGTGGGATTCGAACCGGGACCAGCTGCAGCGAGGACTGTAGCCTCCACACACGGGGCGGCCGCTTAATCCACTACGCTACCCACCGCCCCAAAACACTAGACCTTTAAACCTGCAATGGATTATTTTGATGGCCATATGTGGGCAGCAGCAACAAAAAAGTTAAACAAGTGAACACAACATAGACATATCACCTTTTAAGTTTATGAACATGCTAGCAAACAGTTACTTTTTTACACATTCAGAACTTATGAAGCAACATTATCCTTCATTCATTTGATGAATGCAATCCAATATCCACTCTCTTTTAGCTAACGGACATATCTGACTCTTTAACTGTTAAATGATCCACTATGCTCTCCAGCTAGTTGCTCACAGCATCAGTCTGCTGTTTGGTGCTGCGCAGGTCATTTATAGTGAGTTTTTAGAGCCTTTTCATCAAAATCAATTGCCTGCTGCAGCTAAAAATGCCATAAGAGAGGTGAGAGTGAAAGCAAAACCATAAAGCTAAGGGTGGGCCAGAAATTATAGGGGAGCTGCAGATTCAGGTGATAATTCTCTGTAGGTTTGTCAATACTTTTAGCTTTTTAAAAGGTTTAATCATTTAGGATTTGCTCCGTAAAACACATTAATTGCATATACAGTAAAGTTATATCTCATATATCTCAGTTGAATTTAGAGTATATATATAAGTATCATAATATATCTTTCCCCACAACTGTTCAGTCTGCTTGGAACTACTATTATTTCTTTTCATCCTCTGACTTCAAACAATGGCCAATTAAATTCTTTTCCCATTTCTTTTCTTTTTGTCTAAAACAGTTTGATAAATGCACTCACGCTCTCTGCCATTAAGATCCATTTTTCATAGTCTTATTGGCCGAAGGTTTCACTCTGACATTTCAGCTTAGTTTTTTAAACAAGATGGACTTGTTCTGTGCCACAATGATTCTTTAGCAGAATATCTCTTGAGCTGCAGCCCCAGAGGATTAATTGTTTGAATGCCACACTGCAACCGCCACATGTCTTACTATATGACATGTCCACTCTGTACAGAATTTTAAATGGCCCCAGTCTCCTCTGGCAATCCCATATTAATCCCATAAAGTACTACCTATGCACATCCAGTGACATGACAGCAATCCTGTGGTTTGAACAAGCAGGAAAAAAAGTCGACCAATTTCCTTTTTGATTCACTGCCTTCCCGAGCTCGCCTGTGAGACATGAACTGCATGCAAAGCGAAGGTATTCTTAGACTCCTCAGGCTCCTTCCATAGTGGGGATGAACTCATGAGATAAAATATGCAAGAACCTCTAAAATAGGAAACTTTGCTTTGCTTTCACATCCACAGGCAGACATTGTCTTGCTGGGTAAACAACGTGCAAAGAAATTACGCTTTACACCTTTAAAAAATGTATGATATTGGTAATGTTTTGGATGAAGGAATGGGACTTGTGCCCGGACAAAGAGAATTGGAAGACCGAATGAATGATTTTACAAAGAAGGAACAACTAGCTGCTCCTGACAGTGCCAAGTATATGCAGCAGGAACGTATTAAGGGGGAGAAGAGTTCATGCATGTGTGTGTGTGTGTGTGGTGTGTGGTGTGTGTGTGTGTGTGTGAGGTTGAGGAGGGTGGGGGAGGAACGTCTGTGTGTCCTAAGGGATGCCTGATCCACGCCTTGGCCTACTCCAACAACCAGATGATGTATTATGTAACTACAGAAACTGACTTACGTCCAGCACTGGCTAATGAGAATCTACATCTACAATAATTTTACTTCAAACAGCATCAAAAGCAAGACCTCAGGCTAGAGTCTCAATATATAACCTTACGAACATCCTGCGAGAACATGTGACTGTGTGTATAGTGTTCTTGCATGGCAGTACTAATATATATAATTCATTGTTTGCATTTAAATTTCAGATTTTCTGTTCTTACCTCCAAAGTAAGATCCATCAGTCAGCTTCATCTCTTTGCTGAACTTGGTAATGACGCTTGCAACACCATGTTGAATAAAATACATCTTCTTCCCGACTGTGCCCTCTCGGATAATGTAGTCATTGGGCTGAAAGACCTCAAACTTCAACTTGCTCAGCATCCCCGTCACGAAATTGGGGTCCGCGTTGGCAAACAAAGGCATGGTGGCCACAAGCTTACGGCAATTGAAGTTGACGATTTCCTGGTGAAGAAAAAAAAAGAAGAAAAAAAAAAAGAGTCGGTCAAACAGATCATGCAATAAATATATCAGCAATTTCCACCTGCAACATGAAAAATTTGTGTCAGACCAGTGGCACAAATCCTTCATTCCTGTTTTATTTGCAGCCATAAATGAATTGGATGCGTATTGCTGCTTCATCCTTAATACTTCTAAAGCACTTCCCATCACTCCTGAGAAAAAAAACTTTTTGGCACAGGAGCCAGATCCTGATGAGTCTGCCCTCCGGTGCCGGCTGCGGGCCATCTCTTTGGTCTCATCCTGTCCCCTCAGACCCAGCAGGAGATTAGGAGCTTGTTGTCTGTTTACCCATACATCTCTTTTGCTGTGCAGATGGAAAGCTGGGACACTTGGCATCTGCGGTGGTGTGTTGTTGACCCCCCATGAGGGATAACTCCCCTTCAGTGACAACAGGACATTAACAGAGAGATATCAAATCTCTGGGACGTTCTCTAGCTAAGAGACGCAAAGAGATGTTAGCTCAGTCTCAGATGCCGGTGTCAGCTAATGCCACAGGGTTCTGACCTCAATCATGCACCAGAACTAATGAATTAGAGAGTAAGCAATTTTCATGCCCAGCCAGGAATCCTCTTGGGGAAACAATCTTTGGCTATGCCTATTTAAAGATTTGTCATATGGTGGAGAAAAGGAGGCAGCGAGACAGAGGAAACGAAAGGGGAGGTTGGGGGAAGAGGGAACAGCAAAACAGTCTTGTGTTATATTTAGACCATTAGACCAAACTTTGATATTTGACATAATATTTTTCACATAAAAAAAAAAAAATGTTTTACTGGTCTGAAAAACTTGCCCAAGACAGGCAATTCATCACAATGGGCATTATTCATTATTCATTATTTCTTGTAAAAGGCTTTTTGTCATTTTGTGGTTATTTAGTGTGCAAACAGCTGTTGTTTAAATAATTCTCCCTGTTAGAGCATTAATGGACACTCAGACATCTGAAATCTGAGACATGGCTGCCAAAAACCTTTTAATGCAATGCAATTTTCCTTTTCAGGTTTCCATGTTTGCCTGTGCATCTTGTTAACGGGGTTTTCCGATACCAGAGCTTATCAATTAAATGCTTTCTGGCAGCTGACAATCAATTATCGGATGTTAGGCCGTCCTTGAAAGAAACACCAAGGAGAGTTTTTAAAGTGGTTTCTGTCAAGAGCTGCAGTGCAGCAACAAACAATGTCCAATGTGATGGATCACATGCCTCAAACTAGTTTAAATCCTCTGCAAGTTGATTTTCACTAAAACAACTTTGCTGTAAGCATCATTACCCTTGACCTTTCCTACCCCACACCAAAACCCCAAAGCTGTTTTGTCCACTCACACAGAGTTGTCATGTGAATCTCAGGTAGTCATGATTGCTTGAGCCAACAGCAGTCTGAATCTGGGACGCCTGGTAACAAACTCATGTAAGACTTGTGATAAATGACATGCCAGAATCAGCTGAAGTATACTTGGACTGATTTCATGGCCCCTGCTTCGGCCCAAAGTGAGTCTGAGTGCTGCTAAGTGGAGCAGATTCTGATCCCAAATTGACCTAAGGGTCAGCTCCCACAAAACTGTGCTGGAACACAACGTGCCGACACTCAGCAATCAGCCCAACTACCTCAGCCTCTGTCAGACTACCTGGACTGGGTCTGGCTTGAAGCTGCATTCATTGATTTTTGACTGCATCCCTGGTCTGTATTCTAGTCCCTATCCATTTAACAGACATTGAAAAACAAACCCCACAGCTCCCATCCTTTATCAAATAAAAAATAACATATGGCCACTTAGCTACAGAAGCCAATTAGGCCTTGCTCAACAGAGAAGGTGCCACACTGACAAATCAAGATGGACCTAATTGGTTAAGCCATAATATGTTAGTTTATGAAGTGTACAGTTGCTTTTAGTGTAATTGGATTCAAATAGGAGGTGGCAAAAGCAAGGTCGTTTAGAAAAGTGGTATCGACACTTCCATAAAGGTTAGTAAGCATTAGTCATCTAGCTTCTTAAAAGGATGGTCTAAGAACAGAATTACCTGGATAAAACCTGTCAATGACAGCTGCCAGATATTTGGTGAAAGGGACATATGGTAGAGTTGCTTTCTTTCACATTAGCACTGAATAACACAGTATGAATACACCACTATTATGGTATGGTATTATAGTATTTTCTTCACTTCTCTTTCACTGTGCTGTTCATGTTGTTGGTCATACTTTCTGTAATCTGATTTAGATTTCTAATGTTTTTATTTTTATTATGTCCTTAAAATGGATGATCAGACAAAAACCTCAGAGATTAAGAAATAAGCATACGCATTACTGACACGGGGAGAAAACAATTCATTGTCCTCCGTAGAGTTAGTAATACAGAAGTTACAGTCATGGGATTAAAAAGACTGATTCAAAGTTATTTAGTGGGTTGTTTGAGCAAAGCCAGCAAACATGGAGGAAAAGTAAAACAAAACTACAGGACCCGGAATCAAAAGCACTACAAAAGACAAATTAAACTTTGCTATAGTCTGCATTTCATATTAAAACACATATGTGGTCCTTTTGCCTGAAAAGTCATTTCTGTAATAACCTTCTTTGGGAGGAACAGGCTGTTGGAATAATCCAGAATTCTTAAGAGCAGTTTTATGGTGAAATAGCAACTTCAGCTAGTTTATGTGTCCTGTTTTGTTTTTCGGGCGCAGCTCAGTTTGTTTTTACCCAGCAGTCCCATGGGCATAGCTGTCTCTGTGCAGATTTTAACTTTGCTTGCTCTGCATGGTGAACAAAGCCTGCAGGATTTTCTGTGTAGTAAGTCATACCTTTAAATCCCTGCACTTCTCTGCGAGTGTCTGGGATTGTGCAGCGACTCCCCTCGCCCAGCTTTCGACTCTGCACGGTGACTTAATGGGGCTACATGAGAGATAGTCACGATTCCTATGCTTGCTTTGCTTTTTATTCCTCTCCTTTTACCATCCACCTATGCATAATTACCCATGTAATCTGCTGACACGAGGAGGTCAGCCAAGAACGTGAAAGCTGGTCTTCGACTCCTTCAAAACTTAATTATTTCTTGCCATTTCCTCTCTTTGTCCAATTGTTCAACAGCTCAGGTTGTTTATTACAGGTGAAGAAAAGGTAATATCTCTCTACAGAATATTTTCATATCTTAACTGTCGGTCTGGATTCACCCAGGGTGCTGTGGAAAATCCGTTTTTGCTGTTTTTATCCTCGACCTTGTAAGATAAGATGACAGGTGGTGGTATCTCAGTTTCAGGTACTGCACAGTTAAAAGGTGCCAAATGAAGATTCACTCTTCATCTTGACAGAATAAATTCATTCATATTCCACAACTCAAACCACTGTGAGACATCTTACCTGTCAAGAACTTCTTTTTGGTGAGTGTATTTTTTACCCGTCCAAAAAATAAACCTTTAAATTGCAAAAATATATCTTAAATATAATACACATCAAGTTTGTTTATAATGAAATGAGGTTCATAAAGAAAGCTGAATGTCTTGAATTTAGGGAGGGAAAGAGGGTTTGTCTCACCTCTTTGAGCGGGTCGTTGAGTTCACTCAGGATGTTGTCCTCATCGAAGATTTTGCCTTGGTAGCGATGTTCATAGTAGTCGTGGATTTTCTGCCGCATGTCGGCTGGAAGCTTGTGGAAGGACATGTATTGCTCCACTTGCTTGTACTGGAAAGGCAAAGAAAACAGATGGGATATCAGTTCAGCATTCTAATGACAATGTTAATTAGTAATAGAAACGAGGTATGCCTTGAATAAACAAGCAAAGCTCCACAAAAATGTGTTCCTCAGAGTGTGTATTTGTGTTTCCATATTGAGGACAATCCGTGCTTTCACATAGTCACAGTGCCATGTCCTGGTTCTGTGTGTGGGGAGGGAGAGACGGAACGAGGGAAGCAGGTGGTGAACGAAAGTAGGAACAAGTACAGGCCCAGGGCTATGTCAGACCAAGGTAGCAGTTCCGATTATCTCACCCATGCAGGAAGCCCAGCCCTAATAGGCAACTAAACTATGATCTAATGTGAACTAGCAAGGTTTACCTGATATCCCGGAGAAATTTAGGAGCTGCATAGACTATGAACGAGATGGCACACACTGCATGATCACGTGATCATTATTCGCATGACTTCTCTTGAATATTTTGTTGTGATTTCTTATATTCGGAGCATGAGTAGTGCTGAACACAGTATTTAGCAACTGCCAAGGTGATTCTCCAGCTCACCTCTCCTGTGTCTGTAACTGTCTTTTTATTCTCTATTTAAGTATAAAAACATGCAAAGCACTTCTCAGTGTATGAATCCTGCTATATTAGTAAACTTGCCTTGCCTTGTATCATTAATACAATTGATAATCAATTACAATTTATTTACATCCACATTCAGGGAACAAGAATTAGTAAACAACTAAATAAAATGTGTAAGTTTCACAATCATTTAGAGGTAATCACTGGTTTGTTCTTTCAAAATACTGAAAGTGGCATAACATTTTTGTTAGAAACCCAAATTAATAAATATTTGCATGTCATTTATAGTTCCTGTCTTAGTTCCCACAGATAACAAGAAACATAACTACAGTATACTTTAAGTATTTATAGTTAGAACTACTGTAACAACAATCATTTCATTATTTAGACAACATTATTTGTTATAAGAAAGGTGTATTTTCAGATACACCTACTGTACCACTATTAAATACATAGAAATGCAACTATAATCCAATGTAGGGTTTATTAAGTGTCATTTAGTCACTAGTTAAGTAATGAACTGGTTGATTAGTTACTAATTATTATTATCAAAAAGTAAAATATATTTCAATCTCTGGATTTAGTGGGTTATAGCTCCCATAATGATATTAGAAGCATCTTATTATTGTAGGAGGGATGGATAGAGGGAGAAAGCTAGAGATAGTAGAAAGGCTAAAATATTTTTTGGCCTCACTATCACAAAGCCAGATGGCCTGTGACTCAGGACTTTTCCATTTATGCAGTAGTGCCAGTACAAAGATGCGAGAACCATCCTGTATTGTGGCAATTAATTGAATCTTAGTGGGACTTAAAATTCTTTCCACATTAAACTGAAAGCAAGTATTAATCCAAAAGGATAGTGAAAGTTAGTAGACAATACATCAGCTCATCAATTTTGATCAGTCTCTGTTTCCTCACACAGGTTCTTCACAGACAGGGCCATAAAAACAATCTTCCCTGCCAGTTCAAGGCCCTGACACCTGAAAATAAACACTGTCTCTCACGCGGCCTCTGGTAATCACAGTGGAGGGGTAGGTGAGAGCCAGCAGCAGCTGTGAGAGCCAGACCATTTTAACTGGGGGTCGTCAGGGGGCACAGAGTCAGGCAAAGGTGGTGCTGAGCGTGACATGACATCTCTGATATTTCAGGTTTGATGCGTGCAGATGTCCAGATCGATGCTGACCACATTCCTCATCATCCATATCTCTCTTTGTGCTTCTCACCCCTTTTCTTCTTACATTGGGATGAACCATATGGCACAAAATGTACCTACTTCTGTACTTGCCAGTGGCACTACCAGGTATTTCTGGTGATATAATACAGCCTGAGATGCACTTTGTTATCTGCAAATAAAAAACATCCCATGGAAATCCTGTAATATGTGGTACATCTTAATTAAATATAACTAAATATAAATATTCCGTTGGCAAAAAGGGGGATCTGCTTGATAAGACAGACGACTTAAAGAGGGCAGAAGAGGTTTTGAAATCAAATTTCTGTCATCTAGATGAGGTAACACTTGAATGCGTTTGTCTCTTCAGCTTAAGAAGTTTCCATCTGTTTTCAGAAATGCTAATGCTGATTAATGGTGGTCCAAATTTATAAACTATTTGCGGAGAAAATACATCAAGAAACTTTCTTTTGGGAAATTTGGTAAATCCCCCTATTTGTATTCTTCTCATCAAATTCAAGAATTTGAAGATTTAAGACTCTCATGTGTGTTGAATAAGAAGCTAGAACCGATTGGCTTAGCTTGGCACAATGACTGAAAACAGACAGCTGACTTGTTCTTATCACAGCTAATGCAAGTTGTGTTTTCTTGGGTAGTTTTGTACAAACATTGATTAGATATTATATATATATATATATATATATATATAAAATTGTATTTATTTTATTTTTTTATTCAGTTAATATTATTTAAATATGACTGCTTACATATAGTATTTTCATACATGGGTCAAGATTTCAATGACTTTATCTTTTTGATACTAATAGCTGCATGTTCACCATGTCCAACTGACATTTTACTTGTACAACTGGCATTTTATTTCCACTGTTTCAGGGCAAACACAGTTAAGTTAACATTACACTCCAAGCCCTGTATGTGAAATAAGGCACAGCTTAATATGTCTTACAGTACAGCTCTTCAGCTGCCGGATGACATGCAGCTGTATGTGGCTTACAGTGATTCAGTAGCAAGGCGTCACAGCAGGCATGTCTTGAGACCATGCGTGCTTTACACCATCATTTCCTTCCAGCCCCGTCCATCCTACAATTTCTCTGATTCCCCTCTTCCTCTATATCTTTCTCTATCTTGTCTGTTTCCTTCCATCTTTGTATATCTCTTCAATGGTCTTTTTTTCTCCTATTTGACACATAAGAGAGCATGAAAAAGATGTCATAACAAGTCCATTAAGGATATGTTTTTATAATTTAAGTATAGCCTGCTGACAAGAATGATTACTTCCATCATTCTTCATCTTCTGTAACATCCTCTGTCCCGAGCTAACCTCTAACCTCACACCCACATCCATCTTCCCATCCATGTTCTCAACCCCCCAGCTGTGGCAGTGATAGATGTAGTGACTAGAGGCTGAGTACCCTGAACCCATCCCTGCTGCTCCTCAGCCTGCTCTGCTGATATGCACAGCCATGCAGCAAAATCAGCCCGAGCTGAATCTGGCTCCACACTGGGGCTCTGTTTCCATGAACATGGCATTCACATCCTCAAAGCTGTCAGTTCAATGCCTGGAGGGATATTGAAAGGCTAAAGTGGGATGTAGATTAAGCAGATTTGCTGTGAAGCAGATGTACATCACATACTGAGCAAGACACATGTCACTAATTCAAACAATGAGCGGCTGTCCTGTTCGCTGTGGGCAACTTGCTGTGGTTAATTTTTTGGTGGAATGTGCTGTGACGTCTACGTATCTGGCTGTTCACTCATAAAATTATGTTTTGGAGTATGACAGATTTAAGTTTATGTAGAAGTCAGTTATTTAGTCAGGCTAAAAGCTCTTTGATTAACTTGTGCTGAGTGTGGACTTGCTATCAGTTCTGTGTCTGAGTTCAGACCTCCTGATGGTTCGTGTGAGGAGGAATTTTTCCTTCTCTTTGTCTCCATCTATCAGAGGATGATGAAACTGAATGATAAGCATTTTATCATCTCATCTAGCATGATGTTGCATAAATCAATGTATTTCAATCAATAAAAAAAAGACAAGTCATTGTTTGTACCACAATAAAACATGTATTTGTATTTTAAAAGTGAGGCAAAGTGTTCCTTATTTTAAGTACCACGTCTAACAACACTGCACCAAATCACAGAGGGGTTGTTTATCTAGATTGCATTGACCATGGAAGCAGCTGCCAAGGTCAGACCATCATTTTACAATGAGTTGATAACAGTTAAATGCTTTTATATGCAAGGTGTAAATTAATGAACTGGTATTTTAGTTCGTCCTGTTATAGTCACAGTCAAGGTGACTCTGCCAATGCTCTGATAAGAATTATGGCAACAACCTTCAGCGGGATAATTGATGCGTCTACTTTTTGTATCAGTCTTGTTCTGACTTCATGCATGTGGCTGTCTACAGTCGGGCTGCAGCTAACAAAGTCGCCGTTTAATTTCTGAAACAATTAGTCGATTGGGTGATTAAGCAGAATAGTTTAACATTCGCTGATTTGCAGCCACTCAAATGTGTGCATTTTCAACTTTTCTTTGTCATATATGATAGTTAACTAATATTTTTGTGTTTTATTCATTTTTGTGTGACTAGTGCTCCAACAAAACCATTACTGCCAGATCATTTTACAGGCTAAATTATTCACTAAATAATCCACATATGAACTTGTGATGAAAAGTTAGTTGCTTAGTTGTAGTCCTAATGTTCTGATTGTTTTCTTGATTAGTCATTTAATCTATCAAAAGTCAGAAAATAGTAAAAGAAATGTCCATCACAAGTTTATACCCACACCAACAACAGTCCAAAAATAAAATAAAAAACAGCAAAGTGCAAGTTCAGATCATTACCAGTTCCTGTTCATCCTCTTTTGGTTCACCCAACTTTCTTAAATGACATTAATACTGTTTCCTTAGACAAAAAAAACGTATTCGAAAATGTCTCCATACAGTACATGGTAGTTGAATCAATCTATCTGAGCGTACATCATCTATGCTGCTGCAGAAGTTAAAGGTCAGCTTTTCATTTTAATCATAAGCGGATCTTGGCATTCCATAGAGCATATATGATCCCCAACACTACAATGGTGTATGTACATGGGATTCTGCAGCACAAGCACAAATGAAAAGTTTTGGAGTCAAACTCAGGTTCTTGCGTGTGAGCACAGATCACATCAGTCATGGCCGTGTGTTCTGGGAATTGCCCAGGCCCCTCAGCGGTATCACAGATGGTGGCTCTGCTGAATCGCTGGATAATCACCATCCACGCAAAAAAAAAAAAAAAAAAAAGTGACGTAATAGGGACTGAAATGAAAGGAAGGAATAAAAATGTGTTCACTGGTAGAATACAGACAATAAGGTGGCTGGTCATGTCATAGACCTTTTCACCCCGTTGGCCTGGTACAATTTTCTCAGGAGGAGAAAATCCTTTTTCCTTGTCATGACCCCGGATATTGTGATCTAATCTGTAGGGCCACTGAGAGAAAACCTAATTTATTTAAGTCTAGCTCCAATGAGCTGGATTTTATGCAGCAAAATCCTCAGACTAATACTTTAATGCCGTCCCAGTGGTAATTAGCATTACTTACCTTGAAACAACAAAATATTAAAGATTTGTACTCCATACCACGCAGTTACTTTAATTGAAATAACACTGAATATCATGTAAACCCAGTCTTCTTTATAATTAGTAACAACGTGTGTCCTTATTTGGATCTTACCTTTTCCTGGTATTGCCTTCGTGAGGAGTCCAGTGATTGGATTAGAGCTGTAGCGTGGCCCACAAACATGGCGTAGCATGTGGCACCTACAATCATACTCAGCATGGTGATCCACAGGTCAGACATGCTGACGGGTGCCCGGGCACCATACCCGATGCACAGCATGTGGCTCATGGCTTTGAAGAGGGCATAAGAGTACTGCTTACCCCAGGAAACGTTCTGTAACGAGGGAGACAGAGAGAGAGAGAGAGAGAGAGAGAAGGGAAAGGGGGAGGAACAGAGAGAGAGACAGAGAGGGGGTGGGGGGGAGTTACTGCGAGGCAAAGCAGAGAGGGAAGGCTCTCCAGCAGGCAGAATAGAAAGACAGGCTTTCCTTTGATGGATCACTGAGCCTCTACCAAACATCCTGCCAACATACTCTTCATGCCCCACAGCCTAATGCCCTTACTGAGGGGCTGAACTTTCTACCTGCTTTCTCCCCCCTCTTTCACTCAACCTTTCAAAACCTGCTCTGCCTGGACCCACCTGGCCTCATTCTTTTTCCAATATGCCAAAGGGTGGAAACAGTTCATGTTTGCAAGTGCTCCAAAAAACACACAAAAAAAACAAAACATAAACTTGCATTATTTACAGAAGTCTGAGGGTCTGTGGTTTCTTTTAAAAGCTCAGGGCATCCTTCACAGTGAGGGGAGGACTGACCTGGACTGTTGTGCCCTCTCTCAGGTTTGATTTTCATTAAGTTTTGTAATGGGATTCAGCATGTTGAAGGCAGGGGAACAGAAATACAGAGCTGGGAGGGAAGTAACTCTTCTGCAGACTCTACACACACACACACACACACACACACACACACACACACACACACACACACACACACACACACACACACACATTTAGCTAGTTAGTTACTGAGAGAGTTGCCCCGGGTGAGAGTCGTCCATGCTATCATTAATAGCTCCTCACAAAGTGATACCCAATAAGAAATTGAGTTCATGAGGGGCCCTATTATCCAATAATGTGTCCAGCTGGGTTCATAAGGAGCCATTTCATTGCTGTCTCGTCATTAATCAAACTAAGAAGTTTGAAAAGAAGTTTGTAAATAAGAAAAGCCAGTCAGAAGTGTAAGTCTGCTACTCAAGATCAGCTTCTTTGACTCCTCTTGTCTATCATTAGTTTTTTTTAGAGATATTATGGATGGTTTATTAGAAGATGGGCCCCTTGTGTAGATGCCTTAAAGTCCTCCCCCTCCATCTTTGGTGGTCAAGTGATCACACAGTTGTAGAGTTTTATGATTACTTTCAGCAAGGTGTGTAAAATATAGGGGGATCTTTTAGAAGAATATGGCAGAAATTGAATATAAGCTCAATAAGTATGTTTGGGGTATAATACCTTACAATGAGCATTTTATATCGACATATCAAACATCTTCCATGGAGCTATGCTTTCATGATTTTTGCAGCCACCCATTTTCCGAAACCGATAATTACGCCCACTTTTCTCTCTTTTATATACTTCACACAACTACTTCAATCACTGTAAGTGTAAAAAAAGGCTCAAACACTATGAATGCCTTGCAGGGTCTGTCTGCAGATGTGCGGTATTATTCACAAGTTTTTGTTGGTCTCAACCAGGAGAAGTCATGTCTTGGATTCAGAGCAGTATATAGACATCCTCATTAATACAGTACGAGTCAAATGAGCGTCTTTTGCCTGGAGACATGCAAAATCTCTAGCGAGCCACTGAACAGGCCCACCGAGGCTACATCTATGAAACCCAGTAAGTTCCTATCTTGAGGCAAATGTGACAGTTCTCTAGTACAGGCCTTATAGCCACAGCCAAGTTGCTGACTCTTTTCACCTCCTGTAAACAACTATGAAACCGAAGTGCGCCATACAGAATAGCTATTTCACCTCCAGAAAATATACTTTGTCTCTGTCTTTTTCCACAAGTTGACATAGTTCCACACTGTAATACTACACATCCCATCATGTCAACACTTCGGTGTCTCCTTTTGTCAAGTCATTCTCCAGTCTCGACTCCATGCTGTTCATCAACTGGGATTTAGTAAATGAGTAAATTTACAGTTAATCATCTGCCCTGGATGAGTCACCAGTTCTTATCTCCAGGCTGATTCGTTGTTTCTTCCAGAGACTGATTAGAAAATTTGTCATAATTACACTTGCCAGCTTGAATAACAAAAAGAGTCCAGTTTGTCTTGGCAGTTTCATATATTCTTTTCCCCAAATGGTTTAGCTAACAAACACTGCCTTCAAGTGCCAGACACATAACCGCCATTTCTTCAACAATATACAAAGTACTGGAAATGTTTGTAGTTTTTGTACGAGCAGAAACATGTGATGTTTCACTGCAGCACACAACACATTGAATAATCTCTTTACCCACACACACAAAACAAACCCACCCGACTGTGTAACAGGAACAAATTCCTATATTTGTATGGATGGAGGAGCAGAGAAGTGTAGATCTGCCAGATGAAAACAGGCACGCTGGGCTGACTCACAGCACCTTTTGGTATTTGTCCCTGTATGTGTTTGGTGCACAGATAAACAGATCCAACAGGGAATGTCTGCACTGCATTTGCTTGTCATATGATCCTGTTGCAGTCTTGGTTATATATGGGTTTGGAATTGATGTCACATCCCGTTGCACTGTATTGCATATTTATGATGTTTGTTTTACGTGGAGAGCACATGATGCAGGCGCTATTTTGGGGCACATTTGTTGAAGATGTTATCATCCACTGCAGTAATATTCTTCCCTACTGTCTGACAGCAGTTTGAAGAAAGGATGTTGTTGCTGAAATATTTTCCGTTGACCATGTTTAATGCAGAATTCAAAAGTCGCTAATGAGAGAAGAATTAGCTGTGGACCATTCATAATAGACTTTATTGAGTTATGATTTGATTGAATGTCTCAATATGCTAAGGGCCCAGATAGAGGGATATTGAGGGATATTTTGCAATTTCAATAGATTTTATTCTTTTTTTCTAATCACAAATCGATCTTGTTTGAAGCTTAGGATCTCAACTGCAAGAAACTGCTTGTAATCTTGGAAAATGTAGCTCACTACAGTCAATAATATTAAAATGCAATCATGATATTCAAAAGTGGGATTTTAGTTATTGATTAAAGCTGAAAAGCTACAGATTATATATATAAAAAAAGTGATAGACAGATAAGAATGGACAGTGTATGTGTGACGTCACCCGAATGTGAAGTTCAGACTGTGGTGGCTCTGGCCGTCGTGATGCAGTCCAGCCTCTTTTGCCTCATGGCTTTATAGATACAAATCATTGGTGAGCCTGAGGAGATCCAAACAACGCCTGGGTGCTCAAACAAGCCATCTGTAACAGCACCAACCTGTCAATCAAAGTGGCCGCGCTGTTTATTCTGCATAACTTTGAGCTTTAATGTAATTTGAATGGATGAGTTTCAAAAGAAAAAAACAGTACAGTTGTCATGAACAGGGAAATAGAGACCAAAACAGTTTTTTGTACCAGGCTGATATAATATCGAAGCTCATCGAGATTGACATGTTCTGCAGCCAGCCTCAAGTGGATGTTTGAGGATTTGCAGTTTTTGGCACTTCCACATAGGCTTCACTTCATGCTGACTGCTGTGTGTGACTGATGACATCTTACAGTAGGATACAGCCCTGAACTGTAGCTGCTTACATAAATCGTATGTAAATTGTTGTGTTAGCAGCAATTATGTAGGGTATAATTAAAATTGCAGCTCTTGCAATTTGAAACTTTTAAACTGTGATTTCAATAAAACCACCAGCAGTCACTTCTAATTACCCGGTAAGACATCATTGATGTTCTGTGCAGATATACACTGTTTAACTATTGTAAGAGTCGCATTTAGTATAATGTATATATACCAGTATTTTAAAGAAGTCATGGGGCGGTCAGTAGCGTAGTGGGTTAAGCAGCCGTAGCTGGCCCTGGTTCGAATCCCGCTTCAGACGGCCGTCTACTGTGTGTCACTCCCCCTCTCTCTGCCCCCTGCCTCCTGTCTATCCTCAGCTGTCCTATCATTAAAGGCATAAAAAGCCCAAAAAATAATCTTAAAAAAAGAAGTTATGTTTCATAAACATTTAAAATCAAAGGAATAAAAGCCATCTGTTTCAGCTCACATATTTCCAGGTTGAAGGATTACAGACGCTTCTTTAAGAAGGTAGCAAATGGCTGGTTTTATAAAGATTTGCAGCAGCAGTATTTGTAAATACTAATGAGTCAGGGAGTATTTGTTCAGCATGGGGTTGCAGCAACATTTTGCATATATTCATATATTCTCCAAAAACATGGAAGGAGGGAATGGAAAGAAGCAATTTTATTACCTGACACAGACAGTGAGAGTGAGAAAGCCACGTTAACAACAACGGACATTTAATGTCTGCATCGTGGTTTCCTTCCTTGAGTTTGTACTTGTCCTCTCATAACAGTAAGTGACGCGCAGCAAGTTTGCTATGATTGTAGCAGCCAATCTTACAGTACATAGTACATAGCATTGTTCTTGATTTCTACTAATCAAGAATATTTACTCCAGTTTGTTAAAAGTGTCAAGAACCACCAGAAATCTCAGAGATTGACAGAATTATTTATTATTATTTGGTTTCGTGCCCTTACAGCCCTTCTGTCCATTGAGAAGAATGACTCATTGCAGTATTTCTTCAACAAATGCAGTTTCTAATTTTTTATATTCTCTACAATCCCCCTTATTTTAATAAAGGTGGCTAACACAGCAGATGTATTCAGTTCCTCCAGAGTTCTAAATATAATTTAAGCTCTGGATGCAGCAAAACAAGTGACATCAGATCCTTCATCTTACAGCAGCTCTCCCTTTGTTATTACAGCAAAGTGACTTCACAGACTAACTTCATTAATACTCATCTCACCCCACACCATTGCCAAAGCATTAAAATCAACAACTTTTCTATAATTAGTCTGATCCTGAGTGTCTGACTGCGAGTTTAACAACTTGCATTTCGATTCATTAGTCACAACATCGTGCCTCCAACACAAGATATGACTGGTTATATGACCGGGAACGGAATCGATGATTCACCATCGCCCCAGTGTTAAGCGTGACCCAGAGGCGTCAGTTGTTGTTGATACCGTATGAGACTAACACGATGTAATGCACAGCTATAAAGGATATGGTTTGACCCCTCAAAAGCACAGCTCATGGGGTAAATAACACAAATCAGAGTGATTTATCATCTGTACTCCCACAGATGCAGTGATTCAAAAGCTGTCCTAGTTTCACTCTAGCTTTACTTATTGGCAAAAGTATTTTTCACCCAATTTGCCAGATTTCATGATATTTAGACAAGAATTTTGTATTTCATTTCCATGTTTCATTCCAGGTAAACGTTCCCCTCATGTGTTTTTTTAATCCATATTAAAAAAGAAAGCAAAACATCCGCATTAGCTGATGGTTTTAATTACTCAGTCGTATAACGCTCTAAAACCCAGCAAGCTGTCCCAAGCATGGAAAAAAAAAGTGGTGCACAATATTCATTTTTTCAATTACATAATCAAACTACAAGCTGTTCTCGACTGTTCATCACATCTCGAGTGCACAGAAGGCACAACAGTCTTTGATCACATAAGTGAGGAAGTGAAGGGGTCTACAGCCCTGCTACTAAACTGGAAGTTGGCAAGACGAGTGGTCACAGTGATGTATCTCAGTTTGTAGGATGGGTTCTGTTTGTCCTGTAGGTTCACCTGCTTTTTGTCTGCTCAGCAGTCCTGATAAAGGATGCTTCTTGAAATTTTGCTTTTGTTTTTTAGCAGAGGCCTCCTTTGCTTTCCTCTGGACTGTCAGGTTGGGTTGTTAGTGAGGTTGCGAATACTGATTATTATGTGATTATAATATTGATTATTCTTCCAAGTATTTTCTTGTCAAAATAATTGCGATTCAATTTCTGTCCATCATCTAACCTTTTCAGCTCCAGTTGTTGATGCAGGGTGTGCAGTAGTTTATGCATGGCTTATACTGTGTTTTGAGCATAGATTATAAATTTGGATGTCATATCCCTGATGTCACCTGTAGGTTTCTAAAGAGCTGTTGGCTGTGTGATGGCTCTGGCTGTCGCCACGTTCACAGTTATGCTTCTTGCACTTCTTGATTATTCCAAAAAAAAGGGCAAAGATGTGGATCATTGACAGACCAGAGGTGCTCAAACAAGCCATCCCACCTGTCAATCAAAATGGTCATTCTGTTGGGGGTGTTGATTAGCTCAGTTGGTAGAGCATCCACGCCATGTACAAAGTCTGAGCAGTGGCCCAGGGTTCGAATCCGACCTGTGGCCTTTTGCTGCATCTCTCCCTCCCCACATTCTTGTCACTCTTCAGTTATCTGTGCCAAAAATAAAGCTTTAAAAAGGCTAAAAAAAAAGTGGTCATTATGTTAATTATGCATAAGGTGAGGTATATAGAAATTCAGAATCAGTACAGTTATCATGAATAGGGAAATAAGCTATAGAGACCAAAATAGTTTTTTGTGCCAGGCTGTAAACATGTTTATTTCTGCTGTGAAGTTGGCTTATGAAGACTGACTCCTTCTGTAGCCAGCCTCAAGTGGCCATTTGAGGAATTGCAGGTTTTGGCACAGCCACAGAGGTTGCTGCTTGGTTTCGTGATGTGTTTACTTTCCTGTATTTTCATTATCACATAATATATTGCTTAAACCTGCAGCACATAACTTTTGTCTGGAACGGCTCACAAGGGAGGCTCACTGTGGCTGCTCCTTCTTGTTTCATTACACCCTGCAATATTTCTGACTAATCCTAATAAAAATGTTTTATTGTGTAAACAGCAGTTAGTGTCAAGCTTTAAGATTTCCTGTGATTACTTCAGAATAAAAGTCAACTCATATTTCACCAATTAAATGCTTTGAACGTGAATCTGCTGCAGCAAAAAATGTTCAGTTTGCATTAGAAATAACTTAATAAAGCATTTTTTTCTGGGAATGTAACCCCAGACACCTGATTTCAAAACTCCAGTAAACTTTGAAAGATCCAAATCAGCATTGTGTGAATATTTTGGGAAGGGCTTAAATATAACAGATGTTCATTTATATGTAAAAGATTCACACTCCAGCTTTAATTCTGTCACCTTGGTAGAAGTCCTTTCCTTCTATTTCCTCTGAAGGCTA
The DNA here is from genome assembly GCF_000972845.2 of Larimichthys crocea. Lineage (NCBI taxonomy): Eukaryota > Metazoa > Chordata > Actinopteri > Sciaenidae > Larimichthys > Larimichthys crocea. The sequence continues at coordinate 11,266,469 of NC_040019.1, forward strand.
ATAAATAAAAGTCTACAACAAGAATGACATTCGAAGTGGGGTGACTTTTCTTTTGCTTTCGGTGTCCAATCATGTGCAATCACATATGCAGCAGCCACTTTCACTGATGAGCACACCCTCAATCAGAAAGGTTAAACTAAGCAGGGAAGCAATCTGTTATGTTTGGAAGTGAGAAACCGCCTGCACTCTCCAGATGAAAAGCCTCCACGTATAACAAAAGTGATCTTGAGTCCATCAAAATTGTTTCAGCAGCAGGCTGCATTTTCAAACATCCTAACCAGCCGTGCTTGACCTCTTGACAGCTCTGGTGGAAATACTCACATATTTTTGAATAAACAAAGACACACGGGTGTGATTATACCCTCCTATTATCAGCAAGGACTCTCCAAGAGGGGGTAAACAGCACTCCCAACCATTTTAACCGTCTAAACCATACTCTGCACCAAATAATTAACCAAGAGAGCCACAAAAACAAGCTGTTTACATCAGGGCAAAAGCAGTGTTACACTTTCATTAGATAAAATGTGCCAGTAGAAAGGTGAGAGGAAAGAAAAGTTTGATTTGCTCAACTCTGACTGAGCTTGGTTGTTGGAAGTGAGTCACTTGGGGGCTGGGGAAGAAAGAGATGGGAAAGCAGTGGGTGGTCAAGGGATGAAAGAGGCCAGGAGGGGTGAGTGATGCTGCAGGGTGGTTATGCATGGTTAACCAGGCCTTTCTTCTTTTTCTTTTTTTGTCCACCTACAGTATTTGTTTATCTGTCTGCACCACCCCCCAAGTCTCTCTGAGACATGAATCCTCAGCAGGCTTCTGCTCAGCTATCTGCCTCTTAATATGAGCCTGGAAAGGAGCAGTAAGCGAACAAAACATATGTTCCTCTGTGCTCCTGAACACATATCTTTACACTGTACATGCAGACAAAAACAGCACCCCCATCACCCGAGCCAACACAGCGACAGCAACATTATCTTGACTGGTGATTAAGTAAATGCAGCCTCTAAAAAGTAAGAAGCTACTCTCAGGCCATTAGTCAAGAAGATAACAGTCCTACACAGTGTACTGCACCACTCAGCAGTATCTGCAGTCCTTGATGGCCCCACTCTTCTTCTCACAGCTGGAGACAGAAAGTACCAAGCCAACGACAGAGAGAAAAGAAAATCACGCAAAACTGAATTTAAAGCAGTCATACCCAAGCAAACACATCTATGAATACAACATTCCTCTGACTGTCCCTCTCCTGACCTGCCAAAGAATCGCATTATGCATTTATACCTGCAGTAAACAGAAAGGGAGATATCAGCATTTTAGCTTTTGAATGCTAATCATAATGCTTTGCGATGGGAAGAGGAATCCCACATGTGGGCAGGGCTTTTCACTTTGGATTTGCCAACCCGCAGTGAGCACACAGGCCTCCACTTCTGTAAGGGAAGAGATTCCACAAATTGCTCATTGGACCACGTCACAATCAGTAAGACTATGTTAGCTGCTCGTGACATCCTACAACACCAATCGCACGTACAAAGATTTTGCCTCCAATATTTCTGAGTTACAGTTACAACCAATTATATACTTTTTTTTCATTATTATGATAACTAACTGTGTATCTTGAGAAAGGAAGGTTCTGTACATGTAGGTCCAATGCAAGTGTTCAGTCATCACAAAAAATGGAGCAGAAATCAATACAGAATCACAATCTGAATATTAAAAACATGTCAAAATTAAAATGCATTTTCATTATTTTGGATGATTTGGATTATTTTGGATACACAGCGTTATGTGACATGTTGTATCTATAGTGTTCCCTTTGTAAATCATCATAAGAAGTACAATTCTGAACTATATTTCCCATGTGTACTTGCATTATAAACACTGAGATTCCCTCGGGTCAAGAAATTAAGTATTCGATTAAGTTTTTTGATTAAACGTGTGCATCAGGCATATAGTAAGTGTGCAGAGCCTTCCTTTATTAAGTGAATAAATGTTTTGTAGCATTTTGCATTGATCAGCTAAATGTTGTGGATCGGATTAACAATAATTTATATGAGACGTTTAAGACTCTTCCAGAATCAGTGCTAGAAAATATAAATGCACAGAAAGCCTTTCAAAAGCAAATGTTAAGACTGATGAATTAATGAAGTTGAAAATATCCGTTGAATTGGTTGGCATATCATAGAACTTAAATTTTTTAATCACAAAACGCATTTTATCTCCATGTTATTGCTCTGCAGCAGTGTACAGAGTACACTGATCCTCTCAAAAGTATTGATCCATTATAACATTAGTTAGTAATAGTAGTTCAAGCTGCAACCTGAGAATGTTGTTCTTGATACATGATTGATTGATAAACAGTAATAAATCAATGTGGATTCATTTTCTATCTACTAATTAATGAATTGACTGAATCCTTTGGTAGTTTGAATGCTGTCAAAATGAAACTTTTATACCTGAACTCAAAGAAGAAAAAAATGTCCTAGATACATGAAATATATGGTAATCTTAATCCTGTAGTCCAAGAAGCTGTGAAACTGCTGAGATCTGAGTGTTCTTGTGCCTTTTAGAGTCTCGTACAGACGAACTATGTGATGTCCTATATATAGGTGTGCTAGTCTACAGACAAGCAGCTTCAGTCAGAACATGTCAATAGAAACCTTATATGTGTGAAGAGCTGGGAGACATCTTTGTAAAGTTGTTTCTACATACTGAATACAAATTATTCCACACTTTCATCCTATCACAGCTGCTTTAACTCACCTATACGTTTTTGGCACACAGATATCCTGCAGTATATTAGCTCTTTGTTGCAGAGGCTCATTTATTACATTGCGGCTAGACAGCGCAAATGATCCCTGCAAATGAGCCTTTTCTGGAGTTCCCCATTTTGTGTCGATTTGCATACAAGAAGAAGAATGTAGTCGTTCTGAGCAGGAGGAGCAACACATTTTACAATTTACACATTTAGTTTATAATAAGCTTTTTGCTACAAGTAAATATGAATTCAAAGTAGTGGTGTCATTATTTTATCATGTTAATAATACCCAAATTATAATATTGTGTAAATAATTCAGCACCTCTTACAATCATTTCCCATTCATTTCTGTTCTGCTTCGTGGTTCACACACACGATCTTTCTTTTACAGTAACAGCCAGCTTTTGGTTACAGATGTTCTTCACCTCCTTTGACTTTGAGCATAACACAACAAAAGTTAAACATGAATTTGACTTGAAGCATAAATTATGTGTAGTGAAAATCTGATAGTGACAGCCCATAATCCAGAGCAATGTTATTCAAAGGAAAGTTGAAAAATCTGTGCCACTGCAGTAAATAAAGGAGCTGTTTGCCCAGTCGTGTGTACATAACCATTACCAAGGATGTACTGTGACAGGAAATCATATCACTGCAAATACATTTTGGTGCAAACAGAGATGGATAATGTCTGTTTGGTTGAATAACACATGTTAGTTGGTTCTAGGCTCTCTTGGGCATCTCATTGCCTCAAAGTACAAAATAAGAGCGGGATACAGAGTTGTGATGTTGAGGAAAGCCGACATTTGCACCTCCAGCCTGATGCCTCTGAGCAGTCAGTGTGCATGTGGAGTGCAGAAATGTTTGGCGGAGAGAGGGAGATGAAGGCAGAAGAGTTCCTCGGGCGAACATTTACAATCAGTATTCCCCCAGAGGCCTGAACACACTTCCACGCTATCGCATTGCTCAGAGAGGAGCAACCATAGTCCGTTTGACCCCAACTCAGAGAAAAGATGGAGGTGAAAAGACGGAAACAAAACATAGTGAAATAAAAAGCACAGGCAGAGAGGAGAGACTTCAAACTAAGCAATTTTCTGTATGGAAATCCTTTTACTTTCCGCAGAGGCTAGCCATGAGTTAAAAATTAATAAGCAATACAATATTGTTTAGAAAAAGTGTGATATGTGTAAATATTGTGGAGCAAAAAGGACAAAAAAAGGATAAAATGCCGAAATGACTGTTACTATAGCAGTGGTATCCATGTTCTGTAGTAATCTTTGGTTACAAAAACTGTCTCACTGCCTCTTTAAACTATGTTTCTTTGTAGGTTGACAGAACAGTAACGTACCTGCAACAATGTCCCTGATGAAATGATGAAATGTGCCTGCACTTTTTATTTATAGACAGACTCCTGCTCTAAATTAATCTAATACTATATGAAAACAAGAAGAGAGTTTCAAGAACAAGCCTTCAACATGGACAGAATTTCCTGCTTTTTATTTCTAAATGTTTCAAAAAATAGTCATCATATATGCAGGATTTCTATCAATACACTTATAATTATGAGAAATACTATATATACTAACTATGTATCTGCCCAGTTACACTACAGTCTTGCTGACTTTGCCTCTCCAGAATGAACTCCTAGCCTGTACATGTGATGTTTTGTACCCACAAGACCCACATTTTAGTACCTTCACTGGCATCATCATCACACATTTTCACAGTGTGAAAGAAATAAAAAAGTGTCTGTTCTAATCAAAGCCCACTAATGAGGTAGAGGAAGATGGTAACAGAGTCTGGTCTGGTTCAGCAATGGTTAAACCAACCTTGCAAGCATTCACCACCATAGCTGCAAGCAGCAGAGTGGCAAGAGAAAACAAGGATGAAGTGGACTGTTGTTTTTGTAGAAACTAAAAGCCATTTTTTGTGTCTTTGTGTGTTTTTTTATGTACAGTGATACAGCAGAAAGAAAACACTGCTTCAACTGACAAAATGAGGTTTGAATCCAGGGCTCAACATTCATGGGACAGCAATGAAATGGCAGTGATGAGACACAGAGAAAGGGTTTAAATTAAAGGTTTCTTTTTCCTGTCACATGATGCAGAGGGGGGAGATTTGCCTGATTTACCTATTTTAATACATGCAGAACAAAACATGTTCTTAAGTATCTCATAAACAGTTTAAAGATTGTTTTGTATGACTTCACATCAAGTCACAACAATATATTCTGTGTTATTTTCTTCAAATAGTTCACAATGAATCTCAAGCTCCACTTTACTTCTTCTCTTCTCTTAACCTTTCCCCCTATAGTTAGCTCAGTTCTGAGGGCCACAAACAACCTTAAATACGTTGACCACTCGCAGAACCCTTCCCTCTGATAGTCCACAACATATAGAATGTTACCATGTAATGCCAAAATAACAAACAAAAGAGAAGAATGTGTAATACTTACAACCATACCATTTAGGGACACCCAGCAGTCCGGGGGGAAGTCTTGAAGGAGAGGCACCAGATACTGGAGACAGCCATCCCAGTGACACAGAAGCAGCATCATCCCTATCAAATTAAATATTCTTACCACTGCACTGGCCAGGTCATAGGTCATATGGAAAATCTGTCAAAGAGAAAGATAGATGGAGAGAGACACACAGAGAGTTAGACCTCTTCAGTATCTCATTTGTTGTACACTCAAATATCAGATTCACGAACAGAGTTATGAAACAATACAGCTGGAGCAGCTGACACGGACATACAGGAGTTCAGATTGAAATCTGTTAGTGTCTCCGAAAATTCACATGCATTGGTATTTAGAGATGCAAAAAGATATTTTGAAAAAGATTAAAAAGATACTTAAAACGTTCAGGGAAGTACAAAGTCACCTTTGAAGTGAGGGCATGGTGTGCCAACAGAGAATTTGGGTGCTGCCAGTGTGTGTGTGTGTGTGTGTGTGTGTGTGTGTGTGTGCATCTCACAGATGTTGAGCTACAAAATTCAACATGGCTGCTTTCCAAAACAAGCTGACCAGTAGAGGAAATACACATACAGCACAGAGTAGGTACAGCAATGCAGAGTGAGCGAGGTGAATAATTAGAAATTAGGAGGAATAATCAGCCAGTATGTGCGTTTAAATGCCATGAGCTGGGGCAAGAGTTACTGCCGGTGTGGCTATTTAATCAGAGCAGGAAGTTTCAGAATAGAAAGTCATCAGCAGGGTGAGTAAGCATGTCTGCAATGTGAACCGGTTTCATTTACATGGGATCTGGGCGAGGAGAATTGACTCACGGCCGGTTGGCTGTGGCACTAATTCAGAGTTTCTGATTAGCATGAAAAACCCATTATTTCTTTCCAGGTTACTTATTCCATAATCACCCCACGCTGAAGGTCCGCTTCAACCTTCTAAAAAAGTTAAATATGGAAATAAAATAAAAAGATTGGTGATTGCTGATTGGTGGGTTTTGCATAATAAACTTTCATCCTTTGCCAATTTGTTAAATAGATTTCAGGTAATTATTGTCTATTTTTAAGTTGACGGCTTTCCATTCTCTGTAAAATGGCCATTCTACTTCTAAGTATGATGACTATTTAAATCGCCGTCAAGAGGTTGAAAAAAAAAAAAGAAGAACTTTTTGTTGCAGGTAAGTTTTTCTACACTAGTGATGAAGTTGTAAATAATGCAAATTAAAAATATGTTCTTGAAGATATAAATAGACGCCACACTGTAAAAAAGAAAAGCAGGTACAGAGTGTTGAAGTCTTTTACTCTGTACACATATACAGTATATATTTAACTCCAGGCCCAATTTTTACTTTGTTATCTGCCTATTATTTTTCTCCTCAGTTCTATTTTTGCTTTATTTGGCTCGTATACTTCAGAATTTGGAAAAATACTGACCACTTTTGAAGAAATTGAAATGGCCACTTCTCATAGAGTGCAATCACTCCAAGAAAGAGAGCCTGAGCATGGACTTCATGTTGTGCTGACAAGTATTCTGGCATAAATCTGAACCAGTTTTTGCCAAGCAAAATCTGCTGTGAACCCCCTACCCCCCTAAAATCCCAGGTGTTTTAAAAGCTCTTTGAATCCACATCTCTCCACCCCCCGGTCTATTGTGACTCTCCTGTCACCTTTCTGCACAAAGGACAGTGTCCACACATAGAACAGATGAGAGAACAAGAGGCTGAGCTGATGCTCAGATCCCTCATGGTTCAACTCATCAACGGGGAGATACAGTGCACTGTCCTGACTGGCTAAAATTAGCCACAAGCTTACAGGATGGCTGTCTCAATGCACCCAGTATCTCTTCTGCTGCCTACATCTTTATTCCTAATTTAGCAGAACTCGCTCTCCCTCTGTTGTCTGTGTGTGTCTTCACATTCATCATAGTCTGATGACATAATAGGAGAGGACATCAGACACAGGGCAAGACAAACAAAGAGAGAATAGGGAAGAGAAAAACAAAGACAGAATAAGTTAAAAGGTGACTAATAAAATGTACACAATATTGGTGGACTGCAACAAGACTGGAAGACAGGAAGTAGCACTTTGTCCCGTCTTTGAATTGCAAATGATTCACAAGAGGCAGAAATAGAAAAGGGTCGACTACTTGTCCACACTTTCCTCTTTCAACTGATGCATAATCGAAAAAAAAAACAACAAAAGAGACTCTGGGTGGAGACTTTTGGAAGTGTTGAGGTGACATGTGTGAAGGTTGGAGAGAGGTTTTACAAATTCCCAGGGACCATTTCACTTTGCTGGGAAGCCTCTGCGACCGTCGGGGTCATGCTGAGTCACCGAGGCAGGGAGAGGAAAGATGTAGAAACTCATTAACACAATGTTGGATTTGTTTTGGTTTGTATTTCAGGGTCACCAGTTTGAGAAGTCTGCTAGTGACAGCAGGTAGCCACGAGGTAGAAGTCTATTAATAGAGAGGATAACCTTCAGTGTGGTGTATTATGAGGGTGAATTTGAACTACTTGAAACAGTGCTACTGAAATAAACTCTGCTAGGACCAAAACAATGTCATTTATGTATAATAATACAAAGAACGTTATGTATGTATTCCAAAGTTATGTGCATCCAATCTCCTTGTACTAAAAAAAAAATAAGTAAAGGGCGTAAGAAACTTTAAGTTAGGCCAAGGGGGCAAATGAGGGGAGAGTTGAAGGCTCTCGGTGTACACTGAGGTCTGCTGCATGACTCACTGAAGGAAATGAACGCACTTCAGAGGTTCCTGTTGTGGAGAGCGGCTCCTATGTCAGACTCAGGATATGTGTCATCACAACTAAAGCTGCTAGACATTTCTTTTGAGTTGCACTGAGGTCACAGGGAGGGAGAGAGTAGTCAGTTGTGTGTCTGTGCAGCATGGTGATGGAGAGGAAACCAAACCAGATATATAAATAAAATCACCACAGGAAATGTGATCATGCTCGAGGGAGTTCGACTTTGGAGTTCAGTAAACTACAAGCTTGAATGACGTAAACCTGATTTTTTGACTACACCAAGAAGCATACCAAAACCAAAAAAAGGTCTAAAATGTCTGTTAAGAATTGTTTTCATTATTAGTTCATTATTTTCTTGTTTAATCAATAAATCTTGCAATTTCCCAGAGCACGAAGGTGACATCTTCAAATTCCTTGTGTTGTCTGACCAAGTGTCCAGAATCCAAAGAGTAAATAAAACAGAGAACAGGCAGTTTGTCCTCACAACGTGGAAAGTGGAACGAGCCAATGTTTGTTTCAGCTTCATAAAACTACTCATGGAGCAGCGTGTATGAGAGGCCACAGCATCATCATATGCAAATCATCCTTGATTTAGATATAAACAAAAGTGCTGGATGCATTGATGCAAAGCTTGTCAACTTTGAATAGGTGAGGGAGTGCTTCTGATTGGTCGCAGTAGCCGTCTGTCTGTGCAAAGCTGCCGTGCAGAAACTTACATTGTGTTCTGTCATGCTTCTTTTTGCAGTTCTGTGGTCCGATGATTTGTTGTGCTGTTCCTTTATCGATGCTTTGATTTGGTTGTTTGTGTTGCATGTGTAACATGACATAATCCGACACAACTTCTTCCTCCGTGCAGTGTTTTTGAATTTGCATGATCGTGCCCAGTGTGTCACAGGTTGAGAGGGGTGCTGTAAGCATCTTCAACCACCTGCTCGCATTACAAATACACACGACAGGAAGGCAGTGACCTGGCTGTGTCCACTGGAAAGACCTGAATTCATTCTCTCTCTCTCTCTCTATGCTGCCACATGCTCTCATCAGCTGCATGACAAAAGGAAATAGGTAGCACTGTGTGAGAGCCAGAAGCACCACCAATACTTCAGTCTGGCATTGGTAAAATATAAGCTTAGAATTAAGTGCATCAAGCTTAATTTTGACTGGGGACAGGGGCATAGGTCACCATAATCCCCTAATACAAAGGGACAAAGAGCCAAGATGTCATGTGATAGCGACACAAGGTCACGCAGTGATCATGTTCAGCCAGGACGACACACATTTGGCATGTACCCCATCCGGTCGATGAGGATTTGGATGTCAACCTGGAAGGTATTGTGTGTTTACGTCCACAAATACATCTCTACAAACAGGATTTATACTGCTGCAGGCACCAAAACGCCCATCAATGTCACCTGATGGAGAATGATTACATTACTTTCTAATTACTTACTACAACCATCATGGGAGGTGTTGATGTTTAAATGTCGGAGTCCAGGTGTTACAGTATGCAGTCTGTCAGTTTGATGTATGTTCTGTACACAGACTTTTTTAAATCAAATGTAGAACAGAGAGCATGCAGGAGAATAACTCATCATTAAGCTGTGGGCCTTGTACACGCAATTACAAAGTGTTCTTTATGCATCTTCAACTTGGACATGAGTGACCTCTGTTTGAGGTTAGTGAGGATTAGCGAGGGACTAATTTGAGGGGATTAAATCCACCACTGGCTATTACATTGAAGGATGACAAAACTGCTTCCAGGAAAATCTGGAATTCTCCCGCTTAACGTTGTCTTGTAAATCTCCTTTTTGGATCTCTCTTTGGTTTTGCTTAATCACAGTTGAACTTGGATTTGAAAAATAGGAAAAAAAAGGAATTCACTGGAATTTAGTGAGTCTCGTGTTTTCTTCGTTTGTCTCCCTTCTGTTGGCCATTAAAAAAAGCAACAGAAGATTCCTTAAGACAATGCATGTCTTAGCAAATAAAGCTGAATTTGGAATATTTCATATGAAGACATTAAAAACAGACTTCTAGAGTTTTCTCCCTCAAAGAAAAGCAGCTTGCTGGAAGTATTTACAATTCACATTTCTGTAATGCCCTATATAATCATGTTGATATATGTATGTAATGTATATGTATGTTTATGTAAATAAACATGAAAAGAGTTGGCATTATTTCAGCGTTTCAGGCAGCTACTGTGCGCTCTACAAGCTAATCAGTCTGCAGATCTGCAAGTCTTTCTTTTTTTGTTAAGATATTTTTTTGGCCTTTTCAAGCTTTATTTTTGATAAATTGCTGTTAGCTCGTCTTGTTAGCCAGGCTGCCCAGACTGTGTTTTCAGAACACTATGGGAGTGTTAGTGTTTGTACTACAGGTGTTTTCAACCACCGGGAAGAAGATGTTTTCAGGCCCATGTTGCTTTAAAGCCATGTGGGAAAGTTGTTTTGCTGCATAAAAAGCTCTTCATTTACATAATGAGGGAGACCCAACAGTAATTTGTAACCAGAGACTTAATTAAAAGGCAGGTGGTGATCAATGGGATCTTTACACAGGCAGAAAACAAGTAGTGATGTATTAATGTAACGGGACACTTTAAAGAGAAGGTCATTATTTCTCCACAGTGTGCAAGTGTGCACCTCTGCCTAGTAAAGCATCCAATGAAGTGCAAATTGGTACCATTAAAATCTGTGTTTTATGTTTTCAGTTTAAATATAAAATGTAAAAAAATGTTGAGCACTGTCAATGTTTGGCACTACAAATGTGTAACGTTACCCGTATGCAAGCACATGCCAGGAATAGCTGTGTAATGATTGGATGACTGCCCTGTTGATGATTTTAACAGGTGATTCAAGGTATTACTTGCAAAGAAAAGAAAATATTTGCATCGCTGCACTCACCACAAATAACAGAATTGTTGTAATAACTACTAAAACTAATGTGAATCTCATATTTAAGTGTTACCTACAGTTGGCTTCCTTTTAAAGTTTGTTTTTTTCTTTTCCACTTTTTTTTGATTGGTTTGTTTGTTTTTTGTTTGGGGAACTTTGATATAAATTCTGCAACACATGTAATCTACAGATATCAGTGGATACAAATCCTGCTCACAAAATATCATGAATTGACATCAAAGTGGATGTAGGATATAAATAGATGGTAGGTGTGATGATACTGTTGAAACTGAATTAACCCATGGCATCAATCAATGCATGTGTCAATCACAAGTTAAAATAAAGACCTTTTCTGCCAGAGAAGCTCTTTTCTGTGGGAGCTCATCCGCTCTTTTCCATCATTTCTGTGTCCGTCAGCAGTATTCTCCTGTTCTTCCACTAAGCACATCACACTGTACTGTGAGCGTGGCTGCCTTGCCCGCTGTCTCACCCGCTCTGCGTCTATTTTGGTCATGTGAGCGTGATAACCTCAACACTACTGTTCCGCCTTAATCTGTGCTCAACCATTCAGAGCTGCATGGGCAGAGGCAGCATCCTCTGGGGCAGAAGCTCACACAGCCACGGGGGTCACATTTATGATGTTTTCTGCTTGGATTTCATTGGTGGATTGTGTGTGGATACTGTGTTGTTAACGACTTCAAGACAGTAAACATTAATGTTACGCAACAATCCTTTACCTCTTATGTCAGTACTTATATATTCTGATCCACACAGTGTGCCAAGTCTTCTTTTTTGCCGTAATAATGTACCAGTGGGGATTAAAGCATGCAGTTAATTTATGCACTTCTTTTAGTAATTTCTTTCAAGGCTTATAAAAGTCTACGCTATGCGGGGAAATGCTCAGAGCATCAGGGGAACAAGTAAATATATTTATAGATGAAGAGGAGGATGAATGTTCTATTGATTTGTACCTGTAACCTGAGCAGCGGTAACAAAATAACAACACCAGCTCAGCTCTAAGAAAACATGTACACATGAGTGACAACTCCAGAAACAAGCAGTGCTTATAGCTCAGACAGCGACAACTGTGCATTGATAAATTGGTGCAATGACACAATTACCGAGAAAACAAATGATTACAGTATGTGCAGACATATTGTTCCGAAACCATGCCGGTAAGCTCAAAAACAACTGTTTTCCCTCATGACCCATTTTCCCTCCAATTGTCTGGTTATGCAAGTCTGTTTCGGGATGACAGTTTGACAACATCGTTCCAGGAATTAAATCAGTGTCCTCAGTGAGTGAGTCTATGATGGAGGCAAGAGGGAAAGAGATAAATAGCTGAGAGACAGAGGGGTAACAGATAGGCATCGATCCAAGGCACAAAACAGAAACTGATTAATTCTGTTGGATTTCAGGCTTAGGGTTCATTTGGGGTTGTGTTTCTGGTCTCCTGGTGAATTAAAGTGCAATATTAACTCTCTTATAACTCTGTTTTGTTCTCCACCAACTCCTGTGGGAAATATCTGTCTCTTTAGCTGCCATGAGTGTAGACTGTACTGCACGAGTCACTGTGAAGCTGAGTGTGGGGGCTCTGGACGTTGCAATCTTTGCAGTCCTGTCTCTGCTGGCTCGCTGAATGAAGTCTGGTTGCTCAAACCAGCCACCTGTCAATCAAAGTGGCCTTAATATTATTTGAATGGGTGAATTTTATAAAAACTAAGTACAGCTGACATGAATGGGGAAATTAGCGACATTGTTGTCACAAAAACTTTTTTTGTACCAGGTTGTAAAATGTTTTATTTATGCTGAGAACTTGGGCATTTTAATATGGGGTCTTATGGCGACTGACTCGTTCTGTAGCCAGCCTCAAGAGGCTACTTGAGAAACTTTTTGCCATTTCCATATTGGCTTTATTTTATGACTACAGTATGGAGATTGCAACCTGGCTACGATGAGCTGTTCATTAGCTAGTTAACTATCTGTCTGTCTACCTTTTCTCTACAAACAGCTGCTTGCTGATGCTGAAAATTATGTATATTACTAGATAGATAGATAGATAGATAGATAGATAGATAGATAGATAGATAGTCACTGTCATGTCTGTGTCTTAAAACTGAGCTAGAGCCAGGACACGATTAGCCTACCTTAGCTTAGCATGAAGACTGAAGCGCGGGTAAATCGACTAACCTGGCTTTTTTCAAAGATAAAAAAAAATAAAAAAACACATTTCAGCACCTTGAAATATCACCTTGGTGGCAAAAAACATCACTGTCTGTAAAAGCACAGCTTGTTTTTACATCACTGTTTATGTATTAAGCAAGCCAGGCCAGCTGTTTCCACCAGTCTTTATGCTAAGCTAAGCTAATTGACACCAGGTTCTGAGTGCTTTTCTCATCCAACACAGAAAATAAATAAATAAATAAATAAATAAATAAATAAATAAATAAACAAACAAACTACTTTAACCATGAAGTGAAATAAACTTTACGTTTAATTAGCATTAAAAATGAAGCATTTGTACGACCACAGACAACATACTGCAGGAAGCCGGGCATTTTGCAGTTTTTGAAGTGTCATGGAGGAGCGAAAGAGTGAAAGAGATAAGTTGTGGCTGTGTCAAGACCACAGTCTGGAAAGATTAATGCCTTAATACCCCTGTGAGAGCAGGACGGATTTGACTGGATTGCATAAGATGACCTGCTGCGCTCATATAAACATCAGCAAGACGGACTCTTTCCTACCACAGTTCACAGCACGGACACACCCTTCACATTATGCCGGGGTGGGAAGGTGGAGATGGCTTCACGAATACAAATACGACTCCTGATGGCTCCTAATGCAGCCATGTTTCCTTTGTGCTTAATACAATAGTGCTATGATACACAGCCCTATGGGGGCGGTATGACATTATAATCACTCGTGTAACCCAGAGTGGAGCAACAACACATTATCTAGTCTCACATACCTCTGACTATGTTAGCTGTAGCTGCATGAGTAACTACACTTGATATGCTACACAATCTAATCTGTGCTGCAGTCACAAATGGGCCTCCGTAATAATACTTTCTCTATGGTGTATTAGTAGTTCATCACCCCTATACGAGACTTTAGATGATGTAATTATGTTTTGATTCATATTAGGCTTCAATAGATGAGCACAGCTGTCACCATAACAGATGGGCGAAGGTAGCTCTAATAAATCCATCCCCTACAATATTAACTCTTGGGAAGTGATAGTAGAAGAACCCTAAATGCCTCACTAGTTACTAATTAATTATTTTTGCACAAGGCATCATTACAGGATGTGTGCCATGAGCGGTGTTACTCCACTCTGAACAACAAGGGATCATTATGCGTCTCGTAGAGAATCAGTCAGTTAAGTATGGAGAGTCTGCAGATCGTAAAATCCCATCTCAGCTAATGACCAGGGATCACCAATGCGTCTGTTTTCTTCAGTGTGGACCCCCTCCACACACACACACACACACCACATACCTCCTATACACACATACACAGTAACCACTAACAACAGTACAGCGGATATAAATAACCGAGATTAGCCTAATCTCCACACTTATCACTTTAGCCCCCCTCCCAAGACCATATCTGTCATCTGTCTGCTTACTGTACTGGGCACACCATGCAGAAGGAATCTTGTGTTCACAGGGGGATATCCCATGGGGGCAGACAGAAGATCAAAGCTGCAGGGCGGTTAATAGAAATCATGAAATGTTATTCATATTGTTTCTGAATATCAAAAGTATTACATGAGCTTAGCAACAATAATCTGCTATAAATAAGCAGCGAATGTTAACTTCCTTCGACTGCTGTGGAGCAGAAGATCGCAGTGGTTTGAGGGCGCTGCATCTAATCCTTCAAATCAATTAAATACAGTATAAAACCTGTTCTATTTATCTTAAATAAACAGAACAGATATTATTACATACTTTTATTGTGTATGAGACTTAGCCTCCTGTCTAGACAAACTGTTCCTTCTCTTTTTCTCTGCCTCTCCGTGTCACTGCCTCTCTGCCTCTCTAGCTTTACTGCACGGACATGTCTGTTTATATCTTACATCAAATAAAGGGCCGAACAGAGAGGCTGGCAGTGACAGGAAGAGATGAAAAGACAGGGAAAGAGAGAGGAATGGAGGTACTCCCAGTGGAGGAGTAGACCAGATTTTAAATGTCATACATCAACCTACAGTGACAGTATGATGCAATGTGCCCTGTAAAGCCAGCAGATGCAGGTATATAGCCCGACTTACTGTGAATGTAAGCAGGTTTTTTTTTAAATCATACATCATCATACTGATTTCAATTTGCTCAGTTGCGTCAGAGATGAAAGCAATAGTTTATAGGTGATGCAAGAGGCACTTTAGCAGGTAGACATGTTCTTGAAAGCATTTGTCAACTTATATCTAGTCTGAAATATAACAGTTATGTATGCCCCATCGGTGATAGTGAGATTCACCAAAGCAGCAACCTCAGTTGCAGTTTGCTGATCTTCACAACGGCTATTCAGGGTGACGTCACTAATACGACGTCCATTATTTATGCTGTCTATGGTTTACATACATATCTTTGTCCCTATGACTGATTTCTAGCTGCACATGTGACTGAAAAACTTTAAAACACCAAATTCATGTTTTCCTTCTTAGGTTTGGTTATTGAAAATATGGACATTTTAAACCAGCCCTGTTTTAGAGAGTTTTTAGGTTTTTCTTTTTCAGCCTAAGACATCAGAGGAGAATTTCCATTGTGATGTGTTTATTTTTTTACGCTTGAACCATATGAGTGCTGACAGGCTGGCCTATTTTTAACCGCAATTTCCTCTTACTTGAATGTCTCTCTCCCTTTTCCTGTTTCATGTATTTATTAAGATATCAAGAAAACACACTTGTTTGTCATTTCAGAGTGTGTGTGTATGCACGCAAGTGTGTGGTACATCCAATATTTGATAATGCTGGTCCGCCACCTCCAATTCACACTTTTATTAATTAAACCAATAAGATGTAATACTATTTTGCACTGGATTTGCTGTACAAACATTACTGTTGACATACACATTTCAACAACTTTGTATTTATAATGATGTGTGTAAATGTTCTTCTACTCAGACCCAGTCTCTGATTCAGTAACCCACCAGAATAAAGCTGTATTCAGTGTTTAAAGCAATATTTTCTCTCTACTTTAACGCAAGTCTGTCAATTAATTCTGTACTCTAAACCATATGGTCAAGCAATTAACACTCTCTACTGCAGTTAACAAGACCAACTAGCAACAGAAAGAGCACTGAGTGACTTGGCAATGGAAAATGGGTTAAATCTACAGGGGATGAGGAGGAAAGTCTGGGATTTTCCACCCTGTGGGCCGAGAGTGAGCTTTCCTCAGTGAGCTGAGCAGGAACACTATTCAAGGCACATTATGTTCATCGTCAGAGAGCCGTGTCTTAAAACAGAGAGGACAAGAAAAAAAACATTGTCCTTCAATTTTTGTCTGCTAGACAAAATTGGACTGGAGGAGTCCATTAGGCTGTTGTGTGTGGCTTTATTTGTGTGTGTGTGTTTGGGTGTGACAGGGAAAAGAAAGGAACCGACAGGGAGAAAGATTGTGTTTGTTTTGCAGAAGATTAATTGGGAGAAAGATGATTCTACATATTTTTACATGCCATAATATATTTATTTACCAAGTCTATAACTATGGTAACAGTAATAAAAATACATGGTTAAAAACACACATTTCCAACATTTCTTATATATTTTGAAGTACAAATAATATCAGTTACCACGTTTTTTGTCCAGTGTATTTAACACTGATGTTGGTGGGTGCCTCTTAAACAGGGAAAGGTCCCACTCCTCACAACATGTCAAATGTGTGACAGGCAGATTGTCACACATAAAGACACGTGACAGAGCTCTTTAGCCCCCTGCAGGCTACAGCTCCCGCACACAAGACATCGAAGGTCTGCTTCGACTCCAACAGCCTGCCCCATCATGCTCTGTAGTACTAAATAAAGGGTGGGGTCCTCCATTCTGTTCATGCAGGTGCAAAAAACAGCAAAACACATGAATGGCTATCATCCATTCACATATTTAATGTAGATTTGGATGCGAACTAACATTAAAGTATCCTGTCAGAAAGTCGAACCAGGATTTTAAAAAAGCAAAACATTTGTTGGTTCTGCGTGTTTTAAGACTTGTTCAACCAAACAGGATAAAGAAAGCACAAACATCAGTATGGAGCTTGAACACTGATTAAGAATGCAAGAGTGAACAAGTGGTAACAGTGAATTCGCTGTTCGAGTGCTTGGTAGCACTGGACAGCAAATTTGCTTCCACTTATGTTTTTGTGACAAATACAATGTATCCAATTATGGATGGTCGGCAATATCCACACAATTATGCAGATGAATCACAGGTCAAATATGCACTGAACCTTTTTATTTAATAAGCATTTCATTTACTGAAAGTCACATTCTGGTTACACTGAACTTACACGGAGCAAATTTACTAGTGGAATCTGTTCATCAGGGTGATAAAATAATATGTAATGAGCTCAAAAATAGTCCTCAATTCGCCAAATATTTGGCATCTAGTACTCATACTAATCTGTATTTAAATATAGATTTGTAAACACAATAACAGTCACTTCAAGCACTAAAGCAAAGGTGTAGGCTGTTATGCCTCATTTCTCCATAGACTTCCAGGTAAGTGGATCCACATGTGCACTAATAATAGCCCGTGGTGCATGAAGTCAAATCACTGATGCAACATTTGCACCCTCTCTTTAAAAGCTGGAGAAATTTCACTCACACCTGCACATTAGTCTCCATTCATTCATCTTTATGCAATCTACCACACGTCCTCCTTTGATGCATTAAAAAAAAGGAAAACGTCAATCATGACACCCAAGCTCCACCTCAGCAGATTGCTCCCTCTGTTCAATAAATGACATGTACGTCTCCAGGCATGGAAAAGCTGGCTCTCTATGTCCTCAACATACCTTCAAGTGAAACCAGACCTTTGTGTGCTTTGCAAAATGATGCCCAATGTCCCAACTTCTTCTTGTTGGGGCATTAAATATGAAGAACCAGCTGTGCAGCCTTGACTGCGTGTGCAGCAGCAGATACAGAATCTGGGCTAACTAACACCTGCTTGAAAGTTGAAACGTGTCCTGAGTTGTACAACTTTTCCCAGCAGCTTCATCTCACAGAGTTACTGTAAATATCCAGTAGCAGTGTAGGATTTATGTTCAAGAAATGTTCAATTAAACCCCAAAGGTTATCTGGTTCATCTTGAGTCATTATTTCAATTTATGCCTTTTTGTAGGAATGAAAAAGATCTGTCGTGCTATCAAGCTGCTATATGCCACCTCGAGGCTACAGGGTATAGAAATATTCAGATGCACACACACACACAGACACACACACACACACACACACGCACCCACACACAAACACAAACACAGACATGACACATTCCCATAACAGTCCTCAGCCTCACACTTCACATCAGATCAAATCACGTCACATAACAGGAAACAGTTGTATACAGTCATCAGCCGACGGCTCTGCTCCAACACAGCTCCATCACGGATGAGAGTCCTGCAGCCGGTCACATACTGAACGTCTGTCCTACAACTAAATGCCATTTGAGAGAACATTGTAATGAGGACAGGCTCCTTTTAATTATCCTCCCATGAATGTCATTTGCTGTTCTCTGTGATGAACGCGTTGTATACTCTCTTTATAGATTCACGCCATTTGTTTAAGCGCAACACTCACTGTGATAAACTGCATGTAGGTGCAGATTTAAAAGAGAAGATTGCGTGTACTTAAATCCAAACAGATAAAGAAAATCACCATGGTCACATTTAAAAAGCTTTGTCCTCACTTCATTTACAAGCTGTAATTACAGAGAGAAATAGGGCCAACACAATAGGAAATCAATCAGGGGAACATCGTACAGGAATCACTGTTGCTCCTGATACACACACACACACACACACAATGATAAAATGTAACACATATGGCCTTCCTCGCTTTGATTCTTCTCTTCCTCTCTTTTGCCATCTGTCTTTCTGTCTCTCCTGCTCTCTCTTTCATCCTCACACATGATTCAGCACTTCATGATTCAGCACACCTTCTGTGTGTGTTGTGTCAGTGTGTGTGTGTGTGTGTGTGTTTGTGCTCATGCACCTGTGTCCCTGCATGACTAGGGCGGAGGCCTCAAGGCAAAAAGGACTTGGCATAGTCTATTCAGAGACAGGTGAATCAAGTCCACAGGACTCTATAAACCAAAGCCGACTAATCTCCTTTGTCACTGCGCTATCTGTTGCTGAGGTGGCAAATTACAGTACACAGAAGCTTCATCGTGATCTCCTTTATTCACCTTATGATGTCTGTGCCTTCTGTCAGCTTTATTTTATTAATCATTTTCATGTCTGTGCCTTCTGTCAGCTTTATTTTATTAATCATTTTCAAGTAGTGCTGACAGAAAATGGATTAAATCTCTAAAAAAAAAATGAAAAAATGAGAAAAAAAAACCCCCGAAATAAGTTGTCCCAGGACCCGTTACCATAAAAATCAGGTCTGGACCATCTTAATTTTATCTCTTAATATTATTTACAAAGACCCAATAATTTCCAACATGGGTAAGCATGTGGTGACAGTGGCATGTACTCGCATGTGCTCACCATCAACTATGGATAATCAAAGAATTGTTTAGGTTGTTTATCAAGAACAAATGCCAAAAATGTGCAGTTTGCAGTGAGGATTAGCTGTATTTCTCTGTTCATCTTTTAGTTGGAGAAAAGGTAACTTAAAGACATCAACCTGAGCTCTGGGGAATTAAAGGTCAAAGAAATAATACACATACATAAAATAATCGTCCTATTTTAAACCTTCTTTTGTCTTATTCCCGTTTTCTTGACATGAATGTATCTAATTTGGGAACCGTGCTGTGCATGTTAAAGAGTAATGTATGCAACGGATAAAGAAAATCTATATTTATAACAACGTATACCAAGAAACACCTCTGAAGCTCTGTCCTGTTTAATTCAGGAAAATAACATAAAACACCATGAAAAAGTGAAGACAAGCATTCACACCTCCACTGTCAGTCTGTTGGCAATCTGTGTCTAACGATGGAAAAAAAAAAAAAAAAAAAAAAAAAAGGTCTGCAGTCAGACTGTCACACAATAGTACGGGTTATTTCAGCAGAGACCAAATTATTTAGCCAACGTAATGTAGTTAAAGTCTCCTCTACCGCTCCCGCAGTAAACTAGATACCCAGGTCAGTTAGCTCACATTTTCCCCCTTTCAGATCAATTTACCAACTGAGCAGTGAATCAACCATGCACCTTTGCTTAGGACAAGGTATCCCTGTAGACGCTATAATTACAACAGATAACTTGCGTCATGCTCATGCTGTTGACTGTAGCAGATACTACTGTTACAAAAATAGGTTATACTGTGTTAAGGTATTTTAAATCATACAATGTGTACGTGAGTTCCTATTTCTCACATGTTCTGTTTTCACTTGTCTAATATGCCTTTGTTGCTAAGGCTGGCAGGGTAAGGTAAAGTTCAGGTTAATGTATAAATAGAGGATGAACAGAACGAGGGTCAGGGATAGGTCAGAGAGGTGACACTTAGATTGGGGATATGCTAACTATTGATTAAGGAAACCAAGAAGACATGAAGCTATCTGTATCTATGGGGAGGTGGCCAAGACGGCCCATTAGAGAGTGTATAAGAACTGTTAGAGCCTTTTTCTCTGTGACCCCTTTTGTGTGTTGCACTGTTAAACTCTCCTTCTTGTACAAGAATAATAAATTCAACTCAAACTTTGATACTTCGAATCCAGTCTTCCTTACTGAAGGGTCATTTGAAAATTCTTATAAAAACTACCTATTTCTTTGCAGCTTAAAAGACACAAATCAGCCAGTTTATTTTCCAGGAAAGGGTTATTATCAATAGATTCAGAAATAATAGAAAACAATGTGACCCTGACTCAGTGACTCAGTCTGTCACGTTCACGGAAACAGGCTGTGCTTTTGCATGAAAACTCAACACGCCTCACACGCATTCATTTCCGTTTTACTATAAAAAAAAGTACTATTTCATGAGAGAGAGAGATCAACATGGCTGATCAGGGGAGGCCTCACGCCACATCAAAAATGTATATTGTGCGTCAGAGCACGTGGCTGAGGCCCCTGAAAAACGATGCTTTAAGACGTACTTATGCAACCCTTGTGAGAACAAGATGGCATGAGATGATGACACAGTTTCATCACCAGGAGCACCCTTTAAGTAGTATGAAAAAAGAACAGGAATATGGCACCACTCAGGAACTAAACCGTATGTTTTTAATCAATATTTTCTTATCAGTAAGTAAGGGAGTTACTACGAGTTAGTTACATTGGCAATGCAGGTAACACTATCAGGTCCTGCTACTGTAGTATGTTACTCACCACGTGTGACAGTGTTCAGTGAACAGTATCAAAATACAGATGACTCTGCAACATGACCAGACAACATGTATCGTGATACACTACAACATCTGTTTAACTAAAGAGGGAGAAAAAAACTTAACTGGAGGGAAGATGCATCATATTGCATGTTCAGTAATGTATTCACTGGATAATGAAGTGTGTAACATAACGATTATGACTCCAGAGTCAGCAGAGTCTGCCTCATTTTGACAGTTAAATGTCAAGATCTTCCTCAGTGTCACACAAGCACATGTGGTTTTACAGGTAATTTATTATTTATTTAAAAAGAAAATAGATTGCTGGGACAAATAACGGAAATATGTCACACTGATGGGGCTTATACAAGCTCAGACTAATGTTAGCTCTCCAGATATGCAGTTTCTAAAATGTCACACTAATGTATTCATAGGAAATTTTCAATTCAGCGTCACAGAGACAAACAATAATTAGGTTCCAACAGATGTCTTATGAAGCAATCATTGGTGCCTCTGCTGCAGGGAAGAGTTGATAAAATAAGTAACTAATTAAGATTAATGTTTGTACTTTTGCCAGTTAAAAACAGCCACTAATACTTAAATTTAATTGGAATGCACAGCCCATATATTGCACCTTGCACAGACCACAGAACAGTAGTTTTCTATGTCTTAAAAACCAACCAACAAAAAAACAAACAAACCTGGGATGTTCATCTTATTACTGTTTACAGGTTTAAGATCATTCCTAATTCTCAGTTATGGTCGGTATACTTTTCACTGATAAGAGGAATGAGACTAGATTATAACATGTTATTATATGCAGTGAGACTTAAGTTCTAAAACAAATCTGCAGTGCTGTAAAGATCAGGTTTACTGATTCGTTACTGACAAATTTTGCCTGGGGCCTCTGAAAGTGTACAGCCACCCCTGGGGGCTGGTGTGTTGCCACAAGCCCAACCTGAGCCCTTGTGCATGGGCTGGGATCTGGCGGGAGGCCTGGTGGCTGTGATGAGCCAGATGTGGCACTGGGAGCTGTGGGGATTCTCTACAGCAGTTTAAAAATGTTTTTTTTAATTATTAATTTATTAAATACAATGAACCAAAGACAACACAGGACGACGAGGAACCTAAATCTATTCCTGGTAACATAAAGTATGAAGATCTCTTCATGTGTCTAAAGGTAACAGTAGAAGTTAGAGAAATATAGTCGTGACTAAGGTCATTGGGATAATTAGCACTGTATCTGAGAGGACTTTAAATTATAAGGAAAACATAAGGGAAGCAGTGTTAGAAATGAATAGGAGCAGTAGGGGGAAAAAACACCCTTGAAAGATCTAAAAATGCCTCTGAAATTAAAGATGAGAGGGCAAAATATGCCCCCAATAACTGTTCTCATTATTTCATTGAATTATTAAATACTCAGGCATTAAATAAGATTCCCCTGAGTGCCAGTGTAGGTGTGTGGTAGAAACCTACGAGTATGGTATTTTGTTTTCAGTGCTCTCTGGGTGGAAAATATGATTTCTTTTTTGGAGGGGGACCACAAGCGGGTCAGCGGAATAATCTCAGAAGACAACAACAACATTATCAACTTATAAAGTTGATATTGCAAATATGTTACAAATGGATGCCTACATACAGATGTACATTCATTACACTGAGCAACTTAAGCATTCATTTACATTCACTCTCCTTGTAGCTCGGTTTTGGTCTCCACCGACTCCTGAAGGAAATATCTGATTTGGATTTGGTTGCTACTGTAAATGCTAAACTGTGTTCACGTGCTAGTTCCCAACTTTGTCTGCCTGCTGTTTGTTGCTGGGTAGGAAGAGTTTCATCAGATCTTATTCATTTTTTTTTTGCTACCACAGTTGCCAGCTGCAGCTAGAACAGTAAAGGTGTGGACGTCAAAACCAAAATAATAAACTGAAAGATGCTAAAATGGGGGAACTACAGAGTATGGTGAGAATTCTCTGTATTCACACTATTCACAATTCATAGAGGTAAAACAACACCAAGCAGAAGATGTATACATTTCTTATTGCCCATCAGGGGCACACAAAGTGCATTAAACACTGTATCTATGTGTCTTTGAGTCAAGCTACTATACAGGGCAAACATGTTGAAGTCATTCAGAATCACTTAAAATATTTAACTCAAGTCTTTACTTGGCCACCAGAATAAGAAAAGCCACTGAGTAACTTCCAGATGTGTGAAAAGTGCACCTGCCTCGATTTGGAGGCATCCACATCTCTGTTAGACTGTGGTTTGTTTAAGTAACACAATGTATTTACTGCTCTGCATGACCTTCACACTGCATGCCACAATTTCCCTATGCACTCCCCGTTGCAATAATTATGTGTGAGCAAACAAATGAATGATTGTCATTTACGACTACTGCTCTCTAATGAGTGACAACTGAGACACGCAAATAAGATGCATCAGCTCCTTTGTGGGCACCAATGCAATAGTAGCCACACAGCTGTTTTACTTTAGACCACAATACTCAGCAGCCACTTCCCAGCAGTACTGTCCATAAGAGGATCTTATCTTGGCATAAGCATCTTTAACAAGGAAGTATCTACTGAAAAAAATGAGACTGAGATGAGATGATGAAATAAAGATCAAATTTTTCATTGATATCTCCACTATCTGTCACACTAAGCATAGAAACTCTGCCACCCGAGAGGTAAAAATTAAGCTTATAGAGTGTGAGGCCTGTGAGAAGATGTACATGTGACCTTTAATGGTGCTGACATTAAGATCTCTGAAAAGTATAGAGGAGTAGCTCTGATGGAGAGTGTTGGCAAAACAACAAATCTGACTTAGCTCCGTTCTGACTGTCCAGCCTGTGCTGATGAAATAGCGTCCCTCTTTACTTCGCAGATGGAGGGAAGAGATGGTGACAAAGTGAAAAGGGGGGCAGGGAGCACACGACAGATGAAGGAATGACGGACATGCAGGCTGGAAGCTGATTTATTGCCGAAATTCACTGTCTGAGTAACTAACTGAGTCCATCCCAAGGCTGATGTAATGATGGTTCACTGCTTGAAACCCATTACGATGGCAGGAGACTGCATTTGTCCCTCCATTAAAGCGCTAATCCTGCATACTGGACCTAACATGTTACGACAGCTTGAAATTTTTCCACCCAGTGCCTTTTCTTTCCTTTCACCTCTCCTGTGGATGTGTCTGATTCTCTGTTGTTTTATTATTCAGTGTGTCTGTGTAATGTGGTTTTACCAAAAATAACTATAGTCGGTTTTATATACTGTGTTTTTAGGCATACTGAGGTTAGACAACATCTTAGAGACAGAGTTCAAAAGGAGCGTGACATACCAGAGGGGGGAGAAGAGCATGGGAGGGGGAGAAGTGTTTGTTAAGTAGGGAAACGAGTGGAGGAATGACTGAGCATAAGAGAGATGAACTAGGAGTAGAGGGCTGTTGTATCTAGGCATTATGATACATCCCTATATACTGCATTGCCTGCCTGCCTCCCTGCATGCTCGCTGCAGATTTTCATTAACCTTGCAGCACTGTCTATTTGTGCTTCTAACCTGGTCCATACCATCTTATCCTCCCACTGCACTCAGCTCTGCACTGCCCGCATCTCAGATTTATAATCAACTTCCTACACAGTGTGCATGCCACGATAATAGCACCAAGCAACTGCAAACCATATGGTGCTCACATTTCAGAATATGGTTTGTGTACCCTACAGTAAAGCTCCATATATAGGAGAGCTTGAGTAATGCTTTTGTTTTTCCAAATGCCACGTTATGCAGTGAGGGTAATATAACACGGCTTGAACACACACACTGACTGACAAATATAAGCTACCATAAACACTATAAAAGTCTGCTGCCTCATTGGTACTTGAGCACAAAGATGATCTCTCCTGCTTCACAAATGTTCACTGATCCATAGCATGGGGGCTGGGAATTCGAAATGTTGCACCACTGTACCATTAACACTTCTTTGGCGGATGTTATATATGACTATAGCTATTATATTTAGCTTTATTTACAAGACTTGGCCAAACACAGCAAATTATCTATCTTTATGCTTCAATTGTTACTGATATCTCACTGAACCATGTGCACTCTAGAAGAAGCTCAGGTTGAGCCCTGACAGCAACACAATTTGCTTCAACCAGTGTAACAAACAGCATGAATAACAGGAGAGATAACAACAGGGGAGTCAGACAATAAGGGATGGACAGGGAGCTGTGGGACAAGGACGTTCAGGACAAAGTGAGGGAGAGAGGGAGGGAGAGAGGGAGAGAGAGAGAGAGAGAGAGAGAGAGAGAGAGAGAGAGAGAGAGAGAGAGAGAGAGAGATGGTGTTATGGTCAGCAATTTACATTTTATCTACGCTACATTTCAAATAAAACGTAACATCAGCGCTTTGGTCGTGATGTCTAAAATGTATCCGTCTGCTGGAGTGGTTCAGTCACGATACTGAGAAGTGCAATCTTTCAATCAGCCGGCGTGTAATGAAATCGTTACCGGGAGAAGACTAGAGGTTGGTTGAATAGTCTGAGTCAGTGAGTGCAAGGACTCGATGGAGGGTAATAATGTATGACTCTCAGTTCTGTCCGGTGGGGTTTAACCTTGTGGATGTTCATACAAAATCCAACAGAGGCATCATTAAACAACCACACAAAATTTGTTCATTTAGCCTCCAATATTCCCGTATACACTAATCATGATTAAATAGCTGATTGCATTAGATAATGCCCTAAATCCATATATATCCATTGTATGGTGAGAAGCTAAAGCTTTTAAATAAGCAGAGGAGTAAAATGGAGGCAATTACTCGTGATTTCTGATTTTGAATTAATTTCACCCATCAATGAGCTGAAACTGACATTACCACTTGTTATCCACAGATAAGCCTTCTGACCAGGGGTGATTGACAGCACCTATTAGTTTTACATGTGCCAGTTATATCTGTGCATTAACCTTTCAAGGTTGTTGCCGTGCTGCTGGGGAAAATTCACAGCCAGAAAACTAACACAGAAATACAAACAACAAAAATCCTATTATTCCTCATCATTGTCCTGCTCTCTACCTTTATATTAATCCCTTTTTCACTGATATACACAGACAAACATATACACACCTCCTCCCACTGATGTATGTATCTGATGAGTCGGGACAGTCTTAACAGACGCAGAAGACTGAGGATCTTGGTGAAGCGGACGATTCGCAGGGCACGGGCTGTTTTATATACCTCCGAGTCAAAGCCTTTTTCTACTATTAAAAAGATATAATCCACTGGAATGGAGGAGAGGAAGTCCACAACGAACCAGCTCTTCAGGTAATTCATCTTGATGACCTTGGGGTCGAGGATGATTTCGGAGCTCTCCTCGTTGACGATTCCCGTCCTGAAGTTCATGACCAGGTCCACCAGGAAGATGGTGTCTGAGGCCACATTGAAGACCAGCCAGGTGGTGGTAGTCTGCTCTGAGAAGAAGGTTATTCCCACAGGAATGATGATTAGATTCCCCATCATCATGATGAGCATTATCAAGTCCCAGTAGAACCTGCAGAGCGACACACAAAAATCAGTAATGCAAAAGAGAAAACATGAGAAAACACAGAGAGTATTCATATATGTAAAGTGCAAGTGTGTTCAGAATAGGAATACACATTTCAAGGACTTTGCCTAAGAGCATAAAGCTTTCATCAAAATCCACCATTAAGTTTTGAGCTGATGAAAGCACTAGATGAAATGTTAGTGGATCACCAATGTTATTGTAGTTTATCCTGAGGGAAGCATGAATATCATGCCGGTTTTATCCGATAGTTGTCAAGGCATTTTACTTACAACCACAACTGTAAACATCATGGTGGCACTAAAGATAAAGTCAGCGGGATCATAAAAGTCAGCAGGATTCGTCCTCTGGAAACCATGAATGTAAATGTGTGTAAATCTCATGGCAACCTATCCAGTATTAGCTGAGATACTTGCAGTGGCCTGACAAGAACCAAGCCTAAACAACAATGTAATGGTTGTTTTATAATCTTATTTCCAGCTGCGGGAGTTCTGTCAGTATATATCATATAACATGTTACCAATCAGTGTGTCTAAACAACTAGGAAATGACTCAAGGCTGAGCTCTGTGGATGTGCAGAGGATTCTCACAAGCATGAGATCCCCACATTCGTCTCCTCTTACCAAATCTTTTCTTAGTCTTTTGCAAGTCAGGACCCAAAGTTAACTATTTTTCAAGGACATCACGAAATATGCTGCTAGCACTTACTGTATGTATTCAGGGCCCTGTTAGAATGAGACCCTCTCATCCTTCCTGCCTGTGTTAATGTCCCTGCCCTCTGTCTTGTGATGAACATAGCCAGAAGTGATTCATCAGCACCCTGCTCTTTTCACGAAGTGTCCTGGGCCTCGATAAAGGCCGAGCAACCATGAATGAAAATAGATGCTTTCAGGAATCCTATCTTGTGCTAAAAACTCTCCACTGACGCCATCCCTGCTGCCTGATTGACTGCCTGCCTCTGTTCTACCTTGCTGCCCGTCCAATGCTGTAGTTGAAGATGGAAATGGACTGGCTGGCTGGTTGGCAGGCTGCCTGTCTGGCTGGCTGGCAGACCGGCCACCCGGTAATGGATCTGTTTGAATGAATTAAAACGGGGCCTTGGCTTTATAAATATCCACAGATCATGTGTCCAATAATTGTCTTTACTTCAACCAAACAGCGGTCATCTAGGTGGTTCATAATATCCACCATAGGTATTTTTACACCAGCAGGCATTGAACTCGGGTGGCTATGGAGTCGTCGCTTCATATGGGGAGCCTTAACACCTTCAGTGGGACACTAAAACAGAACAAGATGCTATTCTTTCCTCTCAAATTTTAAGAAGGAACAAAGCTACAGGATATGACACCACACACACCCTAAACTCAGACCATTTTGAGAACACACACAGTGTGTGGTAACCTTTCAGGCTATTGATACTGCTCCAGCCAACATGCCAGGATAATGTGCAGACAGCATGCGTTTATTTCTTTTGTTATTTATATCTAAATGTTTAAAAGAGGCTGCACTGAAGACTCTTTTCAATTGCTTCAAAACAAGACGCACAGAAACATTTATTCAGGGAGGTTTTTGTTATACTGAAAACAGTGTAACCGTGACTATCATACAATTTAGTATTAAATAAAATGTTAAATTGATTTGAAATCACACTGGAAACGATCGCAAACACCACACACAAAAACAATAATGAGGCTTGGAAAGGAAAAAACATACATATCCTACTCAAAGTTTCAAGTAATAGAAAAGTGGGATGTTTTCCACTCATTAATGTAATCAAAAGCCCACGAAGTGCCCACATATTTCTATTTCTCTCATGACTTGGGTAGGTGGTGTTTGTACTTTACATGACCTCTAAGACGCCCACTTATCTAATGAATAAAACATTGAGTTTTACTCTTTTGAATTGGAAACTATGATATTCAGTGGAGAAAAGCATCCACAAATCTGTGCAAAAACCTTTATTTAGCTAGCTTTTGGTCAGAGACAGCCTTCATGGCAAAAAGGTAGCCATGATTTTTGCACAGTTCTGAGGGTGCAGATGCTTTTCTCTATTGAGTTTCACAGTCTATAATCTCCAGCACATCCAGTTTATGCCTGAAACTGGATGAGCAGTGGTTTTTCCCTGAAAAACAAAGAGCATTTCAGATGTTTGAATGCTAAGTGACTTTCTTCATTTTAAGCCGGTTGCCCCCTTTTCTTCTTAAAGAGCCAGTCACAAAGTGTGTCAGTGCAGTCAGCTCTCTTGCTACATTATTGTAATAAGCTCTTGCTTCAACGCTCCAACTCTGAGGATGCAAACAGCCCAGGTTGAACGAGTATCTGACAGCACCCAGCTGTAACTGCAGCTCCTCCACCAATATATTCAATCACCAGAACCTCGGACCCAACTAACCGACCAACCCCAAATGTAGGTGTGATGATCAGTGACATAGCTACCACCCTCGTTGTATATCAGAGAACCAATTCCAGCCGAGGCAGAAGAATCATTATCGTAACAATCCTGCTCTGAATCAAGCAGTCTCATTTCGTCTTGTAGGTTTCCTCCCTACAACAAGTGCTCCATCATAATCAATGCCAGACCTCTCCTGCCAAGCAACAGAGGGAACCCCACACAATCTTACTCAGCACAGTGCGACCCTATCCAATCTGCACTGTAACGAGTATACTGTGCAAGAGGTTACATACTGTATGGATGCAAACAGTGGGAAAAATATGGACTGCAGATCAACTAGGAGGCAACATCCTTTTCTGTTGATCTGTCTGTTGGAGGGCATCACTCAGACTTCCTAAAATCTTTCAAGCAGTTCTTAAAGTAGCATTATTTAATGTAATCTTCTAAACATTTGAATTCTCAAAATGAGGAATAACCTTTGTTTTATGTGAATAAAAACATGCAACTATCAGTGACCTGGACCGGTTGCCAGGAAAGAAATTGCCCCTAATTATCTGCACATTCGGTAGCAAGACACATTTAGATGGCAAGGAAAGACCACAATGTGCCATTTTAACTATGATCATGTTAGTATGCAATGTCTAAAACATACTCATCTGACTCCCTCTTCATAACTGACTCATCACTGAGAGTCTTTTACACTCTGACAAAGGCCTCTCCTTAGCATAACCAGAGCTGTATGAGGCAGTGCATAAGGCCTCTCTAAAAATCTATGAATAATGAATATTACTAACCTGCCATTAATCTTTAAGCAGCCACTGTGTACAAAGAATATGTTGGATATTGAGTTTCAAACACTCCCACAAAGCAATATAAAGCCCGTGTGAATAGTGGTGTCATTCATGGGCTGTACTTACGTAAGACGTTTCATTAAAAGCACCATACAGGGTTTTTTTTGTTTTCTCTTTTTGGTCATACAAGGTTCTGCCACAGTATACAAAAGAATAAGGGACACTAAATGTTTAATACAATTATATAACAATGAATAGTTGCTGCTGGTAAAAACAATCCAAACAAAAACAGGTTGTTAAGTTAAGCCTCAGATCATCTTTTAAGGAACAGTACAAAGCGACCTCCCAAGCAAAGACTATCCTTGCACCTCTGTCATTTATGCACGAGCATGATAGGACGAAGCACTATAACCTAACAGCGCTGTACTGTGTTAAATCCAGGAGGCGATCTCTCTGTGTCTTTAAACTGGCTGGAGGACGACGACTTCATATGAAAAACCGCCCTTTGGAAAATGTCACAAGGAAGGAACCTTAAGAGACCCGAGTTAGTGAAACATTTTCTCATGTAGCAGAAAAATAAAAAGGGCCATTCTCCTCGAGCAGAGATTAAATTGCAAAAAATCCACACTGATGGCATAACTTGTCTTATAGTTTGCAGATTTATTGTATAGGTACTACAATGATAAGCATTGCTTTCCTGCACTTAATCCCAAAATGTTCAGTATCGCTGTTCACAAATAGATTAATAGATTAATCGAGAACTATCAGAAAGCTATGCATTTCACTAAAATGTCAAGGTCCTGCACTTTGGCCTTTCTGAAGAGGGGAGAGGGGGGGCAATCTCCTTACATAATTGTTTTCTGACTGTTAAGCTCATTGACTGCTGTGTTGTGCTACTAATCCTTGCCCACTGTCCATCTGTGTGTGCACATGTGCATATGGCTGTGTCTTTGCATGGGTCACTCTCCTAGTTAGCAATCATCTGTTATTGTATTTGTAAAGAGCAGTGCAGTTTGAAGAAGAATGAAAACAAGGCCAGTGGAAGTTTGAGTTGAGCAGCAGCTCTGAATCAGCAGCAGAGGAGCACAGTGCTGCATACTCAGGCCTGCTCCGAGTTCAGGACCACGGACAGCTCTAACGTGCCCTGGCACGTTCCATGTAGCTTCAAACGGAAAACGGGAACCATGATTGTCACCATCAGGCTGTGCCAGGGGACACTGGTGCACAGACTGGGCCAGATGAGATGCTTAATTGGTTAAGTGGTGAACTGTAAACACGCAGCTTGTGGACAACCAGTCCCTGTCAGGCTGTACCTGATCTCATGTGCTTTCAAATGTGACACAAATTAAAAGCACGTTTGTTTGGACAACTAAATGTGACAATATGAGGAGTCGTTGCGTCTTTTCAAACGTAGTTCTCACTTGCAGCTTTACTCTTTAGGACAATGCACTTGTCCAGGTGAGAGGCTGACGAGCCAAAGACAAAATAAAAAGGCACAGTGACATTTAGTGATCACCAAGTGAATCAAGTGATGCAGCTCCTCTGAAACAAACACATTCCATCACATTTCCTCAGCTTCGAACAAAACACACCTCACTCATTCACCAGTCAAATGTTTGCACCATGATCATGAGATCAGTTTGAGCTGATTAATTCAAAACACGGATATTCCTCTCCTTCTTCTTCTAACTCATCCCCCCTGTACGATTTTACCGCATTCTCTGCATATTTTTTTTTTTTTTTTGCACACAGGCCCCATACTGCCGCCTACAATGAAATGTTTACAATCGTGATGGTGCAATGCCATTGTCACGTTGTTGTGTCCAGGTACAGTAGCTCCATACACGGGGAAATATGTCGCAATGAGGACCTGACACAGTGCTGTTATTGTGAAACAATCAAGAGAAGGTGCGCTCCTGGTGCGTGCGCGCATGTGTGTGTGTGTGTGCGCGCTTTCAAAATCATGACATTCACCATCCTTTTTCCAAGGACGTTTCACTGATACACCTTTAGAGCCTTAGTGCGTGCCTCTGTGATATAATGATGGTTTTAAAAATGCCGCAATGAGAGACACACACATACACTCACTCAGTGGGCACATTTTGTCACTGGAGCTCTGAGCCGGCGGAAGCCTGATTGCCTAAATACAGAGGTAGATTAGCGTATGCGCTTCGGGACAGCCAAGCTGTGCGTGTGCCGATGACAGAGCGTTATGTGTGAAAGTGTATGGCTTGCAGACCCTTAGGGGTGACGGGAGGGGTGGATAAAAAAGGGAGGGAGAAGAGAGAGGGAGGAAAGGATAGGGAGGGTGAGCAGGTGTCTTTTCCAGCCCTTACCTAAAATCGCTATATGGATGAATGATCCAGTATCCGGCCGTTTGAACCCTCTCTTGCTCTTTCTCCACGGCTTTCTGACTGCCGAACATACGCAAGGAGAACTTATTGACTCCGGGCTGCATCATGGCCCCAAATTGCCTCTGCATAAAACCATGTTGCCTGGCCGCCCCCTCCAGATCGTCAAAACCGACCATGGCCTCTTCCCGTTCCCCCTTGAAGCCCACTGAGTTGCCGTGGTCCTTCATGTTCTGGCTCCCCGTGTTATTTTTCTGTATCGAGTCTTGCCTCTGAAAAACATTATTCCCATCCGCCTTCTCCTCCTTGCTGCTGGAGAACGAATTAGATTTGTCTTCCATGGTGTTTTTAGTTTTCCCGTTTTTCTTTGTGGCAAAGCGTTCCGTCTCCTGCTCGGGAGGGTCTGCGCGTTAAAGTCGGAGAGGACCCGCCGTGAGCTCTCTCCTGTCTGTCTGTCTTCTCTCTCTCTCTCTTTTTTTTTCTTTTGTTTGTTTGTTTATGTCCTTCAAACTGTCCAAGCTCCTCTGCCTCCAGTGCGAGTGCTGCAAACTGAGACAGAGTGCCCGAGAACCCGGTGGATCAGGTTTCTTGGGTTACCGCCATCTACCGACGGCCCCGGCTTGTGCCGTCCAAAGCCTCTGCCTCGGCTCACTTCGCACGGCACTGCGGTTTAACTGGCACATGCCCCTGCACCTTATTTACATAATGTGGCTCATGATAGTCCCCCCTCCCCTCAGTCTCCCCCTCTTCTCCTCTGTCATCACTTTCACACATGGCAGCATGAGCCAATATCATATGAATACTATATGAAGTTAATGGAGAGGTGTTTTTTTTTTCTCCCCCCTCCCTCCATCAATTGATACAGCATGTGTGCTTCCTGGCGGTGGGTTTGTTTCCTACTGAGGAGCGATAATAGAAGACAACACGGTGAAACAGACTGTAATGTCGGTGTGATCGTAGTTTGAGCCACTGGTCGTATGAGGAAAAAAACTAGTTGAACATCTTGTGGATATCACACCTTTTTAAAAAGGTGTTGCGGACATGATCCAACATTTTAAGAGTGTGACTGCACTGACTGCTCTGTGCTGTCTGTGGTCGGAAGTTGCAAGCACTTGTTTGCATTGAATACTTTTACAAGCAGCCTTGGCTTCAGTGTGGATTGCAGGTAGATCATTGTCTGCATGGTGCATTTTAAAGAGTTTATCAGGGAATGTCTGCACTATGCATTATGACAAAATACTCCTCTAATTTACAAACTTGGTTAAAACAGTAGCAGGCTTGGTCAGATATCGATAACTAAATTATTGGGTTCATTACATTTGATATATAAAGTAGACGTACTATTACCTGTAAAAATACTAAAGTTCTGCATTCAAAAGTATGCAAGTATAATCATGATAATGTACTTAAAGTATCAAAAGTGTATTCAATACCTGTGATTGTTATACTATATGTATATTATTCATATAAAAGATGGACTTGCTCATTTTTAACTATTTCATAAAAGGCTGCATCTAACGATTATTTTTATTAATCTGCTTATTATTTTCACACTGCTGGTTTTTGTCCATCCAACAGTCCAAACCTCCAAAATTTCTTCATTTCTTCTAAAAAGAAGGGAAAAAATTAATCTAATTAAGATAAAAAAGCAGTAAATCCTCACTTTTCTGGAACCTTTGAAGAAAATCATCTGCACACTCATATCTGTGCAGCAATCCTTCGGTCAAAGTCTGTGCAGCAGTGCACAAGGTTAAAAGGACATCATTTGATTAGCCTTAATGCAGATCACCCATGTCAATCAGTTCAACTTGTGTGGCTAAACACCAAGGGAATTGTAGTCCTATATGCATGCTGGACTACAAGTTAAAGACACAGTGTCTGTAGAGGCAAGAAAGAAACCAAGTACACAGAACAAACAAACAGCATATGCAACAATAGAGATGGAAATTAAACTACACTCACTTCACAGTCTATAGCTCCAGCACCTCAATTAAGTATGACACCAGCTGAGCTGTTTTTTCCTCAATGTTTGGAAGGAAAAGGAACCATGAAATGTTTTCATTTTGCATTCTGATCATTTATTTCTAAATGAAAATGACAAACATTGAGCTCCAGATTCCAAGCTATCACTGTAAATTAAATATCTTTGGGTTTTGGATTGTTTGTTTTTGGATAACACAAATATTTTAATGATATGGGAGGTTGGAGGAGGAGAGAGTTGGTGATGATTATATATGATTTAAAGACAAAATGGTTAATTAGTTAATGAAGCACACAAAGCTGTTCAGTCTTAAAGGAGTGCCCCATCTTATGCTTTCCCCATGATGGCATCTGCTGTGGACATGCAGTACAGACAACCACAAACTAAGATCCAGCGAAATCCATTAACTGTATAATGATGATACAATAAGAATGGGCTGTTTCCATTGTCTTCATTGTTGTCATCTATACAGGATAGAAAACAGATGACTGTACCGACATGGGCATCAGACCTGATTATTGTTTGATAGTTATTTTGCAACGCAAATATTGACATCATTGACATTACATAACACTATCAGTGTGTCATCGATACATTAAATCGATTGTCACATGGCTTCATATGTCAGCAACAATCTGGACACTTGGATGACTGTGAGCATTAAACTATCATACCTTAGCTAAAAGGATAGATGAGGCAACCTGGAGAGTAAATTAAATTAAAGTATAACAGATGTTGTGTATTTTATCAGCCAATTGCAATATTTTCATTGGTTTCAGCATTTCTCCCACAGAATGTTATTGCTGTCAGTGTGTAGAAAGCTTTGAGACAGCATTTTGATTTACAGAAAGTGTCGACAAGATGAAATATGTTGTTGGTGCCTTCCCTTTCCTGATCTGACGCTGCTATTGGACGTTACCATTTAAAACACATACAGTTGTTTTCTGATGTTGAGGAAAGGTTCGGTTTGGTTTTAGACACAAAAAAGATTAAAGAGTTAAAATATTAATTTAAACATACTAATGAAACTTAGCAGGTTCAGTCAGGAAGACTATCTTCATGCTCACTCCTTCCTTCCCTCCCTTTTACTGCTTCCAGTTCAATCAGCTGACCTTGGGCGCCTCACCCCTACTTCCACAATCTCCGTGAACCAATCGTCTGGTTGCTGTCAGAGTTTAAAACTGCTCCTGTCTCTGCTGCTGCCAGTTGTCATTTCAGTCGAATCAATTCGACCCTCCTCAACCCCATTTACCTCCAGTCCTCATCAGATTCAGCATCCTCCCACTGTGCTCATCAGAAGTCCGGCTCCACATCACATCCATCCAGGTCTCCAGCAATCTCTTCACTTTTCACTCGTCCATCACTACTAGTGTCTAGACTCCATTAGGGTGTTATTCTGTACAACCAATGGCATCAAAACCACATTAAGATCATGATGAGGGTCCAAACGTCAAGGACTCCTCACATTCTTGAATTTATTTCAATATAAGCACAATTAAATTAACTTGATTATTCTTTAAGTCTCCATTTCTTGACTGAATTTCTTATTAGTTACAACAAAAACACTTGGTTATGGTTAGTGAATGGCCAACCAAATGATGTTGACTGTGAGTACGAAATGGTAAATCAACAGCACCCCCTGTGTTAAAGTTTGAGTTTTGTTGATCCACTCATCCACCCTGACCCCCATCCAGACTTTTCTGTTCTGTTCTCAGCTTCCTCATTTTTTTCAAACAATTGAGAGTACAATGTTCAGTTCACTGAATTAAATAACTCACGTCATCAGTATTTGTAAAATCCTATATTTAGGAAGACAGTGTGGTATCTCCTGATATACTGTATAAAAACACATTTATAGAACGACACACTGTATAAATAGGCCTATTGTACTGCTTTACTTGAAATATATTAATATCTTTCTGTGGGTCAGTGGGACTGCATCCATCCATTAACTAAGTGCTGCTCCACTTCATTTGGAAGTGAGGAAATCCTTTTTGCTCCACTACATTTATTTATCACCTTTAGTTACTTTTGTGATTAAGAAAAACAGCACCTTTTCTTGGAATGGAGTATTTGTCCATCAACGTATTAAAACAAACAATCTGAAAACTGTCTCTATGTAATGTGTTTCAGACCTTTTTATACTTTCAACTGTATATATTTTATTGTGAGTTCATTAACATTCTTGAACACCGTTCAGTAAGACTCTCTCCACAATGCGGCATTACATACCCACACTGAACCCACACACTTGGTCTTTTCATTGCCGGCTGTGTACATGACTAGAGAGGACATTAGCTAAGATATTTTTTCCTATTTGGTAGTGGATTATTATGTAATGAGCCAAATGTTATTGTAAGTGAAACAGACATCCCTTGATTTTGATGTATTCTCTCTCAGCTGGGTTTGTGTTGGGCTGGATTAGTTGGCATATTTTCCCTACACAACGCTTGTGTAACTTCTGTTACTTAAAAGGCGCAGGGAGGGGTACTGACACAGGGAAAATAAAATGTTGCATAAGATTTATGGCTTAAAGTCATACTGATATTGAACAAAGTGCAAATCCCAGATGGCCCATTCATGTGTCAGGGAGGAGAACGTGCGTCACAGAAGAAAGAGATGGATTCATGTAGGGAAAACCTTCATTTAGAGGAGTGAGTGCGGCCTGTTATGCTCCAGGTAAAAATGTCAGAAATGAGATAGATACTCTTACATTTCTTCATCAAATGTATACAAATAAATTAAAATAAATAGCAGAAAACAAAATGTATTGAGATATCAGCATTGAGATTTCTAACCTTTAACAATAAAATTACAGTAAACAGTTGATGCCAGTAGGATTTAATCCTGCCTTATAATATAATACAGAATATCCTGAAAATGGCATACTAAATATCCTGCTTTCTGCACGATAAAATGTGTTCCTGATTCTTATGATGGTTTCATTGGCCCGGCTGAAATTGCATTGTGTCTCTAAGATTACATCCAGTCATCTCTGCTTACAGTCAATACCTCATCTGGACATGAAGCATTACATACCCCCGGACTGCCAGCCATTGTTTATGCCACAAATAGCATCAGCCAGCTACAGGATGGCAGCATTGTGTTACATTGCCCCCCTCGGCCCCTTTTCATTTTCTGCAAGTCATTCAATGTATAGCCAGTTTATCCTTCAGGGCAGTGATGTTTCTGCACAATTTCAGCCAATATTTGGAGCAACGCTGACAATAAATTGGAAAGGAGGGAGCCTTTTGTGAATTTACTGGAATAAATCATATGTAGTGCTGTTTTAGCTGTCTTACCATA
This sequence comes from Larimichthys crocea, assembly GCF_000972845.2. Lineage (NCBI taxonomy): Eukaryota > Metazoa > Chordata > Actinopteri > Sciaenidae > Larimichthys > Larimichthys crocea. The sequence goes on from NC_040019.1 coordinate 11,304,170, forward strand.
TCCATCGCAGGGTAAATCACCTTGAGTGTCACTAAAACATCTGAGAGACCAAGCTCAATAACTGACAGAAATTAAAAATACAAATCTTCCACCTCCTGGGCCAGACATGACTACTAATTCACTTGGACTCTTGTCCCATGACTGACTACTTTAATTAAACCATGATTGGGGCTGGGAAGATGGTCGTGTTGTAATAGGATTGCAAGCTTTGGTCTGTCTCCAGCTGAGACTATCAGGGTATCATGGACCTCAGGGATGAGGCTATGGCACTGGACAGGGACCAGATGAAACCAAGGTTCACTTAATCAGCAAAGTGACTGCTATAAACAAATAAGAGCATTATGAAACTCAGTCAAGAAGATGATTGTGATAAAATGATGGAGTATAGGTTTGTAAACCAAAAATTAATGGAAAGTACAAAAAACACTGTCAAATTGTTTTTCCTTACCAGTGAGCAATTTCACTCATCTATAAACTCATGTACAAGAATCCACCTCCCATAACAATAAAAAATTAAAGTTAGAATGAAACATTTGTAGAACACCCCTTGTTTTTATCTTGATGTAATTTGCAACATGACAGTGGGTGGGGACTTAATGCATAAATCAAATAAGTAAAGCAGTTACATGTCAGTGTGGTTAATGTGACAGTTGCTGTCCCCGTATCATAATTAGATCCACGAAGCTGAGCTCTTGTTTAACCTCTAAAGATTATGCAGCCATAAGGCTGCAGCTGCACTTAACGTTTAAGCTCATGTCCATGAATGGTCATCTACTGCTTATCAACATTACATAAGAAAGAGATTTTCTGTGTCTCAAAACTAATGAGGATTGGTGAGTAGCCTGTCAGTTCTATCAGTGGCACATTTCAGGGAATTGATAAAGGACGACTGGTGCCTGACCCACACATAAAGCTGTTCACTATTCCACAATTTCTGACATTAAAAATTAAACTCTGTTGTCCTGGACTCTTTAGAGCTGCTCATCTAAAGGTTAAACATGCTCTAACAGCTTGAAACTGGGGGTTGATTGCCTTAAATGACAGATGTGTGTTTATTTGGCTAACAGGTACTTATTAAACATTATCAAGCTCTAAGTTGGACATCTGGCTTCCTCAGAGAAGGTTTCCCAGCCAAAATTATGACTTTGATTTTGACATGAGTCAGAAACTGGTAGCTAGAAGTGACTCTGATATGACATGAATGCAGCTGAAGCATTGGTAAATTTCCACACATTGGTTGACATGGATTAATGACAGATGTTGGTTATATATGTACATAATCATGTACTACAATTCCACACTACATCCAGATTCTAAGCAGGTTTGGAGTATGTAGTGTATTTACTAAATTAATTATACTGAAAAAGTCATTATGAATATGGGAACTATTGGTCCACAGTGGCAATGCATGAAGGGAATGGAAAAGCTACTCATAACTTCAAAAAATTAAAATGATTTGTTAATGTTTAAGAAAAAGCTCCATAAAATGGATTCATTACATTTAATTAATTTTATAATTAAGAAACTTTTACTTACAATGTCTTGTACAGCACCACTTCCTGTTTTTCCACACTGATTTCTTGTCCATAAACATTATACTAAGATAAATACTACATGCTATTATCATGTATTGAAACAAGCAGCAACCTCCATGGCTGTGAAATGAAGCCAACCCAGAAGTGCTAGAAACTGCTGTTTTTCTAACGTCCACTTGAGACTGGCATCAGATTTCTATAGTCTCCATAGACCTCCATGTTAAAATGTCCAACTTCACAGCAGCAATAAACAGGTGTACATCCTGGTAACAACAGTTTTGGTCCAATGAAGCCTGGTTCATAAGCAAACAGGCTTCAGAAATCTGTGGGTGACTTCATGGATATTAGGTCCATGTTCAATACTGTCTATGATTGAGACACAGCAAAAGTTATTTCCCAGTACCATATCGGGCTGCCTGCCTAACCTGGATGCAACCTAGCTTTTCCAAACAACTGAGTGAGCCCACACCTGATCCTGATTAGCTTGGAGGACAAATATTTGTTGGTTATTGCAAGTTATGTCATTTTAGAGGTCCATTAGCTCAGTGTGTACACAGCACCATGAAGTCTCTCCTCTCGTCTGAGTCTGTGCCCTGACAACAAACTCCAACCTATGATAGCCTTTTGACTTTAACAGTGTATGTAGTTTCTTTTAAAATAGATTTTACTGTTAATACATGCCTATGCTGTTCATTTCTAATATGACAACATAACATTTTTAGTATAGTGTCACAGATTGGGTAATGCCTTTAAGCACATTTCTCCAAAAAAATATAAAAAGTGGCATTGCTGCTCTTTTCCTTTTAACACTTTTAAAGAAAGGTCAGTGTAACATATGGCGCAGGTCAGCCTTTGCCCTGCGAACATACATGCCTAGACAGTGGATCAGGTGTTGATGCACCATTGACAGCCTTTCACTGCCTAAGTCCAGATTTGTGGGATACACAGTGTCCACTTGCTACACGTAGTAATCCCAAAGGATTGGCAAGTATTTTTAGTAATGGATTTACTGGCGTCCGTCGATCCCTTGATGGGTGAGGTCTTTTAGAACAGTCATGGAGAGGTAGTGTGTATCCGTTTGCACATGTGGGTCTGTGTAGGCTTCTACTTGGACGGTCTAATGCTATATAATTGAGTAATAGAGTTAGGTTTGGAGGTTTGGAGTCTTTCTTGAAAGCTGTAATATTTTTGTAATGTACGCTGCCTTAATTGTAAATCATCTTGAAACTAAAAGATCTGATGAAGGTCTCCTTGCTGTGACCACAGGTTATTCTTATAGGTAATTTTTGGTATGTTGGACTGTGCCTTCTGTGTTGCTCGCCATCATTTCTGCTCCACAGTGACCAAATGATCATTATAAGACTTTTAGAACAGGGATTGTGAATCGCTACATTAATGCTCTGTACCTACTGTACTAAAATAAGAGATGTTGAGGAAATCATTTTAAAAGGGCAGAGACCCTAATTTGACTGTTTGTACTTTTTGTACAGAAATTATGAGAGCAATCTCCAAAACATTGCCTACACTGACCCACATACCTATTTCAGGACAGATCTGTGTTCAAAGTGCTCCTGCTAATGCATCAGTAATTGCTCAGGCTCTTACTGTACCATTATTACACTTTTGTGTTTCTGTCGAGATATCAAGATGAAATGTGAGTGTGTTTTTCACCTCTTTGAAACTTTGGAAATATTGAGTCTAGCAATTACTGAAGAAAAGAAAAAAAGCTTTCAATAGTGTATGACTAAAACCTAGCCCTGTGCACTACTTGAAACAATATTAATATAAGAACCAGCTTCTGGGAACCCTCAGCACTGTGCTGTGTTTTAGCACTGTCCTTCTGTCTGTGTGCATTATTATATTCAATATCTTTTGTGTTTGGCTGTCTGTCTTTTCTCTCTGAGGCACCTGTCGTGCGGTGGATGTGGCTGCTCTCCCTAATTTTGTGGACACTGAACTGGACAAACACCAAGTTTCTATGTCATTATGTTTCTTTCTTTTATTTTTATGTCATTTTCATTTTATTGTGTCAGTTATGATATAAAAGCTGGATTTTTGGTATGTTGTGTCTACACAGCTAATTCTCGTCTTTTAAGATAACTGGTGGACCTTTGTGTGGTTCAGCGTTCAAACCTTATCATGTCTGAAATGTTCCAGATACATGTCTGCCATGCTTTAAGCAAGTAAAACAATGGCTATGTTGTGGTTGGCTGAGTATGAGAGGAATCTAAATGTTAATTATGGCTCCAAAAAGTCAAATCGCCTGAACGTTGAAAGCCAGAGATTTTGGGAAAATCCCATAGTAATCTCCCAGACAGTGCAGACAACAGCCAGTTGCAGACAGACAAGTGTGCATGTGTGAGTGTGTGTGCATGCTTGTATGTGTGTGCCTGTCTGCATTTGGGGCAGGGAACGAGAGGAGGGAATTACTTTAGATGAATTCAGAACGTTTTAGGGTAAGAGGATACGATGTACTGCTGGTCCAAGGCTGGGGAAATGAACTAAAGGGTACTACAAAATTCATATACGCAACCTGTGACGTCATATCTTCGTTCATCCACCCTCCGCTTTATCCTCCTTTTTCCTGTCCAAACACTGCCTCCCTGTCGACGCTTTCTCTCTATTTTTAGTCTCTTCCCAACCCCCTTTTTTTTATCCTCCTGTTACCTCTTACCTCTTCATCTGTCCTCCCTAAACCCCAAGCCTTCACTCAGCTTTCTGTATCTTCCCTGTTCTGTCAGGGCGGTGAGGCTTCCTGGTGATTTGCTCTGCTACCTCAGCAGCACAACAAGGTTAAATCTCCCAAAAGAAAGAGGTTCCCTGTAGCTCTACCCAATACCACGTACGGAGCCCTAACCTTGGCAGAGTGATGAGCTTGATTATACATTCGACATGTAAAAAAGGGGAAACAGAGGGGAAATATACACGCTTGCACTATGATAAATGTCCTCAATATACAATCTGCGTAGTATACCTTTGTTTAGATTAAAGCAAAAGATGTGTCAGGAGTTAAATAGTTAAATTCACGGAGCAGATAAGAGTGTTAAAGCTAAAGGTTTCCAGCTCAGAGGTGGTCAAGGAGGAGTCAAGGTCATATCACAGTGACAAAGAGTCTGTCTTTCACACAGAGTCTCTTAATCTCTGATGTTTCTTGCCTTAAATTCAGCCCTTCTGGTAGTATTTAATCCCAAGCTGCCCCTCAACAAGCTCCACCAGTCAAATGATTATGTTTAGGGTCTGCAAATCCTCATGAAGAAGCCAGGATTTGTAAGCAGGCAAAGTGTTGTCTCAAGAAAGTCCCTGATGAAGGCGGGGTTTGTTTGTAATGATAACAAAAGATATCAGACTCATCCTTTAGCACAATACACGATTACATGTTGCATAATTATTAACGGATTACATTCACAGCTTTTTAGCCATGGTTCCAGTCTGTAACAACATTGTACTCACCAAGGTAATTCTATACACAGGTGTGAGGCAGAGCTTGAGGAGCCATTCAATCGATCATTGAAGGTTATCAGTTATACCTGTGCTTTTCCTGCTATGACATGTCAAAATAAATGTATTTCCAAAGCCCGAGTGCAGAAAAAACCTCCCTCACTGTTCCTTTTAAATATTTGTCAGCATCAATGCAGCAATAAATAGCATTACATAGAAATTGGGATTTGGGGATTTAGTGCCCCCCGTTTTAATTAGGGACAGTTGTACATGTGTATTTGTTATGATTATTATTGCATTTGGTTGTCTTAGTTCTTGTCCTTTGTGTAATGACAATAAAGTTTTTTTTATAAATATACTTTTTTTTATGGTTTATGACAATAAAATTGAATGCAATTTATTCTACATTACTAATGATCAAGAACAAACCTTTTCTCTTCTTAGCTTCCGCCGTCCTAGCTCTTCAGCCTCTTTGCCTATGTCATGCTCTGACTCTGCTGAGCATGCTGAGTTTCATTGCCCTCTTGAGCAGTTCTAGTTTTGGCATTCGCCCACACCCCGGGCCTGAAAACTTCCTCTTCCTGGTGGTCCAAAACCCCTGTGATACAAGCTAACAAACTGAGCTAACATTAGCTAACAGCAGCTACAGTTCACAGCAGTAAATCACAGAGAGTTAAGGCAGAGAAACAGGAGGACATCAGAGGGACTAATTAGCAAATAATTTCTCCATAAAATATAATCCAGTTTCACCAAAATTAGTGAGGTAGTTTATGCCATAATCTGCCATAAAGTGTCGTGTAATTGTTGCGGAAGATCATATCTGGGCTGTAGATCATATCCAGACTATACAATGCCTCTCACCCAATGTCAGCTGGGTTTGGCTCCAGGCCCCAGTGGTCCTGATGAACCCTGAGGAGAAGCAGTTATAGAAAATGAATGGATAAATTAAAATAATGATTTTGAAATAGTTTAGTATTAAGTATTTAGAGTAGATTACTAATTACAAAAACAACTAGCAACTAGTGTATTGTTTTTTACAGAAACTGAATCACCAACATGAATGTGGCAAAAATGTCTTGTATTCATGATGAACTGCATCAATAGAAAAAATGCTATACCTTGCACATGTGCTGCTGCTACTGTATATTGAAACAATAATTCAGTTACATTTGTGTCTTTCCTTTCATGTCCCAGGTGTTGAATAAAAATATACCATAAGAGGCTTAAAAAAAATCTTTTTTTTGCTTTTTATCATGATACATAATCTGTTACTGACGCATTGCATTGGTTTAGATTGCCATAGCAGTCTAAACCAATGCAATATTTATTGAGTTCTCTGTCTGTGCATATCAGAAAGTGATATAAGAACCTCTCGGTCACAGCCATACTCTCAGTATCCCTTAAAGTTTAATTGACCATTGGGAATCAAGTTTGCGGTATTTGAAACAGTGGCTCCAATTAAACATGTCATTTCTTTTTAGGTGATTTATTGGCTTTGTAAATAACTTGACTGAGATGATAAGAAGTGTCTGTGCTGTAATATTACCCATTAGATATGAAACTGTAATCAATATGCTTCAGTTTCTATCCACTGGACCAGTAACTAACAGTAAACTGGTTGTCTCAATGTCGACAAAAACTACCAGCTAGTATATGGAATAAGTATTTTTCTGTAGTGGCATGTAGTAACTGTGATTAACATTGCCTCTCTATCTTTCAAACATTCATTAGAGTTAACAGAGGCCCAAGACAAAGCTTTAAATCCAGGTTTAAGTCCTTTAAGTTCATCCTTATAAATAATTAAGAAGTCCACAATGGCAAGGTGCCCCAGTTCGATTCCGAGCTAATGCATCAATCACTAATGACTCACTTAGCTCATTGCTCTTGACATCAGTAGACCCAACATTTAACCAACAACACTTCAGAATGACTGTTGGCTTGAGGTGTTATCTCAAGGTGCCAAAGCTCCTCTTCTGTCTCATTTGCAGCAACTCTAATTTCCCAAGAGGACGTATCAGAGGAAGAGCAGTTGTTTTTATGATCCTCACTGTCTTATTATTCTAAAATATTGAGTCTGGAAGTTAGATTTACTGAACTAATCTTGTTTTACCGCATTTTAATACCAGTTCTCTTTGGGTGGATTTATCCCGTCTGTTACATGTCTCATTATTAGTTGGGTGTGATTTGCTGGAGCATAATGCTGTCCCGGTTTTTATTTGTTTCTCAGTCTGTCTGTAATGTTGTGCACCAGAGTGACAGTTTAATCTAACTACTTCTTTACATCTGGACAATGTCTTTACCTTCTACCCAATACATCAACTATTGGGACTCTTTCCAAAAAAGTAATAGAAGCAGGCAAATCTTTATTAGAAAATCAGTCGTGTAAGAAATTGAAGTTCCTCTCTCACGCGATTATTTTAAAATGACGTGAAGTGTCGAGTAAAAATGCCCTTGCATTATCAACACACTCCACAGAACTCTATCACATGTAAGAAACACTTACTTAAACTCACTTCAAACTGAATTTTCAAATATCAAAGTGCTGAATAAACTCAAGTGAAGTTAGAAGAAAAGTCAAGGGATCAACAATATTTCATTTCGAAGGGACATGAATGTCTGCACCAAATTTCATAAGAAATATATCCAGTAACTGTTGAGGTATTTCAGCCTGGACCTGCAGCTAGCATGTCTAATCAAGCTGCTTTAACCACATGAGACTGTTGTCACTGCTAAGACAATAACTGTCTGCACACTAATAGCTATTAATATCTTTAGCTGGTTAGACATATAAGTAGATTACCTGTAATCAACAAATGAGATGGAGCTGGAGAAGTAGGATATGATGTGGCTGATGAGCTGAGTCAGGATACAGCATGTGTCACTTATAGCCTAGCATCAAATATTAAGCACAGAGAAATTACTTGAGAAAAAGAAAAAAAAGAAAGAGAAAAATTACAGAAAAAAAAAAAAAAATTTTAATCAACACCCATATACACTGAGATTATTGAGTTTACAGCCACATGTAGGTAAAAAAAATCAGTCCAATTTCCCCAAGTATAGCTAATTCAACCTTTGGATTTAATCCCACAAATGGATGAAAAATCAATTAAATGAATAACCTCTTTGTTCATATGAAGTCTAATCTAAATAATTTAGTCAGATATTATTATATTATGTTTATTGTTGTGTTAATTTCAGTAAGTATGTCTCCAACTTGTTCAGAATGCAGCGGATCAGGTTCTCACTGGTTTTAACAGACCGCAATAGTGTCTTCTCTCCACTGGCTCTCTGTTTTAGACTTGATTATAAGATTTTACTGATTAAAGCATGTCTGGCTCAAAACCGCATAGCAAAGCTGTTGACCCCTTATGAGCCAGTCCACAGTCTTAGATCCTCAGGTGGTTGTTTTAAATCTAAAGGGGGCCATGCTTTTGCCATCAGGGCTCCTCGACTTTAGAGCAACCTGCCTGAAAAGATAAGGCTCACACAGTGACTGTTTTAAAACATTGAATTGTATGTGCTGTTGTCTTTTTGAGGAATTATTTATTTATTTTTTCTTTATATATTTTGTGTTATTGTTCATGTGTTTATTGCTTTTGTGGTCTTTATTCTTTTGTATCTTTTTTTGTTGTCTCTTTTTTGCTACTGCTCTCACTTTCAATGAATCAGTCTTAAATTTGGGCTCTCAGTTGTTATTTTGCTTGCCTGTCGTGTTTGTGCGTGTCTGTCAAAGCAACTCTGCATTTCAAGATATCGACTTACAAATTGTTACAGAAATCCAGCAAATAACCACCAAAAAAAATGTATAATATCGGATTCCTTCTGAAAACAACAATAACCTCTTTAAAAAGGAAAAATATTTTAGTCTGTTTAGACATAGTCATTTTAAATAACATGGTATCAGTTTTCCATGACTGCTTATCCTTATCAGAATCGTGAGGTAGGCTGGAGCCAATCCTTGCTGACATTGGGCGAGAGGCGAGGTACAGCCTGGACAAGTAGCCAGTTCATCACAGGGTTGGCACATAGAGACAAACAACCATTTGTGTTCACATTCACACTGATTTGGGAATTTAGAGAACCCACACAACATGCCGTACTGCCCATAATAGTGTACAATCAGCAATAATTCATTATTCTATTCAACTGCAATCAATCTGGCAACATATGTAACTATATTGTTGGTAATTATCTCCTCTTGTGTTGGTGAATAATACCACTCTCATCTCCACACAATGTGAGGGATTCATCACTGCAGCAAGCAGCAAATATATCTGGCCGCAAAAAATCCAAATTAATTGTGTTGAGATATAATTAATGCAGCACTCTGAAAAATATCCATCCCAGCCACTTCAAGAGATGTTGTTGCCATCCCCTAACCGAGAGGTCACAGGATCAATATTGGTTCCTAGCAAAACATTGTTCATAAAACTGTGGGCAGTAACTCTCAGCTCATACAAGCTGATTATACACTACCTGGCAGGCACGAAACGGCACAGAGCCAAAGTAAACAAGTGGCTGGTGAAGATAGAAGCAAAGGCAAAATACTTATTATTTTTCTCAGGAGCTGGCACACAAAAGAGCTAAATTGCCAGTAAATATCTAATATCCATTTGTGAGATTCGTAGCGAGAAAGAGAAAGAAAGAAAGTTCAATTGTTTTCAATAGAATTGAGCGTCTTAATTCTTCTCTTACAGTACTAATGCTTTAACATCCTACGGTTCTTTATTGTTTGTGTGCAGAAAATATATTATGCCATCTATTATCTACTGTAATCACCCTGCTCAGTATGACATAGAAATCTGTGAACGTTAAACATGAAGACATATTAAGAACTACTGGCCCCAGTCTTAACATCATAAATACTTCTCCAACTTTGTGTGAGACCTCTGTAATCATGCTAGTATTAAGTTATTAGGTTAAGGAGTTCCTGGAAGTAATAAAACAGAACAAATTATTTTAAGAAATCCAGCCAGGTTTCTGTTTGACCACTGTAATTTAATTCAGAAGCCAGATTTTTTAAACTTGTCTGACACCAGATAATCTCCTTACACCACTTAAAAACATGTTCCTTATAAATTATCTCTCTGAAAGTGCCTGCAAACGTTCCTTTGGCATAGCAACAAAGCTGTCATTCTGTATTTACATTTGATTGTAAATTTGATTGGCCATAGAAATTCCTCTAATATTTTCACTAGAGTAAAGCAATTGCCATTTTGATCATTAATCAGCCTGCCATTTTTGGCCTGTTAGGGGGAGACCTGATGTCAGAGAACAAGTCTACAGAGTTTGGACCAAAACTTTATTAATTATTATAATAAATAAAAAAAACTGCCCTGCAATTTAAAAAGTGATTTTTTTTGTTTTAGCATATTGTTGTTGTTTTCTTTTAAAAGAAGCAGTGAGCCAGCATCATATCAAGATCACAATAGATCAGTTTGTGAAGGATAGTGGGTGTTTCTTTTTTCCTATCATCCATTGCTCTCTTTCTCTCTTCCAAGCTTGCAATAAATCTGCTCTGCTGGGACAGACTGTGGATGACTCACAGTCAGTCCACCTACTTGCATCACACAGTCATACATCACATGTGAAAAAACCTTTGGCTCTGCAGCTGTAACCCCACTGACAAAAAAACTATCAAGTCATACAGAAAGGCTCCAGCTGAGGGGACTCAAACTGTCGCTGTATTTCAGTCTGCGGTGGCGGGGTGGCTGGCGGCGTCCAGCTGCTGACTGATGTTATAACCATGAGAAGGCTTTCAAGAAAATGAGGTTTCAGAGCCAGAACATACAGCCACTGATTGATGGTTCTCAACTTTCAACCTTCATGGACATGAGGGCAAGAGGCCCATCTCTGTTACTCAAAGCACAAGATGGTTCGATAAAAGGTCAGCCTGAAGTGCCACTAATAAATAAGTAGCACGTGTCTCTAACTGTGGTATCAGCCTGAGCCCCACGGTGTATTTACACCCATACATTTGCGTCACAAGACAAAATGCTATGTTCTCAAAAGTGATGATGAAAACTTGCCATAAACCCGGCGTAATGTTCTGCTGAGCAGCAGCAAAAGCAAACAGCAGCTGTCTGAGACGTGACTGAGCGCCCGCCACACAGGGAACGAGCTATATCGTGATTGATAAGCCCAAACATCGCTTTAATTGAAGACAGTGTGCAGGCCAGGCATATCCGCATGAAACAAACATTACTGACATGCGCACATTCATACATACTTTATGCATGAATAAACGGCACACGCAAACACACTTTTCTCACAAACACACTCATCCATTTCGCTGTCGTTACACTTGCTCTCTGCTTTTCTTTTTGTCCGTCAGTTATAAATCGTTCTCTACTTTTGTGGACAACCAAAATTTCTTATGCAACGAACCAAAAAAACCTGTGTCGATGTATTATCTGACTTCATTATCACGCTAATAACACAGTCAGTGCAACACGTGGTGAACAGCTGGTACAGCTACCAGTCCAAATGTGGCCAGTTCTAACTCCCCCCTGTCTCTCTGCCAGCATCCAGCGAGGTCAGCTGTGTACCATTTCCCTTGTTTCATCTCATTATGCAATTTGCCTTTTGCTTGTACATGCTTAGCTATAAATATGCTTCACGGTGACTCCGGGTTTTTCTGAGAGGTGCATCTTCTTCTTTTTATTTTATTTTTACCTGCTATCACTTAATAACTTAATAATTCATGCAGATTTTGAACACAGTGTCAATAAAAAGGGTGACTCAGTTGCTATATTTATTCTATATTATGCTGTATACTTCCTACATCATAAATTCATTGATCTAAACACATTATAGTATAGGCGTGTGGTGAGTTATGGTGAGTTCAACCCGTATTAACTGATTTTTAAGGCCACTTGAGGACCATTTGTGAACACAACAGTGTCATGTCATCTTTTAAGTTGATATAATGAACTTGTAAGTAAATGGTCACGTACTTACAGAGAAACATTAGAATTATCATTGTGGGTGTGTGGTCGCTCTGGCCGTCACCATGCTGGCAGCCCTGCCTCTGCTGCCTCCAGGCTAATCAAAAAATGGGCAAAAACGTGGAGTGTGGGTGAAGCTGAGGGGGGCTAAATGAAGTCTGGGTGCTTAGACACACCACAATGGCACCCACCTGTTAATCAAAGCAGCCACGCTGTTAACTTTAAGCCTTAATATAATTTTGAAAAAATCAGGCTCAGTACAGTTGTTGTAGCTATAGACTAAATTTGGACATTTTAATATGGGGGCTAATGGAGACTGACATGTTCTGTAGCCAGCCTTAAGTGGCCATTTGAGGAACTGCAGTATTTGGTACTTCCACATTAGCTTCGTTAGCCATGAAGGTTACCACTTGAGTCCTTCTCTTTTTGGCTCAATCTTTGGTCTCTACCAACTCCCAGGAAATGGGACAGGACAGTGAACCAAAACAGGAAAGCTGAGGAACACCTAAACAATGAGCTGAAACTCACTATACAGGTCCATAAAGCCAAGGAGTGCTGCTGATTCAGGTGATCATTTTCTATAGGTTTGTCACATTGTTTTATTCTAATACAGTATTATAAAAAATGGATTTCAGCCACTTTAAGGTACCCGCATTAACCTATGATGAGTGAAATCCTGTCCCGAAATGAATGATCCTAAAATTTGAGATTATACAGTCGGCAGGATAAAGATGTTTCAGCGATTAGACACAGATATAAACTACAATATCTAAACTATAGTAAGATGATAGATCATTTTGAATTTCCATATTTTCCATAATTTCCTAGTTAGCATATCCTGTCCCCACAGACACTGCTGGACCTCTGTGTGAATGTGCACAGTATCTGCTCTTATTATCTTCTATACATTCAGCGTATCCATTAATTCAAACATAAAACTACACACTTACATAATGAGCTACTGTTTTAATTCTGGCTTCTCTCTTGAATTGTACAAGATTCTTTTGGAAAGGTGGGCAGAAGCTCTCGAGTTTCACAGTGCCAGTTCTCTCTGTCTGCGAGCTGGGATGTGTTTACAAGTGCAACCAGGGCACCTGACACTTTGTGTGTAATACTAGAACAGTACCCACAACACTAACACCGGCACTGCAGGATAAGATTTGATCACAAACACCTCAAGTGCAAAGAAAGGACAGTCCATCTGAGCTGAGGCTAAATCTCTGGGATTATTGTCCTTAACAAACATATTTTATGCATGTTTTATTTTAGCATTTATATTAACGCTAATCTGGTTATCTATATGCCCCAGAAGTGATCAGTGTGGTATAAAAATGCAGTTTTATACAATCAAATGCATAAAAACTCCACATTTAATAATTCCAGTTACATACACTGTAAATGCAAATGAGATCGCTATGTGAGAATTGTTCACTGTATTCTCTCTGAACATAAACAAGAATGTCAGAGGCATGCAGAGAATTGGTTGCTTTTGCAGGTTTTACGTAGATAACACATGAGGCACAGTTGGCTGCATGATTAATATTGCAGTTAACCAAGAAGCTGAAGATAAATCACAGGCCCTGCTTAAAATATAATCTTCAAGGCTTTGATGTCAGCACAACTGTATACAAGGACTTTTATGTAGGTCAGGTTAATAAATTGTATTTTCATGGATATCTAATGTACAGTATAGGCTACAAGATTAAACGTAGGATTATTTGCCCGACTGTTCTCACAAAATAACCTACTGTAATCCAATATATCAGTTGAGATTTGTACCTCTGATACATTCCAGCCCTGTGAATTACCTACAGTTCACTCTCCATTTAATCTGTTTTCTCCAAAACCAGAGTAAACGCTGGTGCAGCATTTGGAAGGTGGAGAAATGTTAAAAGTAAAAAAGACTTAAGTACAGATGCTGAGTTGCCATAGCGTTTCTTGTACAGTACAGTACCTCGCTCCACCCCCATTCTCATTCATGTTTTCAAGCACATGCCCGCTCTATAAACACACGCGCAGTAGTGCTGGTATTTTATTAACAGCACACTCAAGTGAATATGCAACCCATCTCAAGCACTCTTGACCATTACTGCTCTTTTCAGCTCTTCAGGCTAATGCCCCCAATGCAGCGGCCACTTTACGTTCTACTCATACATCTGCCTGAGATGGCTCTTTGTGCATGAGTCAAAGATTTTTTTCCAGATTTTTCAGCTTTTCAATAAATTATTATATTGCCTAATATATTTTACAAACAATGCATATTTAGGCCAGCAGATTCCTCAAAGAATGTGAGTGATAAGAATATTTAAATATTGCTACCAACATCAAAGTCAATTCTGGTTAGATTAAAATTCCCTTTCAGAGGTGGTTTAGTTTTTCACTGCATCCATGTACTGAAGGTCCTCCCAAGGTTCACCCACAGTGAGGCATGTTTTCATGCAGTGTACTGTATGCCCTCTGTCACATACAGTATGGTTGCCCATGCACGGACTGCAATGCAGTAGTCTACAGCCTCCTCCCAGTCAGAGTCTTTGATATTCATTTCATGCAAGAGCTTCATTGCTGTGATATTTTTTTATGTTATGTTCAGTTTTCTTTAGACTTTTTTTTAAATTGTCCTTTTCATGTCTTTTTTTTTTTTACTTTCATTTTTTCATTTTTTTTTTTACTTGAAAGGGCTCTGCACACACGATAGAGTGACTTCTGCTCATTTACGTTTGTGTTTCAGGGTCTCAGCATGACATAATCATTGATCAAGTAGTGTGTCCGCAGAGACAGAAGGGGGAAGGTGTCTTTGAGGTAATACACCTGAGGGAGAAATGAATGGTGTAGACTGTAAGGGAATATAAATCATAAGAAAGATGCAGACAAAGCTTGGCAGTTGGTCTATGTTGCTTGACAGCTGAGTGTTTAAGCATGCGTGTGAATACATACATGTTAGCATGTAGCATATGTTTGTGGGCCTGTGCTCTACGTGCATTATCCCAGGTGTCAGGTTCATACTGTATGATACAGCCCTACTTTGTTTGGTATTTTAAGCTCACAGAGAACGTAACTAGGTCCCTCACCAACATCTCGCCCTTCCCGTTCTCCTGTGTCATCATCTCTCTGTCCCAACCCTACAGTATGTGAATATAGGGTTGTATTTGTAAGCAAGTATGGTGGAGATATATGGGCTTGTGTTGTCCCAGAAAATATATCTCTGAGGGTCTTGAAGCCAACACCAGATAATATTCAAGAAGACATCAAAGCCCTGCCTTATTTATTTCCACTGCCAAACAAAGCTTAAAGTGTTGATTCACATAACGCACTACTTCTTGTGCTTGGAAATATTTGTACATCACTAATCTTGCAAAAATAGCTCAGCTCTGTTCAGTTTGTACATTTATATCTCTTTTTTTTAAAAAAAAACAACTTATAATCATGGTCAAGCCCATCAAACAACAACATGGCCAGATGGTGTACACCAGATGTTCATGATTACTGAGAATACAAAATGATTCCCGATTTTAACATCATTAGCAAATAAAAAAAGAGGAGAGGGGGGAGGTGGGTAAGAGAAATTCCTGTTCCTGGCTCTAAATCAACAAAACAAATAGGAATGTGCTTCGTGTTTTGATCCCACAGAGAGGGGAAGGGGGATGGGCTAGCTGGTGTCGCTGTAATCACCACTGCTATATAACAACCATGGGCAGGTCTTGCAAGGTCCCTTGCCCAGATGTTGTTGCATAATGGGTCAATGAAAATGAAAGCTCTGTTGTTTTGGATTGGCTTCCAACCTCTCGGAGCAGCCAGCCAGCTTTGGTGTATGAAGCTGAGCTGATGGCCGTTGGCAGCTGCAGGAGGCAAAGCCCTGGACATCGATAATGAACTGTCATGTAAACCAAAGATTGGATGGACGATGTTTGTAAGCCAAGAGATATTAGACGACAGCTCCATCTCCACGCACATTGAACAGTGATGACAAATTAAATTAATTAGAAAAGAATGAAAAAAGATTAGCCGAGCTTCAGTGGACATTTTGTGTCAGTTAACATTTTGAAATTGACATTTATTTGAAGACTGTAATGCAGATTGGCTGGCATCACTTTTGTGACAGTAGTATAATTTTCATTATTGCTCACTCACAGTGAGGGGAACAGGTTGGGTTTTTTGAGGATGCCACCACTACTGGGTGGATGAGTAGCTTGTAATCCATCCATGTGATGAACACCTCCAAGTCTGCTTTCTGCTGCTGGAAAACAGTGAAATGCTTCCTCAGGGCTGGGAGCAAGTTTCTGCCCCAAGTGAAGGGGTTCACATATCTTGGGGTCTTGTTCATGAGTTATAGGAAAATGGAGCGAGAGATGGACCAGTGGGTTATTGCGGTGTTAGTAGTGTTGTGGATGATGTATCGGACCCTCTGGCAGAGCCGGGACCTGCTAGAGGGACCATATCGCCCATCTGGCATGGGAACGTCTCAGGATCCCCCAGGAAGAGCTGGAACCCGACCCTGAATAAGCGGAAGGAAATGGATGAGTGGATGCATAGTGCCATTAGATGAAAAGTTTTTCATCCTGTGGGGAACAAGGATGTTTAAGTACCAAATTTCACAGCAATCCATCCAATAGTTGTTGGGATATTTCAATAAAATGTCAAAAAGTGTAAACCTGCTTGTGGTGCTCTGGGAATAGTCAGGGAATGACTTAAGTCATTGGGATACATCATCTGGAAATCATGAATACCTTTATAAAATTTCATGGCGATCTATTCAACATGCTGAGATATTTCAGTTGTGGACTGAGCCATGAGGGTAATGTGGCTAAATACCATTATGGTTGTTGTTATTATAGGCGAACTTTTTCCTGCTATGCAGTTGGTGCAGAGATATTTTACTGAATCTGCTTTAATGACCATAGTCAAACATATTTGTACTCATGGGACCTCAAATGTTCAACAATGCAAAACATACAAACCATTAACATATTAAATTTGAAAGAACAGTTGCACCTGATAGAAGACTTAGAGTCCTCTTTTGATTCATTCCAGAAAGGTCTGGTAGTATGAGGGGATTGTGTTGCCCCTTCAGACACTGCTGCATTATTAATCAGAACAGTCTCACCAGGTTCCCACCTTGAGCCGCTGAAATCCTCTTTAAGTCCCATGACACACATCACCTTTAACTCCACAGGGCGAGGGGAACTACAACTAAAGACAGAGTTGCAAGAGGTTGCTATCATGACAGCGACAACAACTCAGTCCTACTAGAAGAGATTTTAGGCTATTTGTGGTATTTATTTATGGTTTGTAGTGTTCTTAAGTACTGGTTTATAACGGTAGATGCTTCAGCAAATCATGATGTATTTTAGGAGTCCAGAAGAGACACCAACTGGGTCTCGAGCTGAAAAACTTTGGGAACCCCTGCTTTAAATTCTGGTACTTTCAGGACTTCACATGTAGCGAATGTTAAACCAAACCAAAACGCTTTCACCGTGTCTTCAACCTCTTCCTGTCTGTCGTCTATCTGGCACATATCACAACAGCCTGAATGTCAGTTGGCAGGCAAGCAAGCACGTCCATATCACATCACCAACTGAAACAGTACCAGAGGCTTAAGTGTCTCCGAGGTACATGGGTCACACACTTGCCTGTCCTGTCCTGTAATAAGAGATGGGAAGGTGCCAGGCGGATACTCAAACGAGTCCTTATTAGCCAGGACACACATCACATCACCGCGTTACCTCAGTAATTCACTGACCCGTGCCCAAGTGCCCTTGTTTTCACAGCACCCCTCATCCATTCACTGTGTAGATAAAATGAGCTCCTCTGATTTCGGAGGGGAGAGAGATGGAGGAGGAGGATAATGAGGTAGGGGGTGGGGGATCAGGTGACCAGTCATTCCTGTGTTGCCTCAGTGAGACTATGTAGGTCACACCCTCCTTTGACTAATTAAAAATTCAGGATGGAGAGACCTGCTTCATTTTCCAGAGGCATGAAAAAATATTTTACCATAAATAAGAAATACAATTGCAAGTGTGTTTCAAAACGTAGCCACAATGACACTGAAACTAGACCTTTTTGTTCAGTCCTGATCTTTCCACGGTCGACACTAAACACAGGTGATCGAATGTGTCAAACTGTGGAGCTCAGGTTAACAAAATCACTGTTAAATCTCTCCTGAACAAATTGCCATGTTGGCGTTGTTTCCCTTTAATTCTGTTAAAGTACAAGCACATGTCATTTTCTATTTGTATTCCATTTTAGTTTCCACATTATTACACTTCATAACCTTCAAATTTAAAATTGCTACATAACAGCAATTTTGCTTTTTGTCATGATGACAATTTAGTCTCTAGAAGAATGCAAAGAAATTCCCCTTTTACCCCCATCTCTCTTCATAATCTTCCTTAGTGAGAGCCAAGGAAAAACGAGGGTGGGGGTGGCCAGATGACTTAGCACTTTCCCTGTTGATATTGTAATTTTATTTTGACATCTTAAAGATAATGGCAAGTTCAG
This sequence comes from Larimichthys crocea, assembly GCF_000972845.2. Classification (NCBI taxonomy): domain Eukaryota; kingdom Metazoa; phylum Chordata; class Actinopteri; family Sciaenidae; genus Larimichthys; species Larimichthys crocea. The sequence goes on from NC_040019.1 coordinate 11,322,585, forward strand.
TGAAGCAAGCTCAGTTCTATTTTTTTTCCCATGCCTGAGGATATTTTTCATGGCAAACACTCGCAGATTTTCAGCGTTTATGAAATAGAAGACGATGACTGCCAACATGGTGACATTTTACTGTGTTACTGCGTGGATCATAATATGCGTGCTCATAATATGATTAAAGAGGGGGGAGCTATTTAGTGCAAAGAAATATTATTACCAACAGTGAGATGTAGAAAGACCATAAAACATTATGTTAATGATGAAATGCTTAGGTGTTTCATAATAGTACAGTTACATTTAAAGCAATAAATTACCTGCAGGCTGGATTGGCAGCATTTCTTCCACTATATTTATTGTAGAAGCTGCGTGTGACTTTTTTTTTTTTTACACACTTAAACCAGGGTTAGATGTATTGAAGAAACTCTGTGAACTCTACATTATTCCGCTAGACAGGGACAATGAGTGAGCTCAAATTGGGAGCACCAGAATTTCTACCAGGGCCCTCGCTGGTGCCATTCAAAGGAATATTTCAACTTCTGGGGAAGTAATATTGTCTTAGTTTCATGTGCTGGACTATTTTTTGGCTCGGAGATTGCAGGAAGGCAGCTGGACTCGAAAGATCATAAAATCATGAAAGATCACGAGAATCTGTCTTGCCAGTCTTCTTCAACCACTGTCGTTCATTCAGCATCCTTTGAGGAACTACTGGCAGCAATGGCATGAGCTATAGACTTGGTTTAATGCTAGGTGTGTTAGCACGGGGCTGTTAGTGTCAGACATCAGAACCTTTTGGGCCGTTTCAGAGACAATGAGATTTGCAGTGCACTCGTCGCTGGGTTCAGCGCACTCCATGGCTAAAGCACAGCGAAAGAAAATCATTGAGGCACGGTACAAGCGATACAATATAGGGTTTCAGAGCACAATGCTGTCATTGCCACATTGTGTCTGAATTAAAAATAGAGGTCCCAAATGCTGACTTAGGTGAAGTGAACAAAAGCAACTTTAATGACTTAAAGAAAACAAAAGCAGCCGGTGAGTCCAGGCAAAAACATTCCGGGCCAATAAACCCAAAAGAAGTCCAAAAAACAGAATCCGAGGACCAATATGAAAAACATAGCTCAGAACATACAAAGGACTGGTAAAGAGCCACAGTATGATCACACAAAGGAAAACAGGAACTACATACACAAGACAGGACAACTCAAGACTAAAGGCGAAACTAACATAGTGGACCAGAATCAAAACTGGCGGGAAAATGCAACAAAGACAGAAAGTAAAGATACATAAGATTTAGAGAATTCAAAACCAGGACAGAAAGAGACACTTGACCATTTGGCCATATGGTTCATCTATCCGTGATAGATGGTGATAGTGAGAGATGGTTCATCCAATCACCTGCCAAGTATTTTTTTGAACGTGCTTTCCCTTCCAGTTTGTGACCATGACTTCCCAGATGGGTCTGCATAAGAAACTAAGGCACCATGTAAAACCGCAACTTTGTGTTTTTTACAATTCAGTGATTTGCACAGATTTAACAAATTAGATGTATTAAGTAGTGACCGCTAGCTATGCTGGTACAGAGATTTGATCTTTGGACAGATGCATTCCTGTTTCCAGTGTTTTTGCGAAACAAGGCTAACCAATTCTTGGCCGAGGTTTCATGTTTTATGGACAAACATAAAAGTGGAATCAATCTTCTCGTCTGATTTTTGGCATGAAAGCGAATACGTCTGTTTCCTAAAAACGTCGAGCTAATCCCTTAAAACGTGATAACACCATAGTGTCATCCACCTACTGATGACATTGTGCTAGATGCAGAGTAGAATTACAGGATGTAAGCGTAGGAATGTGATATCTGCATATCAAATGAAGGGAGACTCATGAATTGCATGAACATTAATTAAAATTCATTTTTAACATATGCTAGCGTAATGAAGGCAGTGCTCGTACTCATTCTAACTGGATGCGTGCTGCACTGCTACCACAGTACTTGTGCTGAATTGCTTCCGTGCAGTGCACTAAATTATTATGTCAACCCCCCCCTCCTTCTCCACAGTGCTGCCTTAATTCATGTAGCCCACTTTATAACATGCCACCGTAAAGGATTGCTCCCCATGATGCAGGTCATGGATCATAGAAAAAAATCCTGCGGTTTTGGCTTCACAAAGCCAGCTTCCTGTGATTTGTAATGGATGAAAAAAGTTGGACAAATTAGGAGATACCCATGTGCCTCTTTGAAAGGCCTTTTATTTTGTGAATTGCACCTGGGTTGAAACAAACCAAGGTGGCCTAGTTAGAGTGGTAACACGTGAGCAGATCTTGTTTTGGTTTTTATATATATATATTTTTTTGTGATGCAAACTGAAGCCAGCTGCACAATTTGACTATAACTAGAACGTCTCAATCCATAGACGCCTGCACAGATGTTACTCAGCTTTTAAAAAGGTGTTTTATTGGAGTAATTTGACCACATACTGTTTGTCATCCAGTATGCTGTCATCAATTTGTACAGATCAAATGAGCTGATTGGGAGAAACAGGGTGACAGAGATGAGCTGACAGTGATATGCATCATCAGCTATACAGGATCTGTGTGTGTGTGGGTGTGCGTGCCGATAATTCTCAAAGCTCTCTTGAACTTGCTTTGTGTGTGTGTGTGTGTGTGTGTGTGTGTGTGTGTGTGTGTGTGTGTGTGTGTGTACAGCTAAAGTTAAACACCCAGACTGCCCTCCTGTGGGAATACGCAGTATTACATATTCATAACCAGGTCTGTTCACATTTCTAATGAAAAGCTTACAGTATGTCAGCAGAACTGATCTGCCACTACTGATTACTATACAGCAAAAGGTTTACAGTTGCAGGAATATTATATACGTCTTCATAAAATATGAATTTTAAGGCCTTGGCTTATGATTAATTGGGAACAGAGCAGATGCAGCTTGTGTGTTTGTGTAGAATTAACATACCGTCTGCTGTTAGAGAAGTTATGGCTTCTTTTTAGAGAGTTAAAAAAGTTGTTTTTGTATTTATGTGGGTGGATATACATTACAACTTAGTGTGGGGTAATGTCCTCTCCCTGAATGACCTCTATGTCTGCACGCAGGACTTATAATAATATAACAGAATCCACAGCTGCAGCTACAGAAGAAAGAAGCGGTACACTCCAGGCAGTGTGATTCAGCTGTACCTAATACCTGAAAGCAAATTCCCCTTTTTCCTTTCTTGGCCTTTCCAAATTTGTGTACTTGTTAGGTTGATAGATGGAGGTTATATTTAAACCTGGCGAGGGCTCTCATGAAAAAGCCTCCCTCTCTCAGCTGCAGAGCTGCTGACTGCAGGTTGAATTCTGCCTTACTGGCCACACTGCACACAGGGAAACAGATGGGTAATAAGGTCACAGCAGACGTACCTCTCACTAGCACAGACAAATTGCAGACACACCAGCTGTGCTGACTCAGGACAACATTAGACTCAGGGAAATTGAATTAACATCTCTTTTTGCATAAGTTGTCGCTTTGTGTGTTATTTGCCTTAATGTGGTAAAAGCAAATGGAATAAAAAAAAGGCTTTAAATGCCCTGAAAACCTATTTGCTCAATCAACTTCTTTAATATCAATACTGGTTATCTACATGAACACATGATATTCCGCCAAACCTGTTTGTGTCTCTTTTTTTTGGGAGGGGGGGGGCTTTATTTGATAGTAGCAGCTGTAGAGTGGCAGGAAGGTGGGAAGAAAGAGAGAGTGACATGTAGCAAGGGTCGGTGGGTCAGAATCAAGTCCCAGGTCACTGTGACAAGGGCACTTTGTACCAGGGCACCCCGTCTTTGCTCTTTTCAGTGGTTTGAGGTGGGTTGGGCTCCACTGGAAAAACTTCAGGGGATAGCAATAAATCCAAATCAAATCTGATGAATTAAAGCCCGCACAGTCCAGTTGTTGACTGACAAACTAAAATATATAATACCGATAGAGGTTTTCATTTTCTTACTTTAATTTTTTATTTTTTTTTGTGAATGGTTGTTTGTCATGTTATGTGCCCTGCGATGAGATGGCGACTTATCTCCGCCTCTTTACTCTGCCTCTTGTCAAATGTCAGCTGGGATAGTCACCATTCCCCCTGTAACCCTGGTGAGGATAAGCGGTTACGGAAAACGGATGGATGTTTTTAGTCATAACTATTTCATGTTTTAGAAAAGCAACCTCTAGTTTTCAGCAGCATTAAACCTTTTATTTTTGTTCGGGAAGTGCAGGAAATATTGCATGCTAGCAGCATGGCTCCAGGGGTGGCAATGTTTGGCAGCTTTTGGTCCAGACTTTTCTGCAGCACTGTACAGGGCCGCTGTGGCTGGTATGATTCCTGGCTCCTCCAGTCCAGGAGAAGTGTCTTTAAGCGAACCACTGGACCCCCCTGAGCAGATGGCACCAGGCATTATTCAGTGAAGTATTTCAACCTCTACTTCATGGATTAACCCAGTTTTGTACCGGCATTTATAGTTCCCTATGGAAGCCGATAACGACTGTGCTTGGAATGGAATGGTAGAACTTATAATCGTATAAAATGAACTTCTCAGTACACCAAACTCCTTATTTAAACACTCTTTATTTTACAATAATACTGTCTGGGTGGGACAGGTCATTAAATTATTACATATTCTCAAATAAACAGGCACATTAACTCTTTTATAGTGGCTTATTCACCTATATTTTTAAAAATCTTATTCTGTATCCCTGTAGTTTTGATTCAGAGTAAGCACTGCAATAATTACAACACCTTGCACAGTTGGAAAACCAAAACTACACATATACTACCATACAGGTTTGGCGAATAAAAATCTGTGTTCAGTGCATAATGTGCATGGCATGGGAGAAGATACATTCATCACCCTGTTGGACACAGTTGGCTGCTTCAGTCCTCTGTGTCGGAGCTGTCTGCTGGGTCGGTGTTGTGGGTCAGCATGTAGTTGTCCATGTCGATGGAGGGGCAGTTGTGGATGGAGTAACGCAGACGCTCAGCGAGGATGGCCTGGCTCGTGTACGGCGGCAGGCGGAACAGGAAAAAGCAGGTCTGAGCAGTAGGGAGGCCGTTGACAGGCTGAAGAGAAAATAAAGTTTATTGTTTGTGCTATTAATAGGAGTTTGATGTTGTGAACAAGCTTGTTACTTTGTTAGCGATGTTCTCACCCGATCAACCTTGATGATTTGGAACTTTTGCGTAATATCAGCTGGGTTGGAAGGCAACCTGGACCGGCCAGAGACAAAACGCAGGAAAAGCACTCTCTCCTCATTGGTGAACTCCTCCAGGCTCTGCCAAAACCAGCCAATGAGCTGGTGGCTCTCTGTGATGTCACGGTAACGCACCAGCTTCTTCAGCATCTCAACGGAGACCTCTGGCAGGCCACAGACCAGCTGCTCCAGCTGCTGTGCTGTCAGCAAAGAGAGGAGGGGCACGGGGATGATGGTGGACATGCCCTCTCTGACTGCTGCCACCTGGACGCAACAGAAACAACGTCAGCTTTGATACTTCTGAGGACGAGATAAAGGGAACAACAACAGTACAACAAACAGGCTGTCTAGTGTGACTGATGGAAACCCGTGGGCAGACTGGGTGTTTAATATGGAAGCAGAGTTTCAGATACAGTAAAGATAAATCCACTCTAAAGTGGGCCAGGTCTATTCTGTAAATATAGTTTTAAAGTTTATTCTTTAAAGCCGGCATCTCTAATGTCTCATCCTAATGCCTTAAAGGGACAGTTTACCCTAAAGGGTTAGGACATTTGTGATATATTATTGATATTGATATACAAGATAGCTGTGTTATGTTTCCGTATTTATTTTCTTAATTAATCATGTTGCCTTAAAGTGTCAGAAAATAGAATAATGCCCATCATAATTTCCTTAGACTGAGGTATTCACATTCTTATTTGTCTTAGACTATTCATATTTAAGAAGCTGTGACCAGTGAATTTCTACTTTGAATATGATTGATAATATGATTAAAAATTTTAAAACAAATTGATGAAAATCAATGCATATTGTTGATTTGATTGACAGTGGTTCACATCCCACCACCCCACAGTTTTAAGTTGTTTTAATCTAATATGTTTTAAATAAAAGTCAGCAGGATAGCATTAAGAAACTGTTTATTTCCCTACATACAGTTGTCCCTCGCTATAACGCGGTTCACTTTTCACGGACTCGCTGTTTCGCGGATTTTTTTGTGTGTAATTTTGCATGCTTTTTACAGCGTACTGTACAGTATGAACGCGCATTGTGTTAGAGGAACTGTGAAATACGCGTGAGTTACTAGTAATAACTTCTTATGTGTCAAACCTCGTAGATTAATAATTAAAATTACATTTGTTAAAAATGTTTGGGCTTGAAAACAGGTTTTGATCTTTGGTTTCATTTACTAATATAGTATTGTACTTATTTTTGTTAAATCTGCGAAAGTTTGAACTTTTAGAGTGTTTAAATAAGAGAGAAATGTGAGAAAATGTTAATGCCTGTCTGAGAAAAGTGTATAAAAGTGTGTGGTTAGGGGTTTTACGGCCTTAAAACATGTATAATAATTGTAAAACTTAATTTGCGGATTTCGTTTAATGCGGGTTATTTTTAGAATGTATCCCCCGTGATAAACGAGGGACCACTGTAATTCATATTTATTCCATGTAGTATTACTCCATATTTTTCTACTGGTTATCTAAACCCTAACTGCAGAGGCTCTATTCCCGACAGTTTGATAACCACTGGCCTAAAAGGGTTTATAGACTAATTGTTTCAGCTCTAGTTTCTTCCTCCACACGGATATAAAAAGAGGGGATTTTGTTTTTGGTGCTTAAAGAAAATCGAAATAATTTATTTCATTATTTTTTTACGAGTAAAAAAAGCTGTGAAAACTGCCCACAACAAACATTTATCAAATTACTTGTATTTTGAATCTTTTTAAGTACTTCATTTGATTGAATGTGTTTTTCTGATATAATGAGCGTCATCAAACTTTAAGCAGGTTTGTTGCCAGGCAGTTTTTATGACTGTTGTTTTTGACCTTCACTGCAGAAACAACATTTAGCATATTGTAGCTTCATAGTAGAAGAAGTTTCAGTTTGGAAATGACTTTTTGACCGTGTTCAGTTTGCTGATAGGGATAATGTTCTTTTCTCCAGACTCAGGACACAGCTTGTGTAATGACAGGCAGTATGAGCTAATAAAGACTGCACAATGGGGGGCCATGGGAGAGCTAATGACCTGTGAAATAGACTTATTACTTTGGTGAATCCAATGAAAATCAGTATTCCCTGAAGTTTCAATGTGTAGCAGTTTGCATGCTTACAGGTTACACGGTTACAGCTGAACAGGTCTGCTGAATACACCCAAATCATTCTCTAACAGTTCAACCCTGCAAACCTGTGAGTCCATTTCATGCAGCCTGTAGTCCAAAGCTCTCTCCACATATTCAGTCCTGTTGGCAAAGGTCAGTGAGATGTTTTGACCTCCTGGAACCACAGGTACCAGCCTCCCATCTGCACTGTGGGCCATAAACGAATCCAGTGGGATCATCTTCAGAAGGATATGGCAAGGGTTGGGAAACGAAGAAGGACACAATAGTTTATCATCTTTATTAAACATCTCATTACTGCATTCCGTAAAAAGACAACTTGCACATCATCTCACCACATGGAAGTTATCCTCTGTGATTCCACTGTTTTCCAGGTGAAGGATGCCTTGAAGGGTGCGGTAGGTGAGCAGGTCCACCTCCTCCAGGTCAGGCCCTCCTAATGGCATCGAGCAGAGCTGTTTCCATACCCAAGGAGCCAGATGTAAGTCCAGAGGTTTCTTGGTACGGATAGCCACTGCCATGAGGATTCCCAAGAAGCGAAACTGGACCATGTGATCCTCTGAGAATGCCGCTGGGTTCAACAGGAACCTTTAAGGGCAGGCAATGTCAGAGGTGAAGATTGTTTTTAGAAAGTTTGATGTTATACTTTAAGGGTACAGTTTTGGTTGGAGACTATCAAAAGACGACAAAATGTGCACCTGTCAGTGTTACTGCCCACATCTGCAAAGCTGTTGGGAGTATGAATCAGAAGTTCCACCACACCAGACTGTAACTCCTGAAACCAGACAGCACATTAAAGAATATTCCTGATTTCATTATTATCTCTGTTGCTCTTAGACCTTCTCTGTATAGTCTCCATCCTACCTGGCACATCTCAGTGATGGTGTCATCGAACACTCCTCCGGCATCGTCAGCTCCTTCGCCAACAAGCTTGACCTTCCACGCTCGTGATGGAAGCCGCAGCTCCAGAGGATTCAGGCTCACTACTTGCTTTGCTATTTGCACAAAGATGGGCTTGCTCGAACGCCCTCTGTGTGAGTGTAAAAATTGATGAAGACATATATAAAGCAAATATAAAATGAAAATTGCAGTCAAAAGAAAGACATACAGAATGATTATCATGGACTGAATATCACGGCCATCTTTACCTTGTGGAAATCCTTTTCACTGTGATCTGTGGCCCATATGTTTTGCCCTGGGTCATTGTTCTGCCAATGGAGCGCACTAGAGGCAGAGTGTTGACCTTGGGTGATAGCAGGCCCCTCAGCTCACCCCGGATGATGGCGGTCGTCCCTGAACTATATCGTGAGGTGGACACCTGGTTAGAGGGATGGACAGGGAATAAAATAGGGGGAAGTAAATGAGACATCACAATGAAAAATGACAGTATGGGAGAGAGAGAAGACTAACAAGCAGCAGCTACACGATTATTATCAGGAATCTATTGAAAATTGCAGAAGATGGGATCAGACATTACCGGATTCTTGGTGTCAAGGTTGAGGAGCCTCCAGGACTTGTACATGAGATCAGAAAAGTTGTACAGTACCCTGAGGCGCATGCTGAGAACATCAGGGTTGCAGTCTTTCAGAGTGTTGTACTGGGGAGGGACTGACTGGGGAAGGCCGAGCTGGAAATTTCCAGGGCCACCTGGAGATGAAGGCAACATATGTGAGTGCATTTGTTCATGGATCATAGCTGCGAGCATCTGTAGGGCTGTGTGTGTACCTGAGTTTTTCATCGAGGTAGAAGGGGTGGTCCACGCAGCACTATGGCAGCGGCCAGCAGAAATCTGTCTGATGTTTTTCCCCTTTAGAGCTGAAATGAGCGTGGGCTCCTTCACTGGGTTGGCGTGTCCGAGGCCAAGCTGGAACACAAACATAAAATACAACAACACAGGATTTAGAGTGCCTCTGATGTGCACTGAAAGCAAACTTCAGATTGTCAAAATGTATCACTTTGTAACAGAGGATGTAATTGATTACCTGTCCCTCACTGTTGCAGCCCCAGGCATAGATGTCTCCAGTGGAAGACAGAGCGAGGACATGTTCACAACCCACAGCAATGTCTTCTATGAACAGCCCCTCCAGAGACGGCACCACCTGGGGGTTGGATTTATTCTTCAGCATGGAGTCCGGCAGGCCGATCAGACGCTCTGAAGGATGAACACAAGGAAGCAAAGTAACACATTTACATATATGAGTAATTAAATAATAATAATAAAATAATAATATAAAATAAATAATATAAAATAAATAATAATAAAATTGTAGATTTTATTTCTGCAATCAGCTTTTAAAACTGTGCAAATTAATTGGTGAATTGATTAGATAAATTTTGAGTATCAACACTTTTGTTTTTTGTTTTTTCAAAAGAAAAATCAATTTTGTGACACGACGTCCTGAAAACTTTTATGAAAAAATTGTTTTTAATTATTTAAATATCCACTTATTTAGATTTAGATGATCAAATATAATACACCATTAAGGCACCACTTAATACTGATTACAACATTTCTAATATGTATACACAAATGTACAAACTAGGTTCATTCTTCATGAGTTTGTGTTGTTTTAATGTAATGAGTACAACAACCATATTTTCAAATGGTTGAAAATATGGTTGTTCAGACATTTTCACGATCCACTTTCACAATAAAATGTACCTTGTCCAAAAGTGTAAACATGTCCATCACAGGCCAACACCACAGAGAACTGAGTTCCACAACAGACCTTCTTAATTCCTTTGTTACAAAGCTGCTCCACTTTCTGGAAATTGGAACAGCCAAAAAATAATATTTCATCAATATTCTACAAAAGCACTCAATCAAAATTAAAATAACTTGAAAATGATGTGTTTTTTTTATTTTAAGGATTCCTAAATTGAAGCCTTTGTAATCTTACCTGAGGATAGTATTTTGCTGTAGAGGAACCGGTCCCCAACTTGCCATAATCTCCGTCTCCAAATGCCCACACAACCATGCCATCAAGTGACAGCACTAGGGTGTGGTTGAGGCCACACGACACCTGAGAGAGGTAAGAAAGTTAGCTTTGTTTGTTTGTAGTTATATTTTAATCAATTATCCGATTTCACTGTGGAGACGGTATCGCCATGTAAGTTTAAGACTGAAAACAAACACAGTGCGTTTCTTACCTGTCCCACATGATATCCTTCTAGAGCAGCCACCCTCTCAGGCAGCATCTTGTTGGATGTTGACCTTTGACCCAGACGACCAGATTCACCACTGCCAAAGGTGAACAGTTTCCCATCTGCTGTCACCACAGCTGAGTGCCGAAAACCACAAGCGAGCTGGGAAGAGAAAGAAAAGTCATAAATGTTTTTAAAAAGTTAAATTGATTTCTCTTCAACTTCAAATTTTGTTTGTTTGGAGATCTTGAGGCAGGTTTATCTCTACCTGAGCAATGTCTTCTCCTTGTAGGGCCTCTATCTGTTTGGGTCTTCTCTGCCTTTCACTGTTGCCATGGCCCAGTTTTCCAAAATCTCCGTCTCCCCAACTGAACACCTCTCCGGTCTCAGTCAGGGCCATGGAGTGTCCATCGGATCCACAGGATGTCACCAGTTGAGTCACCACATACCCTAACCACAGATCAAAGTGTCAGTGAAGCTCAGTTTATAAAAGTAAGACTGTCGATAAGAACATGCCATAAGAACATGTTTTAGGCAATTCAGTGCGTAGTCCCTGGATGAATATTGCACCTTGAAAAGCAGAGATAATAGTGGGGACGTAGAGATCATCAGAATTCCCCTGGCCAAGTCTGCCATACTGTCCTTCTCCTACTGCCAGTACCGTCCCATTGGACTGAACCAGGAAGGAACAGTTCTGCCCACACACAACCTGAATGACAATGAAAACACAGACAAAGGCAAAGAAAAATTAGAAAGCAGTCACAGTCAAAGGGCAAAGTCTATGTCCCAAGTGTTAAAATCACTACCTGTTGTGTTTGTAACAGAGAGGGTGCAAGAGTGGGCATCATGAGGTTGGTTCCCATTCCTGCCAACTGTCCGTAACGTCCGTTCCCCCACAAGTACACCTCACTCTTTCCCCCTTGTTGCCAGTCCTGAAAAACACAGCAAGTAAAAGTTATCATGACACTATCGAGCTAAAAGATATGCTTATCTAATTATGCAGAAAGTACATTTAAAGAGAATTAATCTTCATTTTGCTTTAAAAATATGGAAGGGAACTCTATCTAGATGGCTGAGCTGTTACCTCTGGCCTGGTGGTGGCCCATGACATCAGCTGCTCATCCATCCTGAAGCTCCACTTACTGTTGTCCTACAATCAGAAGAATCAGATTCTCAACAGATGCATACAATGTAGAAACAAACAACGGCACAAAGAGGATTGTCACCACTCACCAGTGCCTTGGTGATTTCAGCTTCATCCACCTCCTGAAACTCTGAAACAATGAAGGATTCTGGGAAGGCAGTACCGCTGGCAATAGCCTCAGCAGTGCGGACAGTAGTGGCGTATGTGGCGAGCCAGCTCCACTCTGATGGGCAGGAGTGAGCATCAGGACTGGTGTGGTGTGGGGGACGTGGGTAACGGCACAGGTGTTTCTCTAAGGACAGACCAACAGTCAAGGAGGCCAGGCTCTGCAGGAAGGCACTGTGGACTAGCTGGTCACCGGCTGCCACGTGGCTCTGCATTGACACAAGAAATTCAAAGTCACGTCTCAGTCGAGGCTCGCAAAGCAACACATAAATGACTTTAGAAAAATAGTTTCAGCAATGACCCGCTCATAGTTGTACTGCTCCTGCAACAGCAAGGGCAGCCTCTCCAGGAAGACGGCCAAACAAGGTGCCCGATTTAGACCCAGGATGTTCTGGCTTCTGAGGACCATACGACAGGAAGCTAGCACGTGATTTTGACTGATCCAGTCAGGGGTGCAGCAGATCAACAAAACATCCTGGGAAGGAAACAATGACAGAACATAAATGTGAAGTGACACAGGTTACATCAGCTCTTATGAACCTAGTATCGTATAAATAATCATTATGAGCGGTATGAAGAAAAAACTGATGTTCTGACTACCCTAAAAAAATCTAGGGAAGTACGCTGATGTGTTTTCTTTTTAAAACATTAGATGAAACAATCAATACCACTCTCACGACTGTGTGCTAAATATAAAGTTAGCCAGGATAGTTATCTTAGCTGAGCAAAAAAATAGAAACAGGGGGAAATAGCCAGCCTGGCTCTCTCCAAAGATAACAAACATCCATCTTCCTGCACTTCTAAAATGTATTAGCACATTATAGTTTGCTACCAGTATTTGTGTTAGATATGTGAGATACATATATAAGGGTCCTCTGGCTGTTGATTCATACTGAACACACAGAAATGGGAGCAGTATTAATCTTCTAGTGTATCTTCTGAAATCAAACTTAATTCAAACTGTTCCTTTAATGTCTGACAGAAAGTTATGACTGAACCAAATTACCTTTGACCTCCCAAAGCAGGCGGCTACACCCAAGTTTGGTATCCAGGTAGTATTGACGACTGAACCCAAACCTGTAACAGTCTGTGAGACTGAACCATCCTGAAAGATAAAAATGAAATTAGACTTCTGGCAGATTCATATTAATTAACACACAATAATAGTTTAATTCTCTGGTACTGTTGATTGTTACGTAAGTGACCTTTTTATTGACACCAGGTCAAGAAATGGCAGCAACTGAGAATGTTGTTTTCTGACCTGTAAGGACCAGATGTTGAGCAGCCCCCCAATCCCTCCAGAGACTAGAGCCAGTCCACTGGAGCAAAATGAAAGGGTCTTCACTGCTGTAATGTGGCCATGAAGCACAAACACACACTTTGCACTCTCCTGCTGTAAAAAGAAACAGAAACTGGATGAATACTTACAACTGGCACAGAAAATCCTGTGAGATGCTACTATACCAAAATGTCGAGATTTTAGCACAATCGGGAATGCAAAAACTCCAACAGCAGAACCGAACTGACCTTCACATTAGTGCTTTTATCCTGGCTCAGGGGGGCGTTCAATATGTTTGGCAATGCAACAACAGTACCCCCCTGTGGCAATGTCCAGACATGCACAGAGCCATTCTGACAACCTCTATAGAAAGAGAAAAGGGAAATTAAAAGAGAATCTACGACACACAAATCATTAAAGAAACTTGACATTTTTATTGGTGTATCAGATGACAGCAGCTGTACTTCTCTTTCTTTGTACTGTAGCATTGTTAAAGTTTTTATTTTTAAGTATAGGATACTGGTAAGTACTAGACTTAAAGAAGAAATAGTTATGTCAACTCACGCAGCTATCATGAGTCTGGGATCAGGTGCTCTGCCAGCAAGTGGGCACCATTCAGCGACGTTAACAGTGCTGGAGTGAATGAGGGAGTGGAAGGTCACCCACGTGCCCCCAGAGCGTCCCAGTATCTTCACTACCTCTGACCTCCCCAAACACAGAAGCAAGTGTCCTGTGGGGTCCCATTTTAGAGAAGTCACACTATCCTGTAGAGTGAAGAGGGCGAGAGTGATCAATAAAAGACTTCTGTAGACTGACTTGGGTGTGAAGTAGATACAAGTCTGTCTTTTTTTGTTGAACTCTTCAGCATACTGCAATTAAAGTGAGCGTAGATTTTGTAAACAAACCTGGAAGACAGACAGCGCTACAGGCTGCTCGTTCTCATACGTCTCAGTTGTGGCCAAAAGAATCTTTCCATTGGGATACCCCACTGCAAAAGGCTTGTCCTCACTGTGCCAGGCAACACACTGGGGAGCTAGGAGAGATCAGAGGATAAGATGGTTCTCTTAAACAGTTCAGACATTTTGAAAAACATACTTGATATGGTCCCATTGGATTTTAAATCCTTGTGTGTCACTTAAGAAATTATAACTGGCAGTATGTTTCCTGAAAAATATTTCATCTCCTCACACTCTTTCCTGTGGCAATGGGTGAGCTCGGTGCTCTTCACATGCAGGTCGATCTCCTGCATTGTGACCTGCAGCCAGCAGAGAGAGCCATCCAGCCGTCCCACCAACAGGCTCTCAGCAGGTCTGTTTTTACAGGCTGACGGCTGGTCAAGAACCCACAAGCTGAAGGCCTGAGCCCAGCAGAGGGCTGTGACCCGGGACATCTGAGCCTCCACGTGGCAGTGAGATCCTGTAAAGTTACAGAAAAATATTAAGCACCCTCACTCAAGTCCCCCTCTACACAAAACTGTGTTTTACTTATTGTTACACCACTTGTATGTTTACAGTTCACATACATCTGCTGAAGAATGAACATTTCTGCCAGACCAGTAAAGCTGACAAAAAGCCAGACTTACCTTTAATGTTCATGATGTTGATGTGTTTGTTCTCTGGGGCAGCCAAAAAGTTTCCCCCTGTGCTCCAGTATACAGGAGACATGTGATGACATCTACCGGCTCTCTCACTGCTTGATCTGTCCGTCTTACTGGAAAGAGTCAGAGGAATGAGAAGTTCATAACAACTGCATATATAATCTTGCATAGCATAGAAATGTCAAGGTGTGCATGCCAACTTCTCAAAATATGTATTAAAAAAGGCCAAAACTAGGCTAATCTTGCCTTCCACTAGTCAATGGTCAGATCACCTATAAAGATCTCATTGTACATTTAAAACAGTTATTACAAGCAACAACACAGTAAGTCTAACAATCAACAACAATAGCAAATTCAAGCAACCAACTCATACAGCCCAAGTCTCAGCCAGGCCAAGTATCGAAAAAGACCTTCAATTCATTGGTATGAATATGAATGAATATTCTTTTCAAAATTAGGATGACACAGTAAAACTCGTAATACTACCTACAATACTACAGAGCGCTATAGAAACAAGCAAAAAATAACCTGGTAATGCAGGAGAAGGTGGTCTGCAGCTCCACAGCGCTCTGGTTGATGCTCCATAATTGCACAACCTTGTCCTGAGAGCATGTAGCCAGCAAACTCTGATCACTGTTCCAGGAACAGCTGGTCACCTGGACAGAGCAGAAATAATGGAAAGCTTTTAAATTTCACCCCTCATGGTATGTTCTGAAATACCAGACCTCACCAAGTTATTACTGAAATGTGCCAGTGACCTGAAACATTCATACTCAGAGAATGTTTTCCAAAGAGTGCCACTGAAACAGTCTTGCAGGATGTTTCAGGGGCATAAATTCTGAATTACCACTTACTGTTGAAATTCTTCATATAATGAAGCTAAATTGCAAATTATGTGTAGAAATGAAACCAAAGAAACCAAAAACACACTTCATCCTGCTGTGAGAACAAAGGAAAGGCTGTTTGGTCAGAAGGGTAAACAAAATAGCCGTTGCAGATTACATTGTGAGTCCCTCACCTTGTTGTAATGTCCCTCCAGCCTCTTGAGAGGACATTTGCGCAAGTCACCAGCCAGGTCACTGTATGTTTGGGGTCGATTAGGAGTGTCCCTTCCGGTGGCAGCCAAGGCCTGCACCAGCTGCTGTGCTGCCCACTGGCGGTGTTTACTCGTCAGCCTGGCAGACAGGACACATGCTGCCAACGCATTAGCCAGCTCCAGGGGGCCCACTCTGGCACCCAGATGGGGCAAAGGGGAAGGAGGCAAGGACGAAGAAGACACCCCTTGGCTTCCTGTATCTGGATCAAACAAACGTATATGTAGAGCACAGCTACTTGTGAATAACAAACTCACAAGATTTCAAACGCTGTAACAAATAATTATACATAACACCACAACTTCTTAATTCGCTACGTTCTCTCACCATTAGCTTCATGTTCTGCTCTGTCTGGGCTGTAACAGTGAACACCCTTTTCAGTGAGCAGGGACACCAGACTTTGTGTGACCAGAAATGTAGGAGGTGTCTGCTCATTGTAGTCCTTCTGCTGCTGGGCCGCCTGGGCTGTTAGACTGGAGTTCAGACATCCTCTCTGCTGTGGGTCACTGATGGCCCCGATGTTAACCCCTGTAGCTGCTGCCATCAGGTCCTACAGCCAGTAATATTACAAATATTCAGTTTTCATCCAGTTTCTAGCAGTTACATTGGTGATACATCATTGTGCAGGTCTGACAGAGCGATATAGTTACTGTGGTATAGATCTGCGATTATATCAAACCTCACCTGAGTGCATATCTCCACCAGCTGTCTGTAAGCAGCAGGGCTGTGCGACACCACACTGCCGATGGCTGCGGAAAGGAAGCTGAGGCAGGTGGAGTTGTTGCGCTCTGTCGCTACGCCCTTCGCACCTGGCTGTCTGTCCACACAGGTGTGAGCCCTGCCCCCGGCTGATAGAGTCATTAAACGAACCAGGATACGGATATCTGCCAGACCCAAGGACTCCAGTCCGTTAGACTGGCTGCACACTGATGCACTGGAGAGGAATGTAAAAGAAGACTCTTAAAAACACAATGAATTAGTGAAGTAAAAAAATCATAGAGGCTGTATTGTGGACAAATGTACCTGGAGGCAGTCTGAGCCAGTGCTCTCATCACCATGCTGTAAGCTAGCAGGATCTGGGCTGTGGAGGTGACCCTTCTTAAAGCTTTGAGTCTATCATGAGAGTCCCTCAGTGATATTGCCTGCTGTCCAAGGCTCAGAGAGGGCTTCTGCTCAACGAGGGCATTCCCTAGTGAGGAAAAACAAATATCATCTATTATGCTTTTATATATTCTATTACAGCTTGTTTACATTTTTAAAGCATGCCACGCTTATCCATCTGATGTGAGCATTCAAAAAAGTCAAAATACTGGATCCCAAGGGACAACTGGGAGTACCGTATGTGCGTTTCGGATGCCCAGCAATGAAAAATGAGTGATGAGTCATTATGCTGCAGTAAGTTCGGCCGTGGTTGGACTTCGCTGCTGCCAACAAGCACAGAGGGAATGTGGGTGTGTGTTACAACAAGTGGGCTAAATCTTTCATCAGAGATAAAGTTACAGTTCATTGCAACATGAACAAGAGGAAAGTGAGCTAGCGAGTGATTGCAACCTAATGCCCTGTATGTATATTTAATATTTAGAGGTGTCCAGATAACAGAATTTTAATTGTGGAACCAATTGTTGGTTTTGGTGTTACGCTGTCCTCGAGCTTTATCAGGTAGATCTGCAAAACAAGTGACTGGAAAATCACATTTATGCATCTTAAAAGCCTAAAAGGCTTAAAGGATAGCATGCCTAGGTCTGTATTTTGTCCACTTTAAGAAGTTCATGTTGCTATTCATTCTAATCCTTACAAATCCTTATATTTCTTACTACAAATTAGCTTACAAAAGCCCACAATACCTTTGGGAGCCACTACTCTCGTAGGGTCAGCTGAGCTGTAAACCAGGGCTCCGAGGGGATCTGCCTCAGTGAAGACGATGGGGTCTGGCACCAGCTTCTTTTCAGTCAGCCCCAGTGGTCTCAGCAATAACCCAAAGTCCTCCAGTCCTGTCAGCTTGTCTGTGTCACACTCATCTTGGTGGCTCATTTCCCAATCGTCTGAGCACACAGAAGTACGTTCATATTTAAACTTATTGTAGAATCATTTTTAGGATCGACTCTCAAATGAAGTAACTTTCCCTACCATCAGAAGTGCTGTCCAGGTGGCCAATCAAATCAGATGTCAGACCTTTAATTCTGAAGCAAAAGGAGATTTTAGACAAGTATCTGACAGGGCAATCTAGAGGCACTAATATTGGTTGCTATGTGCGGTGTGATGCATGCATCCATCATTTCCTGTATTATCCACAGTACTATACCTCTCATATTTGGAACCTGGGTCATTCAAGTTTGCAGCCAGATATTTTTCCCTGCAGGAACTGCAGAGGAGGTAAAAGGGGAAGTTGGAGCCACACTCTCCTTTGAACCAGACATCCACGTAGGCCCCAGTGCTGTCGTAACCCTTACGCGCAGCACTCTGACCGCAACCTGGGTGGCGCCGCTTTATGTGATTGTTAAATTGCAGGGTAAGAGTGTTGCACAGCTCACACTTAACCATCTGACTGTGTTCTTCTCCAGCCTAAAACAAGGATAATAAGATGGATCATATTTCGAGGTATGAGAGGACAGGCTTACATTATCATTATGTTTTGTATTTCACCTCCACTATCTGAAGTGTGTCTCTCTCCAAGCTGAAGAATGAAGGGGTGAGCAGGTCCTCGTAAGTTTCCTCATGGTATGGATCATCCATGTAGCCTAACTCTGACTCCTCTTCAGCGGAGTAGGGATGAAACTCCACCTGCTCTGGCCAATCGCCCACTGATGTGTGCTGTTGGTACAGCTGCGGGAGGGGGTTGGGCGACGGCAAGTCTAAAAAGAGGATGTTTGCTTCAAATGAAAGATGCACAGTAAAGAGTATAGTAAATGTGTGAATTTTGTTTTAAATCAGCAAAACAAATCAAATTTATTGAAGGCTTTCATTGTGAGTCACAACAAAGTTTAATATTTCGGTCAGATAACGGAAGCTTGAAACATGTTTCTGCTTTTCAACCAACACACCATATAACAGCTTCGATGTACACCTTTTATTTCTGGTTTAATACTGTGACTCTGACCTGCCCTGCGGAAGGGCGTCCTCTGACTCGGGCCTGAGCGTCGCCGGCGTGCTGGAGGAGGTCTGTTCCTAGTGAGGTGGACGTCTAAGAAGTTTTCCCTCTCTATCCAGTCGAGCCCTGGCAACAGACTATAAACAAAAGAACAAACAGTCCGTCATTCTTCTGGTTCTGTTTATCGCTGTGATAATAACATAATGCCAGTAACAGTTGACAAATGTTAGTATTTTCCTCAAAGACCTGACCTTTCAGTTGCTTGGCTGGTGGGACGCTCAGGACATTGTACCGTCTCTGGCCCATCTGGTGACGGGGTGTCAGGAGCACCCTCTGGTCTAGATGACTCAGCTGCCTGCTGCTCCTCAGTCAAGGGGTGCTCTAGCATCCAGCTGGCCAACACCTCGATGGTTTGAGAGTCCAGGTCACCTGCTACATCTGGGAGGGACCACAGGGAAGTTGAACTGTCAGAGTTCAAAAAGAAAAGATGGATATTGGAGTGCTGCCTTGCTAATTCATGTCGGACATCATCTCCTGATGATCACACTTCTGTGAGCTGCCTGAGGTCATGCTGGCACATCTGCTCTGTGAAAGTGTGTGAAATTTGTGAAATTGTAAGTGAGGGAAGGCCTGAAATCTGAATGATGTGGTGAGTTTATGTGATTACAAGTGGAGAAAACATTACACTATATATTGGTGCAATGCATAAATGTGTATCCATGTATTTTCTTTTGTTCACTTGCCTGTAACACATATATGATCTGTGTCATAAGTGAGTAAAGAATCAGAATTCGTTCACTTTTGCCACATGATGAAGTCTTGGGAGCCGGTATATTCTGTGTCCTACATTTTATAGTGAGAATTGGATTTGGATTTGAAATTCAACATGTTGTAGGAACTTTAGCCAAAGATTTTTTTGTGTCCTTTTCCAATGAGAAATGGGTTAAAATCTGAAAACTAACAAATTACATTACTCCAAGAAGTACAGTCACAGAGGATAGACTGTTTTGAGCTAAAGAAAGAGCAGGAATTGTATGAGCACCCTATTAATAATAACATCAAAAATATAATTTGAATTGTAATTTGGTGCTTGTTATTTTTGCATTACAACAAAACTAAAAGCCCTCCACCATAAGTAACAGTGCCACGTTCTTCTATCTTAGGAAGAAAATGCTTCTTTTTTTTTCCATTCAGAAACTAAATTTCTCTGTATACTAAATACTACAAAAAGGCTGCAGCACGCGGTGAAGGACAAATGTTTCAAATAGAAAGCACAAAAAGGAAAAACAAATGAGCGACACAATCCACAAAGCAGTACCTGCTGCCTCCATGGCCCAGTAGATATGTCTCATAGAGAATCCCATTTCTAGCAACCGACTGGTGACAAACATTTGTGTCCGTTCTGGTGGTTGAGGAGAAAAGGAAAAGTACACAAAAAACAGAAAACAAAAACAAGCCCACAGCTCCATTTGTAAATTTTCATATGTGTAGTAAAATTTGTCAAATTAAATCAAATATTTCCACATTCTCTTTTATTTCTTTCCCTTCGTTTACGCTCTGCTTTATTGGTGAACAGACCCTTTAGAACTCTTCAATTTAGCTTTTACATTCACAGTGAATGATTCAACCTTAACTACTCTGTTAATCCAAATGTGTCCTAAAATATGAAAGTCAGAGCAATGACCTTGAGTTTAACGCACTTCCCAGACCTCTTCAAAAATAACACCAACATAACTGATGATGAAGAAATGGTGCCATTCAAGCATGTGAGTGCACAAACTGTGTCATGCATGCATTTGATAGTTAAGGTATCATATTTGTCAGAGCAAAACGCATGCTGTTTTGAGCAGCAGATCAGTTGTGACAAATAGCTGAACATAGAAGACCATGCAAGAGACACACAGTTCCCAATGAATAATTAGAAATCTGCTTTACTCTTTTTACTTAATTTTCAAATGGTATTAGTAACATGTTTGAATATGAAGCCAGCATGGGGAAAAAGTTAAAAACTGACCTGCAGGACTGCAACGATTAGCAACTGTATTCTCTTTAACAAAGCATGTTGCGTATCACACAGAGACATTTTTATTAGATAATTTTTCTTTTCTTTCCTATGGACTGATATCCAACAGCTTTTCCCCTATTTACGTCTCTGCGCTTGTTCTTACCCAGGCTGCTTCTGGCCTGTGTGCTGCAGGGACCTGGTTCCATGAAGCTAGTCTGCTGCTCTGTGAAGGCATCACAAGAAGCAGAGCTGGCCACGCTGAAGCAAGGGTGCAGCATGGGGGGAGTGCTAACCAGGCCGGTAAGCGTAGGGAACCGAGTTAACACCATGTGCCTAAAGGGAGTGAAGATACAGTATATACAGTAATACCACATATATATGTTATATAATATATATTATAATATATTAAAGTATCTGAAGGAATAAGGTGAGCTTTATTTAACCTGATTTTACAGTAAAAATCATAATAACCAAGCATGTATCCCCATATGTCAGATATTTGAATCTCAATGTTCAAGCCAGGTATTTCTTCTCACAGAGAAGATGGTACAAAATGTGCTTGGTACTGTGAGAGAGTCTTTGGCAAAAAGCTTGGCAATATTCCTGTCAAAACTCTCCTCCCTGAAGAGCCTGAATTTTATATTCTGCACTGAAGCCGTTTGTTTGCTTTGCCTCTCGAAAGCAAGAATAACACTGACGCTGTCAGCTGGCTGGGTTAGGAGAAGAACAAGCAGGCAGAGCTGCAGCTTAGGTTAAAGACGGTGCAGGCAGAATCTTCACTCTCTTCTTTCATATACATCCTAACTCACCCATTCCCTGGACTTCAGAAAAGCTGCTGCTGCCAAGAGATACAGGTCTGTAGTAATAGGTAAGAACATGAGAACTGACGACAACTCTAATTATTGTGTTTGTGTCCATTCAACATGATTCTACCCAACAAATGGTTAAACCAAACCATTTACAATTAACCCCCGTTTATACTCACTGGAGGAGGCTGATGGGAAAGAAAGGGTTGAAATTATCCAGGCCATCTGCCTGCAGGTTTGTTGGCAGAGAAGATGCCAAGTCAGTGTTAGAGGATGAGGCAGAGGCTCGGTTTGATTGGCCAAAGATGGCAGTGCCATCTGAACCTGCGCTGTACAAGGAGACAGAGCTGGAGGACTTGGAAATGGGCTGAGATGAGTGGTGGCCAGATTCTGCAAGGACAAGGTAAAGGAGAGGGTTAAATCACACTCAATACCAATAATTATATTCTATATTTTATTTTGACAATGAATGCAACAAAAAAAGCAGTTTTAAGCCGGTCCAACTCCCAAGTCCTTGAGGACAAGTCTGAGTCAGGTTACAAGTCTACATAAGCAAATTGTCAAGTCTCAAAGTTTGAGACCTCATCTTTATAAGTTTCATGTCTACGGTAAGTCTTCAATAAGAAATTTAACTAAAATAACTTCCATAAATCTTGATACCTTTGTGTTCTTTGTCCTCCTGCAGTCTGCTAATGGCTCCTTTGTAGATCATAACTTGAGCCCTTTCCAGGTCAGCAAGAGACACGCTCTGTTTGATGGGACACGGCCTGACCGCCCACTTCACCATGCTCTGCACCACATACTGCAGCACTGATCTCAGCTCAGCACTCTCATCCCATTGTTTGCTGCTGGCCTTGGGCTGGTCAGGGTTTGGGCTGGACAGGGGAGTCATTGAGGAGTTGGAAGGGTCATGTTTAGGCACGAGGAGCAAATCGGATAGTTTCTCACAACTGAAAATGACAGTCAGGGATTTCAGAGCTCCAATGAGAAGGTATGACACCCTAATTGCCCTCAGTTCAAGGGCAAAGGCATCAACTTTGGAAGTTTGGGTTGTTTGGGAAGGGGTCAACTCCTGATGATGATCTATCTTTGTGGCATCTTTGATTGAGGACAGTGATGGGAAGGGGTCTGTTTCCATCTTCTGATCCTTAAACTTCTTCCCCACATCTTCGGTCAGCCACCTGATGTCAGCTGACATGTCTTCATCCTGACACTGCATCTCACTTTCTTTCGTGTTCTCCTCTGAGTATTTCCTTTTGGTGGCTGGATGAACCCCTAGCCACCCCTGCTCCTCCAGCAGCCCCATCAAATAAATCAGATCTAACAACACCGTCGGTTTGAGGCCTCCAAGTGGGGTGACATCGCAGCAGGATATGTCACAGGGCTCCAATGAGATGATCGGCGTGTCGCTGGGTGACCAAGAATTCATGGAGCTTAGTTATTGCGATGGATGGGAAGAACCCACAGATACAGCATGGAGTGACACCAGGACGGATTCAACAGGGATTAATGGATTTAAGAATGAAGAGGAAGAAGCAAGAAGAAAGTAAGATCAGGGTGGTAAATGATGAAAATAAAGTAAAATGTTAGACAAACTACAGAGGAGGAAAAAGAAACACTAACAGAAAATAATTTTACAGAGTAATAAACATGCTGAAAGGACCAAGACAAGAAAAATATAAGAATTGTTTAATGGAAGTTAATGAGAATCATCATTTAAGAAAAAGATGCAAAGACATTCTGTAATAAATAAGTGAGCATATAAATATATGTATATTTGTAATACCTGACAGAGAGGTCTGCCTCCTCCCACTGCAGCTTGGCCAGGGAGCTTCCTTCTTTCAGGACTCCCAGCAGAATGGCCCTACGCCCACTGGGCTTGTGCAGGCACAGACCTCCAGCCCGGAGACCATTATCCACTCCTCCAATCAGGGCTAACACTGGCCACACTTCAGTGCAAAGAGCAGTCAGCTTGGCCTCCGACAGAGATCGACGATGTGCCAACAATTCCCCTGTGTCGTCACTGCCTTTTTCATTCTCTTCCTTCTCAAAGTGTGTGGGACTGATGCCTAAAGGAGAATGTAGGATAGTTAGTAGTGAGCAAAGAGTAATGAGAAATAGCCATGAAGAATGTATGCTTTATAAGGATAATGCATTTAATGAACTTCATCCATTGCTTTCACTGTGTACTGAATCCAACACAGTCTTATCTATCTGTTCTTTACATCAGCTGTTCATGTCTTTTTCCATAGTCGCAGCTGGACTGTGATTGACAGGGAATTGTTAGAAGACAATGCTAAATTCGTTTCAGTTTCACATAATTGAGAAGATAATGTGAAACCTAATTTGGTCAAAGAAATAATTTAACAGCGTACACAAGGGAGGGTGCTATATTTATTATGATGGAGATGCTGGTAAAAAAAAAAAAAAGATGAATACATACCAACTATGACAGAGAGGACCTGTCCAATTCTGTTACACAAATTTGACTGACTAGGATCAGGATCATGAGGTTATACTTTAGCAGCAACTTGTTTGAGGATTTTGGAATACTGAAATACTATAAATATATTTGTGCATAAATTTGATAGGTTGATACATTTCATCATGTACTGTAGTATCAGATATTTAGAGACAGTAAGTGCAAACTGCCAGTATGACTCAACTTAGCTTTAGCAGTCTCAGAATATGTATGTGCACTAGTCTCAGATCAAGAATCTGCTCTCTTCTCAGACAAGTAAACATCAAGGTGCAAATTGAGAGCAAGGCTTTTTAATACTGGGGTGCCCCCATGGCTTAGGTGTTAAGATGCACAACGTGAGCCGCAACCTCCTTGGTTCAAATCTGGACGAGAGACCTTTCTCTCTTTCTCTCTCACTTGTGTCCTGTCATCTCTGTGTTGTCATTCTCTAATAAAAGGCAATAAATGCCATCCAAAACAATAAAAATAATAAAATATAATAATATAATAAAACAGATATTTAAGAAGACAGTTGTGTGTATAATATTGTTGGTTATGCAATGCATAAGCAACAGCAAGCACAATCTTCTGGCTTCAAAAACATTCAGAAACGTATAAGTGATTTTTTTTTTTTACTTTTTTTTTATACCTTACTTGAAAAAAAAATCTATTTGTAGATTTGTAGATGTAGTTTTTCTGTTCTGTCAAAGTTAATAGATGTATTTACAAAACAGCAGGCTGAACGTGTCAATAAGTGACCACTGTCAAAGCTGCGTCTGACCTGAACAGTCATCCTCCTTCAGTAGGGGACCAATAAGCTCCAGGTGAGAATGGATGTACTGGTTGATGTGCGAGGACCACTGGTCACACTGATGGAGCCTGCGGAGGAGCTGCACTGTTGACTCCAGAAGCACCGTGGTCCGAGGGCTGCAGAGAGGCTCCCCAGGAAGTAGATTACTGGGCATGCCTCGCATCTGGAGGTCACGCAATGCCACCTGTGAGAAATACAGTACAGAGGCACAATTTTGTTTTGCTACAAAATTGAAATAAAACGTGAGAAATTTTAGAAAAATTATCTGGAACAGCCAAGAAAAAAAATCTTCATTTCAAAAACATTTAATTTGCTTTACCCATTACTCAGCAAAAGATATACCTACTCTGCAGCAATTTCACAATCTTCTAGTTCTAAAATTATATTTTTAGTAACTGTAACTGAGGATCAATAAATAAAGTATGAACAGTATATCAAATACCTTCTCTCCAGGATTACTGCTGTAGAACAACACACACGGGTACAGTTCAGAGGCCACCACACTTTCAAATGCCAACTTTGGCTCCTAGCAAAAAAAAACACACACACAAGGATTGCACATCAACACATCAGTCACTAAGAGTAAAACCCCTCTGAACACTGATTGTGAATATTTGGCCAGACCTTGTCATTCTTTGCAAATGATATGGTGTGAGCCTCCATGTCCAGGATGCAGGTGATGGTGTCGCCCTGAGTGAAGGAAGGAAGTGTGCGGACCAGTTCCCCTCCATGGTAGAGGTTGCCACTATAGGCGCGATACAGCCACATGTCGGTGGTGGTGTGGTGGTTGTGATCTCTGACCGGCCAGCGTGAAACACCAATACACGTGCCCTCGTTGCCTCTGTTCTCTTTGGTGATGTAAAACTGAGGAGAAAAGTGTGATATTCATTCATCAGGTTATTACACATGTTATGTCAGCACATGTCAGCATTAAACCCTGGGTAATAAACAATAAAAAAAACATTAAACTGTACGAGTGTCTTTATGTAGATACCAGTCTTTACCTTCCAAATGAAGCAGCCGGATGTGATAGCAGTGGTTGCCAGGCCGTAACCTTTACCTCCTGTGCCATGGGAGAGGATGTTCCCACTCTCCAGGGAACAGCAGATTATCTTGTGTGGGTCAAAGGAAAAATCTCCAATAGGAATACATTCATCATAGCTGCCAGGATTCTGCAAAACATGAGATAAAAAAAAAAAACACAAACCATCTATATGATGAATACATACATTATATACACACACACGTATACATCAACTGAATAAATAAACAATAGAACTGAATAAATATATACATGAAATGATATGTCATTACACAAAACATTAATTGCTAATTAGACACATTATTAATTAAAATTACAAATCCCACTAACATGTGAAAGGCCTGAAAAATGCTAAATTACATTACAAGTGCTACAGATGTATGAAAACAATTCGAATTAATTAACTGTCTGGCAGCATTCCACTGAATAAAATTATCAGTAATTAGCAAATCACACCTTATATTCATGCCCTTTGTAATCTGAGGCTAATTAAAGTTGTTGTATTTTTCTGTCCTGGCCCCATCCCCCCCATCCTCCCTTTCCCCATGGTGAACAGGCCCATCTGTTCTATTAGGAACCCCTGCTGTTTTCAATTTCATTACTGCCAGGAGTAGTTTCACTTCTTCCTGAACACAGCATACTGCATACATTTACCGTTTTCAATTGTTAAGAAACAAGCAGCTGATGATAATATTAATTTCTGAAAATGAAGAAAACAGGAGGAATACAGTGAAATGAAATGAAACATTTTGTATAACCTTTACTCTGGCAGGCAGCAGGCTACAGTAGAGTTAGGAGAGCTCAAACCTATACAATGTTACCTAAAAATAGTTTGTTAATCCGATGCTGTGTAAAAAAGGAGAATTGTCTGGCCAATAATCGTAAACACTAGGTGACTGAACAAATGTAGTTCTTCATTAGGCAAGGACAATTTGTTTTACATAGTAAGACACTAAAATTATGCTGCTAATACAGCAATATAGTGTACTATCAAGTTAATAAGTCTTTAAAGTATGTAGTTATAGTACTTTACAATAATACTGCTGTATTACCCTCTTGTGTTTTTCAGGTGCCTCTTCATGGTTTCTCTCAGCTAGTGGTTCCTTCCACATATAAACAGACAAGAGCTGAAAGAGTTGTTTAACAATCTACAAGAAAATGGAGAAAAGGAAGCAACATTTCATCGTGAAATTCACAAACACTTCTGTCAGCCTGTAAATTTGATGTTGAATGCATTCATGTCTGCTTAAGCCTCATACCTGTTGAATTTGAACAGGCTCAGAACAAGCAGGTAAAAGTCTTTCTAAAACATGGAAGGCCAAAAGCTTAGTGCGAAGGTTCTGGAAGCATGGAGATCCTGAAAAGAGGATGGTGGATGTGAACAGGGAATTAAAAAAGGTACCCAAGTAAACCTGTTATGCATTATAAACAATATCAGTACTGTTTTTGATCATTTTTAAATGGCCTTACCTGAAGAGCACTTGTGTGAAATAATGGCCATGAGTGGATCAGTCCATTTGACAAAAGTAGAAAGTCTTTTCATCACTCTTAATGACAGAACACGTCTCAGAAAGACCAAGAAATCTGCAAGTTGAGATTCAACCACTTTGCTGCTTTCCACTCCTAAAAGACAAAAACAGAAAGAAACTATACTGATAAACAAAAACACTATAAAAATGTTAACAATATTTAATGGATTACTTTTCATTACAGAACTAGAATGTACACAAAAAAAAAACATTCAATGAAGTTTAATTTGCACCAATTAGATTTCTGCTCTTGCTGTTGGAGTCCAGATCTGTTCTCTCAGCTGTTCCTCGCTCTGCAGTCTGCTGCTGGTGGAAAGTATACAGGATATTTTGGAGCTGCTCACACATCACTTCCATTAGAGCCTGGGATATATCCATAGGCAGCAAATCCTCACAGGAGCTGAGAGCACAGGGTCATTTGTTATGCAAATATAAACATTTATGGGTATTTACTTTTTTTTAAATTAATCAAATAGTAGAAGAAACAAAGCACTCTGTAATGCAGCTGTTTAAAGTATCTTCATTCGCACCTTGCAGCCACAGTTAATATCTGAAGCAGACGAGCACAGGCTAGTTTAACTGCCCCACTTAGCAACATGGATCCAGAAGTAGAAGCTGCAAACCAGCCTTGGTTCATCAGTGCACAGCTGTTGTTGGTCAGCATGGAAAGGATTTCCAGGATGCCACATTTGATGACTAACACTAGGTCCACTGGTTGGTAGCAGAAATTCAGTGCAAACATTGTGGCTAGGAGAAGATGCTGGCAGGAACCTGGGTCAGGAAAAAGCACAACACATCAACTTTATGCAAACTTAAGTAAAACCAAAGCTAAAAATAATCATCAAGGTAGTTAATACACATGTAAAACAGCAAGAAGCGCACCTGGATGTTCTCTTTCCAACATGGCCCTCTGTTTGAGGACACACACCACCTGCTGGTAGAAGGTGTGAGCTGCAGAATGTAGCTCTCTTTGCGTATCCAAAGAAGCTGAATGCGTACCAGACTGAATTGAGATAAGAGACACTGTGTAAATGCCAAAGAAAATATCAAAGTTTCTCCTCCCTCCATCTGGCTTGAATTAAATATTCATTCATCCTTTCTTTCCGTCCTTGCTGATCATAAACATCTGCACAAATATTGTGATAGCATGATTACTAGATGTACCATGTAATGCTGCATCTCATAATTAGCTCCAGAGTGAGAGCCAATGATTTGTGTTCCCAGAGCAAAGCATCCAGAGAGGAACTGAAGCTGCACGGACTGCAACAATGCAGGAAACTCAGGAGAGACGGTGAACCCACTGCTCTTCTCCTCCATCTTAGACAGGAAGGATGACATCTGACACAAGGCCTCCAGACGCAACTGATCATAACAAAAGGAATAGTTCATTAGTTAGATAGGTAGTTTGAACATCACAAATAAATGACAGCACTCATTTTGTGGCAGGATTTCAATAATTTCCACCTGTACTTTGACCAATAAATAAACAAATAGCTGCAGTTCTAATTCCTCAGCAGTAATAATGAACAGTTTGCTTGTACTATCATGCAAAAAAAAGAAAAACCTTTTTACCTCAGCCCTCTGTTGCTGCTGCAGTATAGCAAAAGTAATAGCCTTCGGATCTGCCTGACTACAAGTCTGTCCACTCGGCAGTGTTGGTGAGGAGGATGACAAGTGGATCATGCTTCCACAGACAAAGTGGAACACTTGGTTAAGAATAGGCAAAGTGTTGTTGCCAGAGTGGGACAGAGAGGTGGTTGGGCTGATACACTGCCGCAGGCGATCCCAAGCGTCTTTCATGATGC
Source organism: Larimichthys crocea (assembly GCF_000972845.2). NCBI lineage: Eukaryota > Metazoa > Chordata > Actinopteri > Sciaenidae > Larimichthys > Larimichthys crocea. The sequence continues at coordinate 11,351,877 of NC_040019.1, forward strand.
CCAGAGAACACAGAGGCAAACCTGGAACAGACAGAAGAATTGAGGCCGGTATTGTTTTTTCTGATATTATTTCTCAACACCTCTTACAGTGTTAATTATTCTGTGTTAATCGCTGTATGAAAAAAACAGTTGGTGTGATTTCTCTCACTTACAGAAGGTAGGACATTTACAATAGGACACTCATTTAAAAATTTGGGGAAATGCTGTATGTGTAGTTGCTTTGTTGGTTGCTGGCTGAAGGCTTACATTTAGCTGACGGACATGAGAGTGGTATTGACCGTCTAATCAAACTCTCTCAAAAAAGCAAACTATTACTTTTACACAGGGCTGTAGGGTATGACTTATCTTAAGAAATGCATTAATTGCACACATACTTAAGAGTAAACGTATTCCACTCACCCATTTTATTCTTGGAATGTCCCAAGGAGTTTTTGGATTGGTCAGACTAAATAAGACAAAGACAGCAAAGACTACATTAGCGCTGATAAGGAGGTGTGGGGCCACATTTTGGTACGATTCAAGACTTACCTGTTTTCGAGAATCAGCAGACGCCATAAAGAATTCTGTTGCTGATTTCCTAAAAGTGATATGATGCAGTTACAGTTAGCGCAGAAACCACTCACAGAAAGCGCAACTGCACTAAAAATAAACCAAACAAACAAACGCTGCCAAGCACAAACCTTGCTCCGTTGTTCATAGCTTGGCTAGTCTCCTGTTCGCTAGGTTCCACCCAAGCGGGCCTGACCCCCAGCAGAAGGAAGAGACAACGGGACACCACCAGATGGCAGGCAGCAGGAAAAGACAAGCTTTCTTCAGAATCCCTCTGCTTGTCCCACTGCTGCTTGGGATCCACCTCCCTCTCTGGGCTGACTGGGCTCTCCATGCTGCTGGGGAGGGTAGAAGTGCCGAAGGATTCATACACTGTCACGTTCTGCTGTACTTGCATGGCCTCACGCGTGGCCATGAATGATTCTAGGACTTCTGAAAGAGACAGGAAAGACACTTGAGGAGCAGAGCACTTGTGTATGTGTGTGTATTGTGTATTTCTGTCTGGGTATCTGCCTATTTAAAAAACATGTTTAATGTTGCTAAAGGAAGGGCAGAAATACAGATGCACATTCCTAACCTGACAGGTACATACGGCTATTGCCAAACGGGTCCTCCTCTGCAACCTCTTCCTGATTGTGGTTTGCTGTGGGGGTTGGGGGCACTTGCACCTCCCGGCTACAGTGACCTCTCGGCTGCTGCTCATGATCCTTTCCCACCTGCTCCACTGAGGTGCTTGGCTCTTGCCTGTCTGCATCAGGACTTTGGGGGGATTGAACGGTCTGCAATTAGAAAAAAAATGTTAAATACAATAATGACTGAAAGAATATGGCACTGAATGTATGAAAGCCGGAGTACAATAAGCTGCACTGCATATATTTGATATTTGATTTGAGTAATTTTAATATTGGTACCTGTTTGGCAGCAGTCTGCACCTGTGACGTCCTTGGAGAATTTTTATGAGCCAATAGAGTGCTTCTTATTTTATAAACCATTTCATAGACATCTAACAGCATCTCACATGGCTCATATCTGTGTCAAAGGAGAGTCGATAATTAGCAGCACTCTGCACTTTTAGTATTTAGCTTACACAATAATGATTTCTTTAAAAAGTGACTGCTATAATAAAATGTGCAGGCATTTCAGTAAACATTGGACTTGTGTTACTGACCTGTCCTGCCAACAGGCCTCACTCTGCAGTCCAGTGTGTTTCAGAAGAGCAGCCAGACTGCAGCGACAGACAGTCTGCAGCAAACAGTCGCCTGAGGAGCCTCCACTCTCCCATTCTGCTCTCACAGCAAAACAACACAGCTCAGTTACAACAAAGAAGAAAAACACAAAACCTAAAGACCAGAATTCAAGAATGCATCTATGATGAGCTAATATTCATAATTTCTCTTAACAAATTAGTCCATTATCACCTGGATTATATAGTTTCAAACAGAGGCTTGCACTTATACACACACATACAACAAGAAGTTAAAAGTACCTTTGCTGTGAGCATACTCCTCCATTTTCCGCCATAGGGCACTTGCAGGTCCTGTGGAAGTTCCCAGTGCCAGCTCCAGTAAAGTCCTGGTTTCCTCATTCAGATTGAGCTCTGCCAGCCTGGCATCACTACTGCCCAGCAGTACCACCTCGGTCAGCCATACCATATTAGAGTCTACGGACAAAAGCACCACACGGGACATGGGACACGTGAACACATGAAATGTAAACAATAAACAGTTATTTCCTTAATTTTTATGATAAAATGATATCTTAAGTTAAAGATGCTCAACAGGCTATCTCGGTGGTTTAAGATGAATACCAGGTAAAATAAGGTAACTTTTTTTGTCTCTCACTCTATCCCTAACTGCCAACTACCTTATAAAATAAAAATATTATTATATTATAATCTTATTATTAGTAGTCTCTGTAAAGTCCTCTTAGCTAAATGGCTTTGAAAACATTTGGCAAACATTCATGTACTGTAATGTTGCCAACAATATGGTTTTATTATTAGTGGTTCTAAACAGAACGTGGCCACATTAATCTGGGAATGAACATTGCATTCAGTTGCAATCTGCCAAAAAATTTGCAAATTTATGAAAGCATGCAGATTGAGCAGTATGCATTCCTACCCAGCTGTTCAAAGTCCATCTCAAGCCCGTTTCTGAGGAGGACATTTGATAGCCAGAACTCTGACGTTTTCTCCTGAAGTGAGGGCGGCGGGCCTTGCAGCATACCACCAAGGCAACGGCCGACTGCCAACGCTACAGAACGTTCCAGATCCAGGAGCCAAACCCACGTGCACTCCTCCTCCTGTTGCTGCTGTCCAAGGCATGTGTTTTCTTCGCTTTTATCTGTAAGGAAGATCCCTTGTCATTGTGAGACCAGTCTATATCTATATATGAAGAATCTATTTAACTATGACACTGATTTAACCACTAAGAACAGTAATTGAGGATAAGTCTGTGCGTCAAGCCAGTAGACCAAAACTCGACTTACCTAAACAGGTTTTCTGAGCCTCTATCCCTAGTTCTTGTTCCTCCAAAAGGCCTGTCTCTGGCAGCAACCTGTTGAAATCATTGAGGTGCTCCAACAAGGCCAGCAAATGGCTCAGGAGAGGTTGAACCGTGCCCAGGGGTAGCAGCAGTAAGGAGTACATTACCTGGCACATCAGGCTGCCAGCTACTGAGTTGTACAACACCACTGGGACAAGGGTTGAGATGAGAGAGGGGGAATGATGAGTGACTGATAAAAATAACTGAGGAACACAGATAAACAACACAAATAGACGCAAAGTATAAGGTTAAATATGGATTTTATATGTGCTTGTCATCAACTGACCAACTGACACCTCAGTACTGACTGACCCAATTATACACTGCTCTAAACCTGTGGACCTGACTGGAAAATTATAAAAAAGTAAATTGTCTTCAGTATACAGAACCCAGAATACAGTATATGCATAGATATTTTCTGTATCTATGTCTTCTTTAAATAATAAAAAACATTGTCTGGGAAGTGATTTTACTTGTATTTAGTAAATAAAACAAACAATTCATACAACAACAAAAAATACGTGGATAGTTGAGTAAGTAGGTTACAATGAGACCCTCTTGTTTTGCCATTATTCTTACTGTGCAGCTTCTTGATTATTTGTTTATCCAGGGAACTCTCCTTCAACAGTTTGGTGGATCTCCTGAGTGTCTCAGCAGCACAGGGAAGCAGCAGGTAAAGATGTTCTCGAAGCAGCATTACACTGCTGTCATCCTAAAAAACAGCAGAATCAGTGTGAACACAAATGCAACTTTATGACCATAGAGCTCCGGGGAAAATAATTCTGCAGTGTACCTCGGGGCTGGAATGGATGTAGCAATGGGCGAGCAGGTGTTTGTGAAGACCAGATAGTAGCTGGTGGAAGTGAGAGGGAGGATCAGTCTGTCCCTGGCTATCACTTGATAGCTGCTTGTCACTGTTTTTCTCCAGCTCCCCAAATGCCCGCTCCTGTATGAACACACACAAACACAGAAAGCATGTGGAGGAGTAGGAACATCGCTCTGTTTCAATGGCAAAACATCCAAACATTTGGGAAAACAGGCAACAAGATTTAACTACAAGAAACCTACAAGCTTAATATGATGAAATCCAAGCCAACAGGCCTCTTTTCCTTACCGTGTAAAAGCCAATGCTGAGGAGCAGGGTTCTGAGCAGCACCTCTGCCAAATGCAGAGGGTCATAGGCCTCAACAGAGCTGGATGAAGAGGGTGGCCGGGCAGACATGGCGGGTGTCAGAGGGGGTCCCAGGGCTGTCACCTCCCCAAAATTGCTGTAACCTAGTAGAGAAGCTACATGGCTCTGATCCTGAAGGCTACTTAGGACCATGTCTAACTGCAGACGCTTTCAACGACACAGAGGACAAAAAAGGAGAGAATTGTCTAGTATTTGATCATTCAGATGTCAAGTTGCCAAAAACATTTGTGTAGAGAAAGAAATATTTTTTGCAGAAACAAATTTCCACATTCAAGCAGTTTTCAACACATATTGCCTAGCAACACTCCAAGTTGGCGTAAGCGTCATCCATCTATCTATTTATTTATTTATTTATTTATTTTCTAGCCAACTATCATAGTTTAAATGAGACGCAACCAAGGCAGAATACATGTCCTTTTTATGGTAGTTTAAATATAATCATTTATGGTGTCCTTCATTTACACCAAGATGTTTCATAAAAAATACATTCCTAATTGCTAATGTATTGAGACACAAACGCACAAAAAAGACATTTGGTCATCGTAACAAGCACTACTGGTTATCTTATCATGACTAAATATGTTTTTTACATAGGCAATTTTTGGCACAAAAGAGCTCTAAATACCTGTCCTTTGGAGAGGACAGTCAAGCTCTGAGGGCCCTGAGGAAGGAGAGACAGAAGCAGTTCTGTTCTTTCCCTCAGTGGAGGCAGCAGCAGGGATGCACCAATGGACAGCGTGTTCAGAACTGCCTGAGGTGTCAACACAACATAACAAGGATTAGCACTTAACGCAAGCAATAAAGAAAATAAAATTAGCACATATTGGCTCTAACAACCCAATTTACACCTTAATTTAGCGACAAAACAGTACTTATTATCTTTGTTCTTAGAGCAGCCAACACTAACAATTTCTCCTCTCATATGTCAGGATAAGAATATCATGAAAATAATCTATTAAGGGATGGATTGTTAGTTTACCTGTTGTATGGAGTCTGGCATGTTGGTATCTATGAGCCTGAAGAGCAGGTTTCTGAGGGGCCTGCCCTGAGCTCCCAAAACCATGGCACCAGTGCCCCCAGCATGGGCCAAGGACAAGTGGATGGACAACAGCTTCATGCACAGCAAAAGAAACTGATGGTGGTCCCTGATGAACACATACAAAAAACATTAGGAGTGTCAGTGAACAAAGTTTCAGAAATAATAATACAATCTTTTTTGACAGATTATATGATCATAACTGAGTGCTACTCTGATCTAATTTCATACCTTTTAGATAAGAATGGTGCAGGGGGTGTATCATTCCCGATGCCATCACAGTAACTTTCTAGAAAGTTCCGTAGGTAGGTGAATGTACTCTCTTCCAAGTCGACACAAAAAGGCCTGTGCCATGCCACCAGTTGCCTGGAAAAAGACCAAGTCACTTATAAAAAAAGAGCTGAGCCAGCACAAATGTGTCAGGACAGGGTATAACAATAGGGTAAAACGACAGATTTGACAGGGGATGAGAAAAGTGCAGTTTAGCAGTATAAAATGCTGAACACTGAAATTTTACAACACAGAGATGCCACTCATATACACTATGTTTACAGTCTGAGAGCATAGAGTAAAAGGACTGAGTCCGACAATAAACATTTAAACTTGTTTCAGACAGAATGAGGCTTTACCTGTCGGTTGGAACTGCAGTCCAAGCCAGGCTGTGAGAAGTGCCAGCAGTGATTTGCTGGATCGACACCCCCTCTAGACCAAGCACTTTTTTGGGTTTGGTAATTGGTGTTGAGGTGTGGCCTTGCCCACACTGGCCCATGGTGTTGTTTCCCCAAGCATACACTTCATTCTCTGATGAAAGTAGAAGAGTGTACGTTCACAATTATAAAATCCAATTAATAAACAAAATTGTAAAAATAAATCTGAAAGCAAGGTTACTAAGTTTGTCTCTAGCCTAATCATTTGAATAATTGACTGTTAACTGCTGAAGGAGTCTTACCATGGGACAGAGCCAAACAGTGGCTGTCTCCACATGAGATATCAATGATCTTGGTGATACTCAGGTCTTCTATGAACCTGGGTCTCAGAGAGGTGGTTTCAGAGGAGCCACAGCCTAAACATGAGCCACAGCCCCATGCAAACACCTAAATAAAGACAAATAAACACAAATGTTTACATTTCTACATTATTGACAAAACTGTGTCCTTAATTTATCTCCCTATTTTTATTTGTATGATATTCCTGAATATAGAATGTAAACAAACACATATACAGCATATGATACGGTGATGTTAGCATGCTCCTTCAAAATAAAAGCTTATATAGAATATAAGAATTAGCTTAGATAAAGTTCACTGAAGGTAGATCAGTTCTACACAAATGTTTTTTCTGTCAGTGCAAACATTTTTTTCAGTCACTGACACTGTAAATGTATGTGTGACTCACCTGTCCTGCAGAGGTAAGGGCCAGAGATGACTGGCTGCCAGCACACACTTTCCTGATGATGAATCCATGCAGGGCCTCTATGACCTTGGGGCGATACACACGATTGGTGTCTCCATGACCAAGTTTACCTGCAAAGGTGAGTCATGTCCAAGTACTAGCATTAGTTCACACAAGCTCAAGACATTTTTGTTATGATAGACCATAAATGATACTAGTATCATGGCACTGTCCTTTACGTTAAAAAATGTAAATATGTGTGCATTATTTTTATGAAAACCATCAGATTTTCTGCTCAAGCAAATCTCTTTTTGAGCAGTTCATAGTTCACACAGACATTGCTTAATGGACTTAAATTAAGCTGTAGGTCAGCTGCCACATACCATTGTCTCCTCCTCCGAAGGACCAAACAGTGCGTCCATCCTGCGCCACAGCAATGGTGTGGGAGCTGCCACAGGCCACCTGCCCTACACTACTGATGTCTTTCACCAGTGTAGGCACGTTCCGACTCTGACTGTCACTGTGACCTGCTCAGGAGAGAAACACGGGAGGTTGTTGCTAAAATACCAGAAGAGGGATTTTACTAAAATTGTTGAGACTGATAAGCACAAGACATTTGAGAAATTAAGTGTGTACCAAGTCTGCCAAAGTCGCCTTCTCCCCACGTATAGAGCTCTCCATCATTAGTCACAGCAGCACTGTGTCTGTAGCCAGCAGACACACAAACAATGACCTGGCAGAAATAAATGAAAGAATATGTGAAATCATATGGCTTTCAAGAAAGACATATTAATGCTAAATTTCCCATGAATCTGCAGCATACTTTGCCAAACAGCGGTCCTTGTATGATCTTAGGGTATTTCTGAGTAGCACTGTTTCCATGACCCAGTTTTCCATATTCTCCATCACCCCAGCTGAATACCTGAAGGGAATATTTTCATAATTTTATAATTCATGATAGAGGGAGTGAAGGAGTGGAAGTAAGTGAAAAAGCAGCCAATATACTGTAAATCATAAATTTCATTTTGTTCTTGATAGTTTGACTGATTTTACAGTGCACTATCACTGTCACTAAGAGTTTATTGAGAATCTAGTGGAAAAACACTTTCAGTATTTGGTTTAACTTCTTACCTCTCCCTCTACAGTGATGGCCAAAGTGTGACCATCCGAGCCTTTGGAGGAGGACACCTTCTTCATGTTTCTGTGTGGCTCCAGGACAAGTTTCTTGGGCATGGACTGGTTGTTGGAGTCCCCCAGGCCCAGACGGCCATAGCTGCCTTTTCCGCATGCTTTCACTGAACCATCTGCAGATACTGAGAAGGTACAGTACTGTCCTGCCTCAATCTAAACGAAGAACAGTGAATAAAAAAAGAGAAAAAATGAAGAATGCAGTATAATATTATTATTCCAAAAAACGTATTGAAGAAATAGGCAAAAGTTGCTGGCAGGCTTTCGATTTTTCCCACCCACAAGTGTGTACAGGAGTCAATACAACAGACTGCAGTGATTCTGTAAGGGTGTTTTAAAGTGAAGGGACATTTTGTGTGTTCTTCTTTGTATGAAGGTATTGTTTTATAATTTAAAGACTGATATGGCCTCATAATAATTTCTGGAAATTCTTTTTGAACAATTTTACAAAAACAGTAACCCAACCCATCTATGTAATAACGAGCACAATATTTCTGTTAATAAAGTGACTATGTCTATCTAATCCTAGCACGAGCAAGGACAAAACAGACAGACAATTCTATTAATGCATAGTTATTTTAACATACTGAATGTTCTAAACTTGTAAAATGTAAAAATGTTGGTCGTGTCCTTATAGGTAGCCATACCATCTGGGCATCACTGAAGCCCTGAGTCAGCTTTGGCAGCAGGATTTTCTCCAGAGTTCCCTCTGCCAGCTGGTGGCTGCTGTTGCTGCCCCATACATACACCATAACTGTATCACTATCTGTACCAGGAGCAGCTGCATCAGTGCTGCAGGAGCACAGGCAGTACGATGCTAGGTTACAAATCTGTCAAAAGATGGAGGAGGGTGAGGTATATAAAGTCAGTTACTGCAAAGTATAACAGTTCTTAATAGTGCCACAGTATGTGACTAAATTCTCTGCTACCTCCTCGAACAGGCAGAGTGCTGCCTGGGAGAGTCGACAAAGTCCATCTGCATCCTTCTTCAGCACCTGAGTATTGACGGAGTCCCCACGGAAACCCTGGAAAAAAGGATTTATGTTTAACCTTCAACATATTTCCAATAGCTTGCGGTTTTTATGCACACATTATCTCCAAATCAGCAGTAAATATCATAGCAAGAAGCCACAGTGACATGATCAGGCAGAAAGTCAAGTAAGACTACCGGTAATAGAAAAAACATTTTAGATCCTAGTCTTAAGATGTAGATCTTAAATGTGTTTAAAGTTGTGTAATCTGATTTATACGTAGGATGTGGTTAACAGGCAGAATCAATCATAAGGTTGTTGGCTATACGCAGCCCTTGTTGTCATCCACAGATACAGGAAAGCTGATTAGCCTGCTGAAGGATGATTCAATGCGCATATCTGAAGAGGACAGGGAGACTGACTCAATCTTAATCCTTATCTGCACGCTAATGCATCACTCCAAGCTTCAAATGAGTAAAAAGGAAAGCCAACAGCAGGGATGGATGTGGCAGTGAAGAGCCATTTTCCTGCTTTGCAGACGATGGGCCTAATTTATTAACATGTTCATAGATGTTTATGCAAGTTACCTCATAACATTCATGAACTAACCACCAATGCCAATGCAAATACATTAAAGCAAAATTTCTACTTCCACATAGACAATTTCCAATGAGAATAGAACAATCACTGAGCCTGAGCCTGTAGCATGTGGAATTAATTCCACATGCTACTGTTTGCCTTTACTTATAATGCACACATATAAGAGAACGAGCTCTGTGAAAGGTTCCCCATGCAATCAGAACTGGGAAGTCCAGGTGATCGCATGATCCCACTTCGGAAAACAAATAAATCCAATTATCATGTGGTGTCAGAACAAAGGAAGCTAAAATACCAGACATCAGCCTAGAGGCTAAACACCGCCCCCCCAAAAAACAAGCGTTCAAATTTGAAGAACATACCGAATATTGCCTCATTTGGAGAAGTGTTTGATGGATCACATCAAAGCCCACACCAGCTGACTGCTGGGAGCTTAGCGAAGAGGAGGAAGACAGTGCAGAGGTGGATGAGGTCATGGAAGCGGCCAAGGCTACCTCCACCCACTCCAGCAGAAACTTTAGAGAGCCCCTCTGCATGGCCAGGCCAAGCAGCAGCTCCAGCGCTAGCCTCCGACCAGTCGGGTCTGCCCCACCAGTCCCACTGCTCACTGATGTCTTCTTCAAGAAGTCAGCCACCTGTGCCAGGCAGTCCAGCCCGACTGATGGGATCTTATTTTCATTGGCCAGAGAGAGCGGTGGCAGAGAAGCCAGCACGGAAGACGCCGTGGCAAGCACGTCATTACAAAGGACCGACTCCGGATGCACAGAGGCTGCGTATCTCCAGTTCTGCTGCAGTAACGAGAAGAGCAGACTCAAACCTGTCCTCACGCCCATCTCTATGAGAACATCTGTACCCGACTTGACTTTGGATGCTCCCCCTGGCAGGCAGGGCTCTGAGGCCAGCTCAAGTTGCCCACATTCAGTGCCACTGTCTGTGGACTGGGAGGGCAGATGCACGCGAAACTTGTCATGGTATTTGCTGTGAAGTGCATAGTAGATCCTCTGGAGAACAACCAGCCTATGGTGGAGGCCCAAGGTGTAGGAGGTCTGCGTCAGTGTGCGGTGAGCCAGCCATCGCTGGCTGTGAAGCAGGGATGACAGGTACTCTTCCTTCTCTGCCGAGGCACTGGATTCACACTCGAAGTCTGGCAGGCGTGGGCCGACGAGTTCTTGAACGGGCTGAGCCAGAGTCACTACTTCCTTGTTGTGGAGGAGCCTGTTGTAGAGCACAGCAGCTCCATGCCTCCTGGCTGTCTGTACACTGTCTTCTGCTGCCCAGGAGCTATTGAAGTGCTCCTGCCACTTCAGCAACACATGGGTCTGACAAGGCACCATGTCTGAGCATTATCTATACTCTGATGTACACCTGAAAAACATAGAGGGAAATATGATTAAAAGAGTTACGAAGGCCTGATTTTAGCAGATTTACATATTCACACGTATCATTCCCTTACACTTGATCAACATAATGAAATGACTCTTATTTTTTTTTAATCTCTGTTATCAATTTACGGGTAACATTTGCTGCTGAAAGCAGATCTTCTAATGCATTTTCCTGCCAAGTAAATTCAGTAAAAGGTGTCAGATTTCTCCTTAGTGTTGGCACTTTTCCATTATACAGTATATCCAGGCTAGTAGCATAGGCCCAGTGGGTATCACAGAAATAGGTCAGCTCACCCTATGATACTGTAATAGATAATCAACACACCCACATTAATGAGAGGACATTTGTCTCACAGGCTGTTTTATGACACAATATAAAAAGGGAGACATTTGGTTTATTATCATTTTAAAATATTAGTTTCATATTTTGGCCGGTCAAAGAATGAAATCTGCTTTGAGGGATTAGGCACACAAGTAATAATAATCAGAGCTCCGTGCCAGGTCATTCTGTCTGAGTCAAAATGCAGTTGTCATAGTCAACGTCTCCAAGTTGGTCACCTGACACTCTGAAATACAATCCCATGCAAAGACCACTGGGGCTCCACCTAACCCTCAGTCTGCCTGTCTGTCTGTCTGTCTGTCTGTCTGTCTGCGTTTTATGTCTGCTTTCAAAACAAATAAAAAGCAAGTCTATTGTTGCTGTTATGTGGAAAAAATCTATACAATGAAATACACTTGATTTTAGTTAATAATATGACAGTTCTGAACTAGTATGAACCCTTTGAAAACCGTGTAATCCATAACAGATGTAAAACGTGACAGTCCTCATGCCAGATACAATAAGGACGTCAACATAGCGGGTGCCTTCATGGGAATATCAGCTCCATGACACTCCCATGGCATTAGTTAAAGCACATTCACCCTACCAAATCTAAATGACAAGGCCACAGATAGAAATAATTATTGTTTACAATTCCAGGACTAAGTTAAGTCAGTTTTCATTTCTGCCAAGCAACACACCATGCTGACAGTAAACTCACTAGTAAAATCAGCTGCTGAACTGTAGAATAGAAATATCCATACTGTTTTGTCGTGGCTGAGACACCTTCTGCGATTAAAACTTGTACAAAAACTGTGAACCTAGTAAGTTACAAGCTGCTAAACATGTGAGCATGTACCACTTTAAAGGTAGTCCACAGTCATCTCTGTTGCCTTGCCTGAGGGGCTATATGGTTTCCACTCTGGCCAAAAATAACAGCAAGCATTGATATAGTAATAGGGTCTTCAGTCAGGCAACCACCAGAGATGTTGCAACCATCACTGAATACAAACTGTCTAAAATTGCAGGGCAAAAAAAATATGAAGCTAGCTGAGCAGAAAAAGAGAGAGCCAAACTCTATACACACACACCCAACCTGCCAGTTAGCCATACAAATACAATTTAAAAAATAAAAAGGTTCATAGGTGGGCTTACGTGCAGACCAAGATGCAATTAATCAAACCATGTACCATGTTTAGAGGAAAGTAAATGTCAATGACATTAGGGAAGAGCAACAGTCAAACTATGTCAACATGTATCAACGTGTACAAAAAATAATAATAAGCCATTTAATTAATTGTTTTATTAATCTTAATCTTCTGAGAGCCCAATTTTATGTTGCCAAATTACTTTTCCTGTCAACAGTCCAAACCCATTAAACTCCAATCATGACTTTTAGATTGGTTAATGCAGTCAGTGAGGAAGCTCAGCTATGCCAGAGGACCTTCACTTTGACTGAAGCCAGTCAAGGTGGTTCTGACACCTGGATGTGCCTTGGTCACCTCCTTTTGGAGACTTTCTGAGTCTTGATAAGGGAAGACCCCCTAAAAAAAAAAACTACATTTCCCTTGAAAGTCATCCAGAATAAGCTGGTTGTTGGGACGTTGCTGTGCCAAAGGACGCTTTGGCTGCTTTGTTGTTGCCAGGACAACCCTGACCACAATAAGCAGTTAGACAATGGCTGCATGGGTGACTGTTAATAGAAAATAAAACTGCTAATGTCAGCGTTGGTTGGTTGATATTAAAGGTTATGCATTTATCATAATGTGAGCTACGTAATGTCTGACAGTAAATTAATTACCTAAAGATGTCGGGGGCTAAAATAACCGTTATACGTTAGTCCGTTTACAATGTCACGTTGTCAGTTGGGCATCCATGCTAAAGACGTTAGCCGACGGGATAATGTAATTAATTTAGCTACAATTAACGTTATCCAAGCCTCGCTATCTGTCTTCTTACTTTACTTACAACCTTTTGTAGCATTAACGCTATGTGTTGTCTATGTATGTTATCACCCCTGACGATGGTTCGCTAATTGCTACACCTTACAGAGACGTAAACAGACAGATAAGTGGATTTAAAACGCATTCTCCGCCGCGTCGTTCACAAACACCGGTAACATTATTCTGCATCTGCGGTGACAGCTGAGCTAACGTTGGCTGCAGTGCAGTTGCTAGTCTGGTCCATGGCTGTCAAACCCGACCAAGCCCCTCCGCTTGTCGACTGACAGCTCTCAGCAAAACCCTCCCGTGGATCGTTATCATCCCATCGACATGTTAAGCTATGTATTGTTCAAACAGAATACGCCGCGGACAAGTTACCTTGACTGTAAACCCCCCGCAGATAAATGGTTTGCGTTACCTGTCCCGTCCCAGTGAGGTCTCCCTTGGACGTGAATATCATATCAACCTTCTCCTCGCTCCTCTTCTTGCTCGCCTGCTTTAGTTCTCATCACCGAGAGCAACCAGTGCCGCCATCGTGTGTCTGGGAGTGGGGACTGTAACCATCATCGTCACGTTTTTAAATCATCTCTTTATTTTTCTGTTATTCAGTTTTTCATTGTACACCAATGATATAATATAATGATATAAGGACTGATATGAAATTAAAAATATACATATGGCAAACATATAATTTTTAGCCTTAATTATGTTGCATTGTGGGAAATGTAGGCAGTGGATCCTGACCCATTATGTTTAGTTTTAATCTTCCCCTAACTTTATGGAATTGCTATACAGCAGTTAAAGTGTCCTTTTAAACCACCTCATATTGTATTTGTGTTTGTTATCTAATTATTGAAAAGAGAAATAAACCAACTCACATTTATTTATTTTGAGATTCTTGGAATTAAAAGAAAAAAAGCATTGGCAAACAAAATCAACGTAAATAGGTTCTTCTCATAAACTTAATGAAAGACTAAGGGTTACAGAAACAACTAAACACTCAGTCAAATAACAACAGTTACAAAGATGGACATTTTCTTAAAACAACCAGCAACAAATAAAGTAAATAAACATAAACCAAAACAAAGTAAGTGGCTATTATTAGACCAGTGTCTGTACTGTCTTGCCAATGAGGTAATGAAGCCTGCCAACTTGTGTTTTATTTAGCGTATACTATTCACTACAATAAATTCTCACAATAAACCACTGTAATAACAACTTTAAAATGCATGAAACGATGCTGTTGTGAATTTCTGAAGCGGTGGCAAATAAGAATGTAAAAATACACTTTTGATTTGATGTACTACACATCCTGTGAAGGATGCAGGAATTTACTGGTTACAGAGTTGCAGCAAGATGGTATGGTACAAGTAATTACTGTGGTTAGGATTGGGCAGTAAAAGAATATAGCTCTAAACATAGTACACTGCTGAGATGCTAACTTTCAATAACAAAAGATGATGATTACAACATCATATTGTAATTTTACTTTAATATACTGTAATTATTGTGTGTGATAACTGTAGAAACACTGTACAATACTGTGATTTTCGTATGCAGTAAGAGTAAGACACTCTATGTGTGTCTGTGTATGTCCAGAAATGCACTTCAAAGTAACTCTTTTCTCTTGATTTGCATATATATATATTGTTCAGGTATACAGTGATACTTGCAGCAAATTATGATGTTGATCGCATCGTTTTATAGACATTTGGTGTTGAGCTGGTGCTGATCATGCCTAATGTGTTGTGTCGTTTTTTTCACATAACTAAGACTATAGAGGTGTAAAAAAAAAATGGGGTCATTGGCTAAAACAATTTAAAAAAATAAAAATTAAGAATTTCTGAGGTGGTCTAAGGTGCCAAAGTGCCTTCTGGAGCCCTCGCCCCTCAGACAGCCTGAGTCTGCCACTGGTCATTTACCTCTTCTTGTTACTTACAGTGAAAAAGCTTAAATAATATGATGAAAGACTAGTTAACAACTTAGTAAACTGTTATAAGACAGGCAATTTTAAAATAACCTTCAAGTGTCAGTCGATGTAATCCATTAATTGCCTTTTCTTTTCTTCTATTTGATTCTTTTTGACACCAGAGGCTATTCATTTCATTTTCACTAAAGAAAATGACCTCATTCTTTGAGATCTAGACCTACAAGATTTCCAGCCATGGGACTGAAAACATGCTATGATAAAATGTAATCTTTCAAAGCTGAGCCAGTCACGACAAACCTGATGCAATTGGAGGTTTAGTGGTTCCGTCACTGACTAACACAAAAACAAACCAAAGATAACTATGACATCAGGTCACACGAATTTCAATTCCTGGATGGCGGTCCAGAGTAAATCCCACTTCCAAGCCGGATCTCTAAAAAGGGGTCTGACTGACAAAAAAAAAAAAAAAAAGGACGACAACACCGGAATGAGGAAATTGACGAGGGCAAGTCATGTGCAAAACAAAGTTGTTCAATGCTGATAACCATACAACCTGATGAACCATAGGTCACTCCACTCAAGTCTCCAAGAGGTGGTCCGCTTCTGTCTCTCCCCGAGACGGCTCATCCAAAGAAAAAAAAAAAAGAAGGCTGACACAAGCTCTCCGACCGCATCCAGTGATGTCTTTTCTCCTCATCACAGTGTTGTCTTCACTTCTAGTGCAAGATGCTGAGGCGTGGGGCGCCAATGTCAAGTACGCGGTGAACTGCCCCGACAGATGCAACGCGGAGCGCTGCGGTGGGACGCAGCGGTGCACACGGACGGTCCTGGACGACTGCGGTTGTTGCCAGGTCTGTGCAGCCGGCAGAGGGGAGCACTGTTACCGCACAGTGTCTGGGATGCACGGTGTAAAGTGTGGACCGGGATTATTCTGCGAGTTCTACAAGGATGAAGACGATTATGGAGACGAATATGGGATCTGCAAAGGTATGTACTGTACATTTTAATGTACCTATAGTGTGCTATTTCTGCCTGTGTGCTGCATGTTGGTTGTATGATGCCCTGCTGCACCAAATCCCATCATGTTATTACAGCCTTTTAGGCTCTGTTTATTGAATTATCATAATAAAAAGCATCTTTGCCATATATGCAATTGTCATAGAGGTACATGTGCAGACCTGTGCATCATTGCTTCACATATGATTTAACTTAATGATAAGCCCATTGGAGCATTGGACACATACAAATGCCTCTGTAACAATCACTTTTTGTGTGTGCGCCTATGGCCCACATCAGATCCAGTTCGATACCCAATCTTTCCTACTGCTTGTTCTGTGAGAAAATGTTTTCTTTCTTTACAGACTGCCTGTATGGGACCTACGGGGTGGAGTGTCGCAAGACATGCAACTGCAAAGGTGGCATCTGTGATTTGGAGACAGGGGCTTGTCTCACTCTCACATTCTTTGCTAAAATTGCCAGCAAGCTCAAGACTGAGCCACAAGCAGGTAAAACACAGTGAGACCCTGGAAATACATGTCACTTTTGTGTGATTTCAATAATTCAATAATCAGTCATGAACAGAATAATTTATTCTTTCCCTTGTATTTTCAGGAGGAGAGGTGGGCTCAGGAGAGGTCAGCGCTGCCCAGAGCACAGATCAACACACAGACAGATCCCAGGCTCCAAAGCGGCTCAACCCTCGCTGACAAGTGCTGACAAGGCTGAATCTATTCAGTATAAATGTAGCATTAACTTATAAATGAACTGAAAGATATATTTTATTATGTTAAAGGATGAAAAACTTTTTTACAGCATCAGGAAGTTTTATTTGATCCTTGTTTGACACCATCATCTTTTCTAATGAAGTATGTATTATTCTATTCAAACTCTCGATCTCTCTTTATCTGTTTTATCTAAGTGAATAAATAAATATGATTCTGTTCCCATTAGCTTCGGTGTAGACCCGATTCTCTCATTTAGTGTGCCTTCATACATTATTGTTGAGAAATTGAGAGTTAATGTCACAAGAAATGATCGTGCTTTTGTTTTCAAACTGGATACAGCAATAGTTTTTATCGATTCATTGTAGCTCACCAACGTTTTTCATAATGATCTTTTATTTGTATTATATAGATAAAAAGTGGACATGGGACATATCATGTATGTGACACCAGCCAATGTAAAGAATGCTCTTACAATTAAACCAAAGTTATCACTGACTGTTGTCATTTGATTTCAATTGTGTAATCTATCTATTAAGTTAATTAGCGATACATCATTTGGTGCAGTAATTGCTAAAGCGTTAACAGAAAGCTGTTGAGTGGTTTCATTAGGCAGTACTTAGAAACTAAAGGCACTCCAGCATTGTTTTAGCTTTATATTTAAGTTTATTGCCATGTTTTGTGAGATTTTACATGAACGAGGTCATGTCCTTGTTGAATATCTTCAGTATTTTATCTCTTTGTCTTTTCTCTATGGATCCTTACCGAGGTGATTTTGCAAAAACTGAGAATCGTTTTTTATCTTTTTCCTAATCCCCTGAGTGTTTTTAAGACACGCTCTGCCCTATAGCCCCTTTACCACAGAGGCTTAGTCGCATGAATGCTGCAGTAATTGATGTCTATTGGGGAGATTCTCTCTTTACAGAGGAACTCTAAATCAGTAGCATGCAATATGGTATAATTGACAATATTTTATTATCAGTACTGGAAAAGTGAATCAATATAGAGTGAGTTAGTCAAAACAGTTAACATCTTTGGAGCATTTCACTTAAGCATCATTGCATTTTGTGTGTTCGTGATCAAGTCGAATGTTGGCTGACTTTGAGAAAGAGTATTTATAGACAAATTTGACAGCTTGTTCCTTTGAAAAATTGGGTGGACCTGAGGGAAATTAAATTCTGAATAGAAGTTCTGTGAGAAAATGAGGAGCAGACATTGATATTCTCGGGATGACATTAATGGTATTTATTTATGCTACGAAATTCTAGGATGCTAAGAAGTCTGGAGAAAAGTATGTCTTCTGAATAGATGGAATTCTAGTTTCCCATGATGATAAAATATGATACATCCAAACTCAGGAGCAGCAAGTGCTGAGAATTCTTCAGGCATCCTTGACTCTTAAGTTGTGGAACGCCCTACTTTCTCAACTTCCACAAATGGGAAAATATGAAGAAAACATTTTTCAGTCGTGGAAAAAATGCTTTTACCACTTATAGCATGAGAAGAAATGAAGAGCAAAGACATTGTCACTGAAGGGAAAGTTTCTCTGTCTATGCAGCTACACAAAGAAGCTTCTCCAGCTTAACTTGGCCTATAAAGCTTCAAAATACAGATGTTCCAGACAGGACTTAGATTAGTCACAGTGGAAATTAAGTCATGAATAGAAATTATTTAAATTCTGAGAGATTGCACAGGGGCTTTCGTGAGAAATGCATATAATAACATTTCCTTCCTGGAGGAAAACATTCATTAGTCTTTCAACTTCTTTTCTCAGTTCTTAGAATTTTATCATATACAGTAGAACTAAAATTAATCATTTCCTGAGTGCGTAGTCTAAAAATGTTTACATTGTAAGTCAGTGGCATCTGGTGCTCCATTACCAAAAGAAAGAATAAGAAGTATTGATGTCTTCATAAAGAATGAAGTCTTCCCAAAATGTTTGTTTACATCTCTCTTCAAGTCTGAAATCGTTTGATTATTTGCCACAAGCTATCTAAAAAATACAGAACAAGTACGTTTCTTTTGAATGTAAATGTGTTAACTAGCAAATAATATTCTATTACAATAAATATACTAATCACGGATTCATGTGGCAACAAGTTGTGATCGTCATACATCTTTTTATAATACATTTTCTGTAATAAATTCTGTGAAAATAAGTTTGTTTGTTTTTTTCAGAATGAAACCTCATTCATGATCAAACATGATAAGTCACCCTTGATTACAGGAAGATCCTGTAAGTCCTCTTTTAATACGTCACCGCTAGGCGTTAAAGTGCAAAACATCTGACGGAGATCAAAAATATATCAAACATTTTGGCCAAAAACTGCAAAATAATCCTGTCCCAGCTAAAAATATCTCTTATTAGCCTCACCTCTGACTCTTATGGGTACAAAAAATGTTTTCCAGTATTCAGCTTGTTTATTTCCTGTGCTTCCTGACACCTGTGAAAATGGTCCTTCTTCCTGTTGTTGTTGTGTCTGCCCAGGACGGGAATTTAAAAGCAAGGATACTCTAAAAGCTTGGAATTTATTATTTATTTAAGTGACACACAACTTCAGTTGTCAGGAGTTGGAAGAGGACACTTCCTATCCGCTTTATTTAATTATTATTTAAATGAAAGCTCAAAACCCATCAACAAACAAACCGTCCCCGAGACAAATGTTAAAGTAGGATAAACTTGAATATACTAATAAGTCAGATAAATATGATTTGCAAAATGTTATTTGATAATTATGATATCCATCTTATACTTTTAAGTCTTTTCTTTTGAAATAAGTGGAAATTGAAGAATTAAAAATAAAAATGCGACAAGGCAACAGAGTTTTTGCTTTAAAACTACGAATCTGTGCATTGCAGCTGCAGTCTCAAACTTTAATGTAGGATGAATTAATGTTGGTCATTTTTCTTTTTCTTTTCATTTTTCTCAAAAGTATCAATCTATATTAATATATAGTGAAATATGTTTTTGTTTCTTTGCAGTTTTGTATGATCACATAACCAAAATAAAGAAGTTGAGCCACAAATTCACTGCAGGGATGTATCTCCTCAATCCAAGGACAAGGTGTTACACAAACACACACACACACACACACACACACATACACAGTGATACAGACAGGTATGGGAGCAGTTCATGAGCGTCTGAGCTCTAATGTTCCTCTCATTCCCTTGAGAACCGACAGGCCGAGGCCTCGCAACCAAACAAAGGACCCTGGAAAATAACAGGAAAGAGTTGGTGAGAAATACCCTTTATCTGACTCCCTGAACACGTCACTGCCGCCTCCACAGAAACAAAGGTGCGTGAACGGAGTAGTAAATAACACTGATTTACTGCAAATAGATGTTCTGGTATTTACAGTTTGGCCCTGTCTCAACAGGTTGTTTATTGTAGCTGTAGAATGACAAGCCTTATTGGAGACAATACATAAACACTGTGAACGAAGGAAATTAAGTGATGAGATTGATTAAACTGATAGCAGACATCTAAACTGAGACGTATTAAAAGTAACAAGAAGCACTTTAACTCGCAGGCTGTCGTGTCAGTCTGATTAATTCATTATTTGGCTCCCTTAAATCCAGTGTTACCCCTCCTGTTTTCTTTGTTGTTGTTTTTTTATAGTTCTCAGAAAGATCATGTTGTAAACTGGCAAAACAATCGTCTGAAGCCTTGACCTCAGTGAGCTGACAGAGTTCCGACCTCTGGAGGGACTTTTTCTTGTCAATGTGACGTGAGGAGGTACATTTCCCAACTATCACTCACAACGCATAATTAGTAGCCAGTCAAAAAAAAATAATGTAATTGTACTTCTATACGTGTGGTTGTTGTAGTTACTTATTGGTCATGTTCAGTCAGAACACTGTGTTTGGCCAAAAATAAATAAAAAAAATTCCCCTTTGTGACTTTGTCCATCTGTCTGCTTCTCTCTCTACGTCAGAAATAGCATGAATACTTCTTTTTACCACCACATCCTGCTTTGAAAAATGCACAAAATACTGAGCCAGTACCAATCTGTTTGAGCCTAGAGGGTACAATATGCTGGTGAAGTGACTGTTTAAAAGCAGATTTTAATGTAGAAATGGACAATATCAACACTAAATTTGGACACGCTTTCTGATTTTTTCTTCTCGTTCCGTGTTTTTTTCTGTTGTAGATGAACTCTGAGGACATCAAAGCTGTGAAATGTTATGTGGGCAACAAAAAAAAAAAAAACACTGACTTTTCAAAGTAGCCTCATATTGAGCGGATGACAGCTTTGCACACTCTGCGTTCTCTCAGTTCATGAGGTTGTCAACTGGGATGTGATTCAGACAGTTGTGTTGTTCAGAGGTACCACTGTAACTACTGTTGTAATCTGTATTATGGTATAAACCGCTCAGCTAAGTAAAGAGAAATCACAGTTCATCATTACTTTAAGATGAAACTTTTTTTTTCTTTTGCTGTGACACATGGACCTCTGGTGGCTTCTTGATGGTATTGTACGATGTAGTAATTTTGTATCAATTTGAAATTTAGTCTTGTCTTGAAGCTCTGACAAATACTGCAATATGCAACACTTTAATTTGATAGTTTAAATAATGTTTGTCTATTTGTAAATATTAAGACTTTTACAACACTGACTCAGTGTTAATTATTAGGGTACTCTCATTGTGCCATTCTATCGAAATCTAAATATTTTCTTTAAATCAAGTATTAAAGGTGGAGTAGTAATATGTGTGCTGCAGAACTTTAAAGATAAAGATTGTTTGAGTTCCTAATGCAGAAGTATTAGACGTCACCACCAGAGTGCAATATCGCATCAAGAAAAAGATCTTACAGTACTGGCTCTCCAGAAAAGATCTTCAAACTTCTTCAAATCTGATAGAAAATAAATAAAGAACAGGCAACCCAAAAGAGCAAAGTAGAAGAACTGAGGACTCAAATCAAGAATGATTAGTAAGATGTTTAGATGTATAATCCATGTTGTGTTGTATTGGCATATAGAGAGGTGAAGAGATGTTTGAAGGATTTTTCAGTTGAATGCCCTCAGGGCAAAGGAAATGCTCCTCAGGATATAGCTGAGCTTCAGTAGTGTGGACATGTCTTTGCCTGGTCTGAGTGTTTGTGACCTTGACTTTGACAAACAACAACAATAGTGTACTTGCTCACACAGACTACTGTAATTACCATAAACCATCTTACTCATGGATGGTGATGAGCCCTCTCATAACCTTTATAGTTGGTGTATAGGCGCTTTTTAAATATTTTATTTATTTTTTTTTTGCATTTTATGCTTATAGAGATTAGACAGTCAACAGTAGAGAGCTCACAGGAAATGATGGAAGAGAGAGATGGGGTGACAAACGTTTCCAACCCAGCCTCAAACCAGCCCAGTGGGGAGCCTCCAACTTTAGACAATTATGAAATACTTTGAGTTGTACTGGTGATGATTTTATGACACACTAAAAAACACAGCTTTTGGGATATTAAATCTGCAATAACAAATTATGACCACTTGGGGGCATCAGAAACAAACTGTGAGCACCACATTGACATATCGTCAACCAATGTGGAGGATTTAAAGGGATCATAATGGTAAAAGACACTTTCTGAAGCTGGTGTTTTAATTTGTCCATTCTGGACTACTGTAGAAACATGATAGTTCAACACTAATGAAAACATAGTTATAATACTATATTTAATTTCTGACATATACTGTAATTAGAGCTATATACATCGTACACACAACAACAACAACAACAACACATAACCCTTTCCTCTTTCCTTTTTGTTGACATTTCAAACAGAAATGGAAAATGAAAATCAAGAAGTCAATTTGTGTCATGATACAAAAAGCAACTGCTGCCATGACCAGTTACTCAGAGGTCATGCATGACCTTCTGTAGTGACACTGGCTGATAGATGCTGAATATGACTTTATTAACTTCACTTTATGACTATTTATACTAGTACAACATATGCTAGAGCAGTAGAACTGGGCAATATATTTTCCTAGAGCCTTGAGTACAGAGCAGTAGGGGACAAAAGTGAGTATTACATACAAGTACAGCAATATTAGAAGCCCTAAAATCATATCAAAGTAAATAAGTTCCAGTGTCATCTCAGTCCACTGGGAAAAGGCTTATTGTCTTTCTGCTGCAGGCCTCCAAAGATTTTCATTATCTTTCCAGAAGTCACAAACTGTCCGAAACCTTTGACTGCAAGGCCATGAGAACAGCAAAAACCCATTGAGGATAGTTTAATTCCCAGAAGCTTTCTCTGTGAGGATCCATCCATTCTGATCTTATAAGTTATCTCCTATCAGATAAGGCTCCCCAGAGTATGTCATGGGAGTAGATGCAGCTCCAGTTTGTTTACAGATGGCCACTTGTTACGTCACAAGGTCACAGTGTTTCATGTTCAGCATTCCATGTCCTGCAAATATAATAAAGCATGCTGAAGGATGGCTGAGGACAGATGGCTCAGAGCCTACTGTTTTTTACCCTCAACATTTCATGTAATCTTTGTTTAATGTAATGAGGCAACTCTTATCTTAACTCTCTTACTTATCATTATTATTATTATTATTATTTGGCTGTACCATAGTACTGTAGCACACTGGAAATAACCAGTTCTAAATAATAAGTTACATTTAATATAGCAGCATATTTGCGGCTGCAGAATACACAAGGAGTTAGTGCCAGGAGTGTCTAGATTTGGCTTCCAACCTAAGGGATGGATGAAAAATCTATAAAAAATATAACATAACATTATTTTGTTTCGCTAATTTGTGCTTTTTTTCTTATGAAATACTGAATACTTCTGGCCTATAGTAGTGTAGACGTTTAGATGTAACAATATTACTGAGCTGCTCACATCTAAATACATATTACCATCCATTGTGATGAGATGTTACAAGTAAACTGTGTTTTCTGAGGGATCAGGAGCCAGAAAGGTTGTGAACCAGTGATGTAGATGGCTAGAAAGATTGTGCTGTAACAGAAAAGTCACACATTTGTTTCTCGCACTACTAATACGCCATCATCAGTGTGTCCTGTAATACCCCAGATCAAGTAGTCCTGTACTAGTGAACCAGTTAAATATAGAAAATCTGATCATGGCCTGTGCACTTGGAATAGTGGCAGTGAAGCTTTGGGCAGATTCATGTGCTGCTGCTGCTGCTGACCCTTTGATCAATCATTTGACAGATGCTAATAGAAGCTCCAAATGTGACATTGACCTCAATCCGGCCTCACTGCTTAAAGTATGCTATACTTCAAACAGATCAATAGGTAATGTGTTCAGCCTGACCCTACACTTCACCCTCGAACACTTCAATAAAAACTCCTCTGTCACCTCACCCCAGCAGCTCTTCTAGAATAATATCACAATAAGGACACTATGCTGAAAAAAAAAAAAACTCCATCTTCATCCTCACATTTTGTATACAGTTCTTTGGAAACTGTTTTCTAGTATACTTTTTTTGTGTATAATTACATATAATTACTTAATTTTCATGTTGAGGGTTTGCATGATAACCATACATTGGAATGTATAAGAGAGTACCATCTTTTCACTTCATTTTGCCTGTTATCTTGTCATAAATCAATAGTCCGTGTCAGAAGATGAAGCTGAGCACAAGAAGATCAGCGACAGCATGATCGAGCTCAGGAATGTACCGTACATGTCAAACTTCTTTAGTTTGTAAATGCATAGCAGACACAGCAATTTACTGAAACCCTGAATGCCTCACATATATAACTAGGCTTTCCCTGTCATGTCCATTTATTATACACATTTCACAAATAAAAAATGCTCTTCTTTACTCAGATAGACAAGTTCTTCAGAAAGAACCACTGCGACTGTGGAATAGGATTACATTTTCCTCTCCCACAGTAAACAAGATGCACTTTTCACTGGTGTGTATACAGCTGGGCTTGCACCAAAGTGAGGATAGTGTCACTGAATAAATGTTTGTCGAGCTGTGCGCACGCAGTCATTTGTATATGTCATCTTGAAGACACCTTAAAACTGAGGCAGCTTTCTGTGTTTGTATGCTGCATTACTCACACATGATATGTGGGAAATTCAGGATTTACATTTCACTTTATGAACCTTTAGAAAGTTGAGTTTAAAAGCACAGAATCTGAAAATACAAGAAAAAGTCAGTTTCTCTGCTGGAGCACCGCTCAGTCGGAGCTCCCATCTTGAGACTTCCTAAAACATGCTGTCTCTCTCTCCCACACACACACACACACACACACACAAACACACTCCCCCCTCCCTCTGTCCTCCCTCCTCCTCTCTGTGACCAACATACACACACACACACACACACACACGGTCTTCTCAGACAGAGTGTGAGCGTCTCACCAGAAAGGATGACTGGAGGAGTTAGGACTGCATAGGCTGCAGTGCTGGGAGAAAGAGAGAGAGAGAGAGTGTGTGTGTTTGTGTGTGAGTGCATGTGGGAGTGCATGTGTTTGGGCGGACTCCCGCTGTAATGGTGCCCCATGTGTGACTGTGCTGACCACGACAGCCATCCTGTCCACAGCGGAGACTTTCTCAGCATGCAGATGGTGTGAGCAGTCAGGGGAAAAGTTTATAACAGCTCGTCTGAGCCTCAGCTAACTCAATCCACTCTGTACACACTGAGTTCGTTCTGGAGGGAAACAGCAGCTGAGCTGGACTACAACTTCAGCTTGTCTGAGCTCAGGATTTCTGTTGATGTGATTGATGTGACCTGGTTACCTGTCACTGGATTGGATACAATAGTTGTGCATCACCACACGTCAGAGCTGAGGGATTGAACAAGGCTGTTTATTGGAAAGGTGAGTCTGCTTATATGGTATTTTGTACAATGTTGTTACATGTTGGTGATTTTGTGGCAATGTCCCTATTGTTCTTGAGCCACACTTTGGTAACAGGAATACGAAGATGCTGTGGGCAAATGTTCTGAATCTGTTTGAGTGACACTTTAAGTTATGTAATTTATATTTTAGGCAGGTATCCCTGAAGCTGAACGTTTATATAAGATTGCAGCAGTAACACCACGTTTAAGTAACACCAGCACAGAGGGATGTGGAAGTAGCTGTGACATTTGGGGGTTCCTGGATCTGCTTAATATTTTGCATGTGTTTCTTGTATTTTGCAGAGGAGGTGAGCAAGTGGCTTCAATTTACTGAACAATGAACAAACCTCCGTTTCTTATGGGTTTGATCACTAAGTTAGTGGTTCATTAATTGGGTATATTGCCATTGTGTTACTAGTGAGACAACTCATCCAGCTGTAACCATCATAGTGAGATTGGCACAGCAAAGCATGTGTGGAAATTAGTGTGCATAGATTATATATAGATGTGTCATACCTGGGTGTGCCTGTAAGGAATCTGTGAAAAATATTGCAAAAATGACTAAGAGCTACAACATTTATCTAAAGCATATTTCTGTGTTAGCCTACACAGCAAAACTGAGATA
The DNA here is from genome assembly GCF_000972845.2 of Larimichthys crocea. NCBI lineage: Eukaryota > Metazoa > Chordata > Actinopteri > Sciaenidae > Larimichthys > Larimichthys crocea. The sequence goes on from NC_040019.1 coordinate 11,378,096, forward strand.
CCGACTCACTGTAACTAGCAATGATTTTTTGGACAGCTGGAGAACATCAATTTTCTGTACTTTTCAGGTAGGTTTTAGTCATGTCATTAAAATACAGCGCTGTACTTTTTTACTGTACTATCTCTGTCGCTGGAACAGCATTTTGCGAGGTCTTGCTAATTCTGGTGCAGGACATGCAGATGGCGAGACCGTTGCATATGCCATCCAAAACCCTGACCCCCTGCCTGGCTGTTGGCTGGCCAAATTGAAAACTAAATCATGTCTGGATTAATGTGGTACATGTGTGCGGTCTGTCGCTGTTATGCTTTTGACTGCATACTAACAATGGAAAAAGTTGAAATTAGAAAAGATTATAAAGAATGTGAATTAAAGGTCGAGGGAAAATGATAAGGAGGGTAATTGTTGATAAAAAAAATGGCAGGGATGACAAAAAAATGTATCTCTGACAACTTGTTTCACCTAGTGTGTTAATGGAAAAGGAAGATGTGAAAGCAAACAGGGCACGAGCTGAGGTAGAAGAGGGGGGGGAAGATATGATGACCCCCATGTGCCAGGAATGTCTGCAGTGCACAAGCTGTGCTGCTGGAAAACCTAGGGATCAGGTTCCCAGTGTCAGCTGCCGCACTCGACTGTTCCCAGGTCTAACTCTGTGATATCTGTTTATTGTGAGTCAGGAAGGGATGGAGATGAGGAGGACTGGAACTGCAGGAAAACTGGGATCATGATCAAAATGGAAAATCCCTCTAGGTAAAAGAAAGAGTTGAGTTGGGAAATACTCTTAATTGCTTTCTGGCAGACAGATAATATTGATACCACTCTAATTTCTGCATGTTAAATATACCATGCCTACCAGCACTTCTGAAGCTCAATTATGAACGTGTTTTATCTCATTTGATTAATCTGTACAAAAACTGAAATGTAAAGAACAACAATTGACCATTTCTCCGATTATGTGCCAGTCTATGCCTGGCAAGAGGCAGGAATAGACTGGCACATGAGGATTAGATGATGATTAGATGTTTTTACACTTTGTATGAATTAAACAAACAGGATATTACTGAGCTTTAGAGGTGTTGGTAGGTGCATTGCGTAGAGAAAGTGGTAACAATCCATTTTAATCAAGTGTTAAAATTACTCCTTCAACATCTGCTAAATTGACTTGACACAGGCCAGTTCACCCAAATCATCTATAGTAAGGTGACATTTATGAAGGTTAAAATGCAGAGTCAGCTTTCCGCAAACTGCTAGAGCAAACGACATCTCTGGGGGAAACGATCACCAGGTGTGATTTTCAGCTCGCCCCTCTCACTTTGTGACCATAGCATCTTGTTTTATCTGGAAAATATCTCCTTTGCGTCCACATGCATTACAAAACGATAGCCACATCAACGGTATCATTCATTCAGTTGTAACACTGCGTCAAACATGTGGAATGAGTCAGCGGTCAGTTTGAAGTCTTTACCCTCGTTTCTCCACCAAGGCTGCCGTTCAGTTCCCAGATATAACGTGACACATGGCACAGGGGAAAATTGAGAGGGAGGGGCGGCAAGTGGGTTATGAGTGTATCATACCAAAAGCTTTGCATTGTAGACTATGAAGGGGGTCACATATGGTACTCTAAATTGGTGCACAGACAAAATAGACACTGACTCATCACATTGAATCATACAAGAAAGCCAGAGAGTTTATATGGCATTTCAGCAGCGGGATCAAAAAGAAAATTTATCTCCAAGAAGAAATCCTTCAACGTTCGTGATACGTTAACACCCCTCCCTCACCTCTCTACTTCTCTTCCTGCTCCCATCTGCGTATACACCTATCTCTCTGTGACTCATGGAGGATTGTGTAGGTGTAATGAAGGATAGCTTCCTTTCGGCGTTAAATCACGATAGACTTGACTTGTGCGTGTGCAGCTGGATGGAGTTAGGGTGTGAATATTTCCATCTGCGACCTTCCTCTTTCACATCCTCTCTAACGATTAGCACAGCAAGAAACATGCCCTCCTCTCACCTCTGTGACTTTTCAGCAGGAGTTTAACAGAAACAGACTGCTCTCGAGGTAGCAGCTTTGGTAGCGAAGGGTTATATTTGTCTTTAACACATGTGGGTCATGGAGGCCCTACTGTGCAGACTTTAAGGGGGAAGGTTACTTAGGGATATTTAAAGGGTCGACAGCATTGACTGGCAATGTGAAGTTCGTGTTTCCTCTTTTGCATGGTTTGTGGTGTTTTGCTACTAGCAGGGTACAAAGGTTGTTTCAGGGTTTCGATAACGTATCAAATGCTTTTATCTGAATTAGTCTCGGAGAGATGGTTGCTAATGAAACACAGACAGGCACAGTTGGCAGTTACCGAGTTTGTGTCATTGCCAGGTGGATTGAATCAGCTGTCAAACATTCTGACTCGCAGACACAATGAGGTTTTCACATTCTGTAACTTACTGGTGTTGTGGCGGTGCATTGGAGAAGAGGGTAATCATGCCAATCAAGTTGATTTTTATACAGAATAGAACGCCAGGCATCAAGAGATTAGATAAGATGAGATCAAATTAAATGGTAGCACTGTTTTGACCCCACCATAGTGACTTATCTGTTTAACGCATCATTGACCTTAGCATCATCCAAGGAAAGTTGGCACAGGCTTTATTGGCAAGCACTGAGGCCAACGTGGTGTGCAGCAGCTGCTAAAAATGCAAAACTGAGGACTGAAAAGAGACAGATGGTAATAGCACTGTGGGCCACATGTTAAAGGACACAAATAAAGATTCATGTTTTCTATTCAGCATTGAATCATTATGGCTTCAAGATTATTTGCATCACTGTCACCACTGCTAACCAATATCAACACAAAATGCATGTGACTACTATATGAGTTTTCATCAACAGCATCACCACTCTCCTAAAAAGTTGCAGTTGAACTGCTGCTTAGCCAGCATAAGTCGTGGCATATTGAAGTGCATGGGGCTGTAGCCCAGCAGTGATACTCTTTAACAGAGTTTGCAGGGTAGTGTTTGTTTTTCCTACCAAAATCAATTAGTCAAAAGCAAAAATATAACAAGTGGATAAAACTGTGTTCATCCACTCTAAAATAAGCTGCAAGATGCTTGTTAGGATGTCAAGCTAACTAGTTAACTAGCTCCAGTTGCCACAAAACCTTCCAAAATCCACATCATTAACTACCTTGGTTTGTGGCATTATAGGTTATGTTACGTAGGTTATCATCCCTGTAAACTGTAGTGTGAAAACAGACAGCTTCACAACACGTGTCAACAGTGAAAAACAAAGCTTAGCACATAAAATATGCCATAAGATGTCTGTAAAATGCACTTGGTACACTATTGGTACATCAATTTTGGCCTGCGTTGCTTTATAGCGACCACAGGATGGGAAAGGCAGTAGATCTAAGTTTGTTGAGTCCAATTTTCTCTCGACAGAGTACTCCCTTGCCGAGTGACCAGTCACTTCCTGTGGTCACAGAAGATTTCCTGCCACTGTCCCTTTCCGACACCAACATTTTTGACATTTAAGCAACAGCCTGTAAAGTCTCAGTTAGGAGAATTGAATACTCTTCTTTTTGTTGCCCATATGATTTAGGTTACTTTAGGTTACCCCCCAAAAGTCTTCCCAAACACATGTTTAATTTCCCAAAGGATGAGCCAGACTGTGAAGAGAGGCCTCATTACTCTTTCCTCCAAACCAGTTCAGTTCAAACAAAGATGTGTCAAAGACCAATTCAGCCTTTCTGTGTGCTGTTAGCTTCAGTACTTTCCCATATGGGGAACAAAACCTGTGTAAGCACTGAAAACTAGCTGCCTCCCAATGCTGTGAAAGGTGTCTTGTATGAACACGAAGGTCTACAATCACATTTCAGGGATTTCACATTCTCATCAAACTTCCTTTCTTGTTTAGACCTCTATGCCCTTATTTCCTCTGTGTATGGGTATAATGTTATTCATGTCATCCATATGGTGCTTCTGCTTCATTTACACATTAAAAAAACTATTTCACAGATGTGTAAAGGTTGCTATCACTATATCTAAGCCTTCATGCATGCTGAATTATCATCCCATAGCGCTCGACAAAACACAGGACCCCTTTTTATCATGCATAGGTTCATCATAATAAGTATCTGTTTACATCAAATGGTTTTGTCCCAGGCAACACATGATTTATTGAGCAATTCAGTCTTGTTCTTGGCTGCTCTGTATTTTATGATTTAACAGATGCACATTTTGAAACCAACAACAAAGCGACCATGATCCTGAGTTAGGCTGGCTCAGTATCCATTTTACTGATAGATACAGACAGTGAATACTAATACCTCGGTGCCATTAATGGTGACAAACACTAATGGATGGTTTGAAAGATTTGTACCCCTCATAGAAAAGTCAGTCCATCCCATCTTTTCTCTTTTATATGTGGAGTTTGAATTTATTCATTTTTATTCCAGTGCCACAGAGCCCTCAAGATATGTTGCAGCCTGTTAAGAAATTATAGCCTGTGCCAGTAATTCGTAAGGGGCAGATTTATGACTATCCTGTGTTGTTCTTTTAAGTGTACAGTGTGTGTGGCTATCTGTGCTGCATACTGAGCTGTTGTTGTTTAGAGGGAAGGTCAGGGTGTCTCTTCCCACTGACTGGTCAAAGTTCTCAGACACACTGTGAGAACATTCTTCAGCTCAAGATGTCTTGAATGTTACTTGACAGTTTAGACAGAAGGAAGTGTTACAAGACAGGGGCAGATGGTAATGTAGAGCTTTAATTGCCGCTTTGGAAATGAAATCCTCCATCATACTGTCAAGTCCATTATTCTAGAGATCAGACTTGATGTCATCACCAAACTTAAAAAGGAATACAGGGATTCATATCAATCACTGTTTCTGTCTAATATGTACAAACGTGTTCTCCTTTAGCAATTTGATTTATCCTTTTTCCATCCTCAGTATTATTGTATTACGTCATGATCAATATTACATATCTAGTTCCACTGCTTATTTTGGAGACTGACGCCCAAATAACATTCATACTGCTGCCACACATAAAGATACAAAATAGACACGTGCACGTGCAAACACAGGTGCTTTACAAGGACATTGAACACACCTCTGGGAGGCTGTTTTCAACGTGCTGAATGGACAAAACAGTGAGGTAGTAATGTGTTAAGGCAGAGGCACTGCATTTACATCATAAATGTGCTTACAACCACATATGGCACCATCAGGGAGTTCATTGGTGTAGTGTATTCAAAAAGAATGGCTACATATGAATAGATGTAGGTTTTAAAAACAGATAAACTTGCTTTTAACCCATGTTGGGTTTGTTGCTTTACAGAAATCTGGTATATTAACCGCAACAAATGAAAAATCATTGGCCTGGGTAAAGCACTCATGATTTATTTTACAAGCACATGTTATAGCTTTTGTTCGAGTGAGTTCATAAGAAGACTGTGATAGTTGTGCTTCCTACCAAACAGTCTAAAGTAGGCAAAAAAGGGGAGTGAGTCAGTGAGAAAGTACCCAGTTCCCTCTTAGATACAGCGAATATTTCCTGAGTCATCAGCTTTTCAAACCACAGCAACTAAGAATCCATAAGTGTGAATTCAGTATCATGGTAATGATAAACATGGTAAACAAAAAGGTAACTTAAATGATTGAAGGAAGGTGGCTGAGAGTCCACCATTGAGCAAGACTAGCAGGAATATGGGGAGGCTGCACAAGGACTGAGGAAGAGACACTAATCTGGGGAAGAGAATACAGAAGAGTTTACACAGGACTAGGGAACAGAACACAGGACTCAATACTTGAAACTCACGCAGGGACTAAATACAAAAGACAGGCCAAGAAGACACAGGTGAAACTTATAAAGCTGGAACAAATAATCAAACAGGAGGTAAAGTAACACGTAACAGAAGGAGAAAGGATGATTACCAAAATAAAACAGGAAACCATAAAGCATGACAATGCAAAGTGTTTTGGAAAAAAAGGTGATATTCTGTTTCAGGCTGTTTTTTCAGCAGACTTCAGGCTCAAATAGTCTACAGACATCCATTTTCATCCAGTAGTTGTTAGATAGATATTTCACTTATGACCATAAATGTTAACTTCATGGTAGCACTACAGCGAAAAGTTATGAGATCACTAAAGTCATTAGGGTATCTGTGTGGAATTAATGGTACGACATTTCAGTCTGGACCAAACTGGTGGAACAAACCATGAAAACAGTAATATTTAAATTAACATTAAAAAAAGTGTTTCATCTTTCGCACTGTGCACAGATTATATGAATTTTTAATTTATCCATGACTGTTACATATGTCACAACCCACAAACTGGCCTTGAGCAGGAACATAAATATTAAAATGAGTAACCTTCTAAAGGTCATAATTCATCATGCTTTCCTGCACAGGCTATAGAACTTTTCCACTAATCTCACTCCATTTGTCTGCTAATTTATAGATTTAGTCATGATTATTCTTTTTATCCCTGTATGGCGATTTATTACCTCTAGACTAGACCACAGTGTAATGTTAATTTTAAATAGTGTTCCTGCTCTCAGCCAGCAGCAAGTTTCTCACGTTAAGAAACCCCTGATGTTATTTACCATTTCAATTCGGAGGAGTACAAGCCAGTCCCAGCAGTGCTGTTAACTAGGCCCTGTGCAGGAGCCATGAAATTGTGAAGGGGCTGTGGCACCAGACTGGCAACACAGCAGGTGACTCCGTCAACAGATGGGTGTACCCACGCTAGACTGTGATTTATGCTGTGTGTGTGTGTGTGTGTGTGTGTGTGTGTGTGTGTGTGTGCTAAGAGAATCAAGTGTGTAGGAGGCAGTAAGGATAGAGATTATTATCTTCAATATTAGTGTTAAATGATCTCACACAATGAAGAATTTTCTCTTGAACTCATAGCTTTTATCGCTGTTGAAGTATGAGCGCTGCCCACTTTTCTCAAACATGAATATAGCCTGACAGTAGAGCAAAGATGGACAAAAGATAATAAGTAAGTTATGGCCACCACAAAAAAAATTTTTATTTTGTCAGAGGGTTGTCGAGAAGTGAGCAAGTCTGTGCTTGCTTAGGACACACGTTCTTGGGCTGAACACCCTTACTGCACTTGCTCCCCTGCTGCACGGAAAAGTGTTGGTCTGCATCTGGTCCTCATCTGGACCTGTGGGCTGTTTGGACTTTTACCAAGGCAAGCTTAACCAGAGCCACTGATAACATGGCAATGTTTAAAGCTCACGGCAGCAGTCTTCAAGTGCTAGCATATGTCACTAAATGATGCAAAGGTTTAAATAATCTATTATACCTGTGGAAACAATATGCACAGAGTGATTTATAGCATATATTTTGTTTGTGACTGCATGTATGTACTGTGTTGACGCATTTTAGTTTGCATTTGATCAGAGGTCATAATATGAGTTTTGTCATATTACAGCTTCAAAACAGTTAAAAGGTTGAGGGTTCAAATAGACAGAGAGACAAAATGTAGGTGGGTGATGCAAAACTAGTTAAAAGAGATTAGAGGTTTGGTCTTATTATCTGGTTTATGAATTCTTCCTCCCACGTTTTCCCCTATGCCTTTGTCTCTTTGCAACTCTCAACTCTGCCCCAAATTCCGCAATGTTCCATGATTCGACTCCAAATCACATAAAAGTAGCGAATAGCTGCACAGATACTGCAGTATGCCAGGTGATGCGTTTTGTTAGAACTGAAATTTGGAAAAACTTAATTCGGAATAATCCACAGACTGTACTGGAGGAAAAAGTTTTCCATTAAATGGACTGAGTGAATAGTTTAAAAGAACACAGGCCACATTGGTGCTGTGAATACAATTATTACTTTATTATTACACTCTCCATACAAGTACATTCCTCTATTGGTAAAACTGCCGCAGAATGGGAAGTTAAGTTTGGAGTCATTGGACTTCTTTATAATTTCTGGTCTAAAAACCTACACTGAGTTTGAAAGGAGAGCATTTATGGATTCTGCATCATCTGTTTGTAATCTGTTTGCTGTTTACCTTTACCTATTTGCCTACTTGGAACTTGCAACTTCTGTGAATCTAAACAGATTTAAACTGTTTTTGCAGATTAGAGTTGCTGTAATGGACGACCAGTGTGTGTCCCACAGCAGTCCCCAGCGCAGCGGAGGTCAGGCCAGCACAGAGATCCAGAAGCAGGGACGGCCGAGTGTCATCAGGTGTGGGTGGCTCAGGAAGCAAGGAGGTTTTGTCAAGACTTGGCACAGTCGCTGGTTTGTTCTGCGAGGGGACCAGCTTTACTATTACAAAGATGAAGAGGAGACCAAAGCTCTGGTAAGGGTGCAAACACACCGGAAGACTACTCAACAACACATAAAATGATGGCATAACACACACCAGATATTATAGACTGACACTTGGTGACAACTTATCAAAGGCCAAGTCCTTAACTATGCCTGAAATTGCATAATGGAGCATGTATTAATATGATGAATATTCATATCAATATGTTGTGCATTGTTAAATACAAATTTTTTGTTTGTTTGTTTTTGTGGGCTGCTATACAACTGTCTACTGTTGTCAGCTAAGTCAATAAATCAGTGTAATCCCTTCTGAGCTGATCAAACTGGCAGATTAATTTCAGTGGAAATATTTGGTCCATATGCACTGCACCAGCTGCTGTACCCGGTCAGTCAGGTTAATTGATTTAGAGCCCATGTGGCAACCTCTGTTGCTCTGAAGTGAAGCCAATGTGAAAGTGTCAAGACTGCAGTTCCTTAAACAACCACTTAACACGTTCAGGACTGCATGGAGTCATGAACTCATACAAATTATAATAAGGCTTAAAGTTATGCATTATTAAAAGTTAAAAACTTAAAAGTTAACACAGACGCACATACTGTTTGCCTTTTAAGTATTATAATCCTCTTTGTCACCAGCCATGGTCAGCCTCTCCTACATATACATACACATTCTCTATAACCTGAATTTAACGAGAAAATAACACACTAAAAATAAGTATGATTGCCATAAGACAAACATGGTTAAACACTATTAAAGATCTGTGTTTTATGTGTATTTTGAGAAGATAGATACACACACACTGCACTGACCTTTAAGTTTCTAACTAATGTAAATGAAGGAAATGGGATGGGATGGGACATGTTTATTTACAAAGCTTGAAGGTTTTATATGTCTTATTCAAATTGCTTGCCAAAGCCCTGAATGCATGAAGGCATAGCGGAGCGGGTAGGCTAATGTCCTACTTTCCTGACATATGTGAATGTGAAATTACTCTGCTGTACATAAGGGCCATATGTCTCTATCGAAAGCTTCAGTTCCTATAATTATGTTATTTTGTGCAATTCTTTTAAAATAGTTGCTACTGGTTTTAAAAATACACACACAGCAAATGTGAGAAGGTTTGTGCACATGTTTGGTCCAGCACACAAAATAAATCAAAAAACCAAATGTCTCTGAAACAATGGACACCTGGGGTCTACACCACAGATGGATCTTAAAGCCAAATGAGATGACAAGATTCAAATGAGCCAGGCTGTTTTGACTGTTTGACAAAGTAAACTGTTGTGAGTAAAAACAACAGTGAAGCCAATGCAGAGAGCTACTCTGAAAGAAGAGGAGACAATGAGTGATGCAGACAATAAGGCCGTCTCTAACGTTACTGTAACCAGGCAGCCTCTCTCACTGAGCATGTGAACAAAGAAGGAGAAGCAGACGTTTGATTCTCATTACAGAGAAAAATCAGACATGGAAATGTGCAAGAGAAGGGATAAATTATTCATTTCACCAGGTTATTTTGGAAAGGCTCTGCGGATGAAGTTGAACTGACAGCGGGGAGAGAAATTAGAATCTGTTCTCATTGATTTACTTCTGTTTTAAGGCTGCTCAGGGATCAGTTTGTTTTTGCGATTGACTGTCAGAGAGCCAGGGACAACTGAATACAGATTTCATGGAAAAGAGGAAACAGAAATGTTATTAAAACAGTAGTTTTACATCTTGGGAAATATTATTCACTTTCATATTAGTCAGATATCAAAATGGTCAGTCTGTTAAATATGAAACTTTAGCCAGGAGACAATTACTACCTTATGTTACTATAAAGATTTGAACTGAGGGGAAACAGCCTTCTTTTAAAAAAAGAAACCTACCAGAGCATCTAACATTTAATACAACATGTTAATTAGTGAGCTTTAAATGTGCTGGTGTGTGTTTTTGAACTTCAAACAGAGCCACAAAGACTAGCTCTGTTTCTGCTCTTGTTTAAAGCAACATTATGTAAGATTTGGTACATAGCACTCCCAGTTTCAGAGTGCAAAACCCTAGCCATAATTATGGACAGTTGTACATGTGTATTTGTTATGTTTTATTACTTATGATCCAAAATTAGCAAGTCAGCAAATTTGCTTACAGCTGAACATCAAACATGTGCAGCCAGCTAATATTACTCACTAGCCTTTTATTACACAAAGTTTTTGCCAATGACTAAAAGTCAGTCCCAGATTTACTTTTGCTTAGTCAATCTTTTTTTTCTGTTCTTACTTCCCTCCATCAACATCCTCTTCATTTTCTTTACCTCTGCCCTGCTCTGCCTTTGTTGGGCCTCCTCGTCTGGCTCTGAAAACCTCCTCTTTCTGGTGGTCCAAAATGGCTGTGGTACAAACACTAACACTCCCCTGGTGCTCTGAGCTCACAGTTTGGGCAGCACGGCTAACAAACTGAGCTGACATTAGAGAACAGCAGCTATAATTTGTAGCAGTTTACTTCACTGTCAATGAGGAAACTCTGTAAAACACAGAGAATAGATGCAGAGCAGCCAGAGGACATCAGAGTTAAAAACAGAAAGCATCATAAAATATGATCCAATTACTGAAATAGTTGGTGGTGTGACTTAAGGTATTACGTACTTCTCTCAGGTAATCATACTGGGAGCAGTGCAAGAAAAGGCATACAAGTCAGTGTAGCATCGAAGTTACATAATGTTAATGTTAAGCTAAGACCTGAGACGTGATTATGACTCATTATGTAGATTCACAGATATAGATAGGTACTAATCAATAGGTAGTTCATTAGGAGTCTGTTTACATGCACGTATGTAGTATAATCACTGATTCTGAGTTATTTAAAGTAATTCAGTTAATTATCAGTTCCCTTGTTCACTCATTCATCAGTGTATTATGGAGTTTTACCATTTTGCATTTCTTGAAGTCTGATGTTTCACACCAGAACCTCTGTTCTTTGTGTGGACAAAAAATAAAAAAAAATACACAAAGAACTACAACTGTTTCTAATATCTGTTCCACCCAAACAATATCCTCTTTTTCCAGAGGAAACTTGAACACTTGAGCACAATTGAAATCCTCATTCTACTCATCTACCCACACTCGTTTATCTGGCTGATTTCCCAGCCAAGTTCAGCTCAGCCAAACCCAAGCCACATCAGCAGCAGCAGTCTCTGAAGGTTAAAGCTCCAGACCTGAAGGTGGGCCGCTGGCCAGACAGACGGAGAGGAGGTATTCTTCACTGCTATTTCTGGGTAGCTCTGGTTCTGTTGCATTAGTGTGGTCTTATATCAGGAGCAGCAACAGTTTTGCTTTAGTTCTTGGTGCTGTGAATATCCCGAGGGAATGATGCATATTCTGTGGAGAAGTTTTTCATAATCATTTACAGAAAATGACAAGAAACTATTTATTTCCCACTAAAATACTCTTGCCATCTATATATATCCACCCAGAAATGTTGTTCATTAATGTCCCTACGACTTCAGCGACCTATTCTTTCCTGCTTCTAAAACTGCTACTTTTTGCACAGAATGGGAAATTTCAATAAAACTAGGTCAGGCACAGAGCAGCGCATTCAAAGTCCTTAAATCTCCATGACCTCCGAAGCAGAGCAGCATGGAATAGCACAAAAACAACACCCAAACATGACACAGTACCCAACAGAATACAAGATAACTAGTGTAGAGAATGTCCCGAAAGAATGAACACAAGTAGGGCAAAGAGGAGAGAGGGAAAGTTCTTCCTAGCGTCAAACAATGATGTTCAAGATCAAGGCAAACACGCACACACAAGCACACTAACACACCAAGATGTGTCTTAACGTGCAGTGGAGTTAAATCTCCCCATCCTGAGCTGTGAACCACAAAACGCAGAGGTGTGAAACCATATTTAGATCAGCGATTAATTAATGCTCTGACGTGCTGTGAAGTCTCCATTTGTTACCTGTCACATTTGCCTAATTGCTACCTCCTTAGTGGGAGCAGAAACATCTGCCCCTCTCTGTCGCCTATGGAAACGCAGACGCCAACATAGCCTGACATGTCACATATTTAAACACAAAGCCTGCATCAGAGAAATGTCTTTTTCTTATAACTCCACTTACAACAACACTGCAATGCTTCACCTTTGGTCCATGTGTAAATGACAGTTATACAACTGATGGCAAAATATTCATATTGCTAACTTTCGAGTAACAATGAATGTCTATTATATACTGAAAAAAAAATAGGTCACTGACCTCCTTTTTACATTTTCCTGTAAGCTCCCTCTTGTCGTCATGCAAATAATTACTATTGCCTCCTAGAAGCAAAGGCAGAAAAAGTGTGTTATTGTTGTAGCTCCAAAAAAAAATTAGCATAGAGGAGGTTAGGGTGGAGAGGTTGGCATACAATGTGTCCAACTTTGATACTAAGGCCACTGTTCCCTTTCAATTTTCTGCTTAGATATAGAAAAGACATTTTATTTCAAAGTTGTATTTAGCTAGTTGTTCAAAGTTTGTGAAGATTCTCAGTCATCCAAGTCATCTTTCTTCTTTCTTTCTTAAATCTGGGGCAACTGGACTTGATTGTAGATCTTTGAGAAGTTTCAACTCATAAGAGGCTTCTTCAGTTCTGACTGCTGGGTAGATCCAAGTATTGATGAGTACCTTGAAGGGATTGTTGCCATTTTGTTAGTGCTCCCTGATGTTGCAGTTGTAAGTAAGTTCGCAAGTAGCATACAATGAATTTTAGTGTTTCAAAATATGCTCTGAGAGTGCTGAGGGGTGAACCAAGACAGTAAACGGACAGATCATACACCTGAATCAATGAGCTGAGAGCAGTTATGAACCTAAGAGGACCTGCAGAGTCAGATGGTAACTCTGTGGGTTCGTCAAGTGATGAACTGGGGCGCTAGATCAGCAAACACTCAAAGAACACAATACTGGTTATAGTGGGAAGTTAAGTAATAATTAAGTATTCCATTGAACCGATTGATATTATTTGATACGGGACTGTTTTATTGTTTGTACGCGCAGTGCACATTACATACATACATAGTGTACTGAATTAATCCTAAGAAAATAAAGGTTTTACAAAATCAAGATGAAATTTAATTTATTGCCGCTAAAACAAATTCTGTTTATAGACAACTTTATTAGAAAGAGCATACAGTATTATTATTATTGTCAATACAGGGGACCATGTTGTGTCTTATACAGTAGGGCCAAACCTCTCTGAGCAACGTGTGGAATCTGAGGAATGGGAGTCAGATGGAGGTGAAGGGTCACCGAAACGCATGCATAGGGCACGGCACGTGTGGGCTTAGCATCAACATGCCATCTGCCTGCCCTTACTCGTCCATGGAGATGTAGGCACGCACAAGCATGCATGTACTCACTCACATTCTCTCTCTCTCTCTCTCACACACACTCAGATTTCATCTGGCTGAGCCGTAAACAAAGACAGTATTCATTCAGTGGTTGAAATAGTATGATTATTGTAATTTAAACCACTTAGCATTGCATCTGTATTCAAGTGAAGTAAGTGAGGTAGCATTATGAATGAATGAGAGAATTGCGAATGAATACATTGAACTAATTTGATTTTATTATAATGTTTTAAGAAAAGAAAGACATATAAAAATTGAATTATGATGTTATGAGTCTGGTCCCTTCAAGCCTTACAAGTTAGTTTATTAATATTCATACCACGAGGGGGTCGTGTCCGAACTCAGACAAAATGATCTGAAGAAAAGTAGTTGGCTTTAATGAGAAATTGCATTGAATCAATAATGCAACAGTGCAATAATGCCCTGAAAACTCTTTGTTTTCCCAGCTCGAGCTGTTTGACCTTGGCATTTAACAGAAGTAAATAAAATGCCACTGCAGCTCTGTAATTATTCATACTGCAAGACTGTGTCGTCTTACTGCTGGTTTGATGAAACATTAACACTGTACCATTTGTCTGACCTCCACTGCTACAGTAACTCACGCACAAACAAAGACAATGGTCGCACTTCTGATCTTTACAATACCATCCGATTGTAGCAGAACGTACGCTTGTGAAGTGTGAAGAATCCAGAGAGTCACATCCCATTCAGACGTGATCTGACTCGCATTGTATTTGAATGTCAGAGGAATGAGGACAATCATTTGGACGTTACCCAAACACCCTCTTGTCTACGTCAATAAATGCATGTCTGACATCATCTTCTGATTACAGATCAACACACAGGCTTTGTGTGGACATGGTCGGGCGCATGACTAGAAGACAATTACTGCATCTTCTTTTATTTCTGACATTATTTCTCCAGCAGGCACAATAACGACAATAACAACGAATGATAAATGGGAGACAGTTCTGGTTGTCAGTATTCCTCATAGGCACTCTAAATACAGAGACTATACCCTCTGACTCCTCTATGGTGACTGCATGTCTAATAAGCTCTGTATTGATGGATGGAAAAGTCAATGAACTCTCGCTGGACTTGCAACAAGTTCCTGCAAGTTGTGTTTTACAGGCACTTTCTCTCTATCCAGTACATCAGTTGGTAACCAGGTACTACTATGTTGATCATTTTAGGTATGTGCAGGTGTAGTGGTATTTGTACAAGTGGGGGAGTACATTCCCTGAGTATGCAGCTGGTGCAGGAGCTGAATCACATCAAAATTCCTCATACACAACAACAGGGTTTAAGTTGGTATCCTCTGCAAAAGAAAAAGACCCTGTCTATTTCCCATGGCATCATGTACTAGCCTGGGTATTGTCCCACATAATAGACTTACAGGTCTTGGTTGATGCCTGCAACTTTGCTAATTCAACTTAAAGTGGCTATATTTATTGTTTGCTATTTGATTGTTTTGGTTTTGTCTTGCCTGAAACATTTTTGTTCAGCCTTGACATCAATCTCAACCATAGCGGGCACCTGTTTTAAACAAGATCTAAAAACACAATGTACCCACTACCTGCTCAGCACACACGTGTAGCATGATATTTCCTCAGGAGTTGTTGGAGACCAAAACATAAATAAAATATTAGTCAGTATAATAAAACTACTATAATAAACTTCTACATGAATGCTAAGTTTCTGTTAACATAACACGGTCACCATATAAACTTTAAAAGTCTTAGAAGTTACTATCCTAGTGTTATGAGAGTTGCAAATGAGAACAAGCTAACAGAGACATTTTAAGGCACTACATGCAAACTAGGTGCTTCTTATTTTGCGTGGCGGGTCACTGCTCAGTTAGTCCCCAGTCAGCAACAGAGGTGACCTGTCAGACAAAAATGTGAATCAGCAGTATCAGTTCATAATCCACTCCACAGTGTCCTCTAAGGCGCCCTGAAGGGAGGTCTGAGAGCATGAATCGGATATCAGAAATACACAAAAGATGTCTGTTTAAATATGTTTTCATGCTGCCCTGTGGCTAAGTATATTTATGTTCACTCAGTCCTGATTGGTAATATTCATTCTGGACCTCAGGGAGCCCTTTAGCCCCCTCTAAGCATCAACATCACTACTCAGACCACGTTATGTAAAAAAATAGTAACTGCCCTTTAAGATTTCTCTGTCTTTGGCTGTTTGTGGAAGTCATCCACTAATGTCATATTGCTATCTTGTATATCTAAAAATCTGATTCTATATCGTAATAATATAATGTTAGGTTTGAAGCTAGAGATGATGCAATAGCTGGAGTGATCTGTTTTTCTATGTGGTTGTAAAAATACATGCAACTGGTTGCGGTGGTAGCATGCCCTCTTCACCAAATTTCTATCTTGATATCTCATCACATGGGTAACATAGGTAGTCCATAAGTTTATTTCATTATTCATTTCCGTTGGCAAAGTGTGTGGTGATGTAAGGGACCAATAAATCAAAGCCATGCTTGAGGTTTGGTATTATAGTATAGAATGTCTCAGTAAGGTACTCCACATCATCAGCTTCAGAAAGACCTCAATGGATAGCAGGAAGGAAAGAGTTTAAATTACCACTAAGGGTACATCAGGGTAGAGCACGTGTGCATAGGGACATATCAATGCACACAGACGCAGAAACAATACTAAAATGTAATGGATTTCTTTAAACTTGACTCAAACAACCTTTTATTGCTTTGTTGCAATACACTGTTATACTGTTTAGCAAAAGGTACTGGGTCATAAAGCTTTTATTTTTGTCACATGTTGTCTGACATCTCTGTTGTTGTACTCTGTAAACAAATGACCACATTTGGTGGGTAAACTGTATAGATATTCGTATGGCGTACACTGTAGGATATCTACTGATATGAAGCACTGTACAAAATGAATACAGTATTTTTCTATGATTTTGTTGTTTCCATGTTTTATTTACAAGGTTTGGTGTCTTAAAAAGACGCAATGTGAAAAAAACTGTTATTAAAACTATAAATCTCACTATTTTGCAAATGGAGTCATACATTTTTTTATGTTTCTGTCAAATGAACATAGATATTCATCTTGACCCCAGAAAATGAATGGTCAGATTGAATTCCTTGTGGGTATTCATGCCCTCCACAGGAAGAAATATCTCATACTGTTGGCGGACTGACGGAAATTTTCTGAGCATGTTCATGCTTGTATATTCACATACTGTACTCATCTGTATTTCTGTCTACCTTGTATCCACATGACCATGATAGTGGTATAAACATTTATTATTAATGTTTTTAATGAATTTACTGTATTTTTTTTTCTTGAAACATCATCTCTATGTGCTGATGGGAATAATATGAGTTACAAAGCATTCTTAAAATCTACTAACTTTGTTTCAGTCTGTGTCATTAATTTCCTTTGGTATAGCCAAACTAAATGTCATCATATTATAACTTATGAAGATATGCTGTATACCAAGGCTTAATTCTAGGATACTCCCCCCCACTTTGGTAGCCCGTTGTCTTCAAGTCACAAGGATGTTTATCATCTAAGATGAGAAGTCTGCTTTTTAGATGTCTCACTTTACTCCGTCCCCCTGCCTTTCTCTCTGGCTTAATAAAATAAAGCTGTGATAGTCAAGTTTCATTTGTGGACTGTGAACCATTTTATTTATCGTAGACTCAATTTAAAGTCACTGCAGCTAAAGTGTTCAGGGAGGTTTCACAGTATTTGTTGTGTATTACTGAAAGTACATTCAGTCTAGGGCTGTATAGGACACAAAATACAGTGCAAGAATAGTTAAATATAAACAGGGATATCGTTTCTCTCTCTCTGTTCTGTGGATGGTGCAGCTGTGCTCTAGATTTGAAGGTGGGACTATGCTGTAACAGAGCGTCCAGCTGAACTAGCTGCGAAACTAATTGGAAAATACATTGGAAAATAGTTGATGATCAGGAATATGCCTCCTGCCTGTCCTGTGGTTGGTTATTTGTATACTTTGCAAGCCAAAGTAGTGATGCCTCCTGCAGCTGTGCTCCAGTTTTAAAGGTGTAGATATACTGGAGTTGTGAGTTCAGCTGAATAAGCTATAAACAAAATTCAGGAACCTTGAAATAGGTGAAACTCAGTATGCCCATAATATATCCATACGCATCCACATCTATAATAGTATTTTTTTAATAGAAACCTCTTATTA
The DNA here is from genome assembly GCF_000972845.2 of Larimichthys crocea. Taxonomy (NCBI): domain Eukaryota; kingdom Metazoa; phylum Chordata; class Actinopteri; family Sciaenidae; genus Larimichthys; species Larimichthys crocea. The sequence continues at coordinate 11,395,937 of NC_040019.1, forward strand.
TGTTGGTCACAGATTATACCACAACTTAAAAATTGTAAGGACAACATAAGACTAATCAGCATCAGCATGCAGCACGAGACAGTGTGATAGTGTGTGCCCTTAATGGCAAGATAAATCCATACAACACACAATGTCAAAGGAACATGCTGACTTTAGTAAGGTTAAATAAAGACTGCACTGCAGAGGACAAACCCTTATAAGTGAGATAATCAGAGTGTACATTTTGTGATACTTGCCCATACATATACAGTTTGTTTCTTTGAACGTGGTTTTATTGTAACATGCATGTTGTGTAATGACAAAAAATATGGTCACAAGGTCAAAAATCATCACATTTTCACAGACGGCTTTGTAGCTTTCAATCTCGCTCCTTTTATTTTTAGGTGATTTCACAGTAATTGCTTTGGCTTTATATTCTCTTTCCTTACATTTCGTGATTTGAGACTCATTTCTTTTTTCAGAAAGCAGTCTCAGTTTCGGCAGAGGACATTTTATGAAACTTTATATATGGGAGTTCTTGGATGAATATAAAAGGTTTTTGGCAGGCAGCAACAGCAACAGCAGCGGTGATAGGTATTCCTGCAAGAAAGTGACAGGACACTGTGCGTTTTCCAGCTGCTTGCACATAAATCACTGGGGCGCTTTCTTGTTTTTTTGTCTTAGGGATCTTGCAATTTTAGATGGATTTATTATGTGTGTGGGTGACAAAGAAGCATGCTTTAGACCATTCCTGGCCTTGTTGTCTACTTCTACAGCTCTCTGTCCCAGTTATTGTTGCACATTGCACATTTATTTGCTAGAAGGTCGAGTGTTGTGTTTGTATTTCGTGCCTGGTTTTAAAATCACGTCTCTCTGCCATTCACTGTTTTTAGCAAACAGCGCACATACTGTGTTTAATGGTTACAGCCTTGTTTTGTCATTTCCCCAACTTTTTAATTCCTTCCTCTTCCACGTATCATCTTCTCCTGTTTTATCATGGATAACTTCTCACATCGTTCTCCCACAGTTAATCCACCGGGTAAATAAAGATTAATGGAGAAGGCCTCTATTTTTTCCACCCCATTACATTTGACTGGCATATTAATATTTTAGTAAACGTTATATAGTCGCAGCTGTGGATTTACTGTGCATTTTACAGTGGCTTTTGAAAGAGGCTCAGCCAGTCAGCGTTAAAGACCAGAACTACCTGTTATAATGATGAAATAATGATGACATTTATTGCAGTGATGGACTCAGTGGAGCGATAAGATGAGGAGAAACTGTTAGTAACACTTTGCCACTTGAATAGACAGGTCATATAGCAGGCACACAGGCTATAATAGAGACGAAGACAGGCTTACGATAGTCCACACAGGAAAAAAGCATACATACCGTCTCCAGGTCTCCCACTGAGTGTCACTTCCTGCATCTGAGAGGTCACTGAAGCTGGAGAACAGTAATTATTGGATAAAAGGAGCACTGATCAACCAGACATAGTTTAATGAGCACTTAAATGACCTGTTAGACCAATAATTTCCAGTTAATTGACTTCACTGTGAGCATTTATCTGCTGTTTGCAATCTGAAATCAATTTCTACAACATAATATATTGCCCTATTCTTTATTATGTTGCCAGATGTTCTGTCTTCTACGCTCACTCATCAAACCAGATCATTATTTAAGAAACTAAGGTAACTTAAACTTCACACTTGATGTTCTACTTGCCTTGAACACATTTTGCTCATGCCAGGGACACAGTCTCCAATGGTGTAACCATTTTCATTTACATACAACATATTTACACATTTAGAAGTATATTTGGAAGCACGTAAACCAAGGAAAATTACAAAATCTGAGCAAGTTAACAAAATCTGGTGGGCTGTCTTCTTCAGACCAAAACAGTGTTGCGGCCCCGACGTGACAGAGATGTGCCTGGAGGGGTTTTGAATTAAGTAGCTCCTAGCGAGCAAGTTTGACTTATAGCTTGTTTTTGTGGGCCCCAAGTGGTAAGAAGAAGAATGTTTATTGCAGATTGAAAAAAAATTGCATTGCCATTCATAGGTTATGCCATCTCACCACCTCTGTTGTTGACAATTACTCCGGAAAAACAAGGTCTGTATATTGGTTTAAGCAGCAGACACCTTATAACCCTTTTCCAAATAAAGGTTGGATGGATTCTCCATTTTCTTTATCATGTAGAGGACACACTTTTAATGGTCATCATCTTAAATGTTAACACTGTGTAGCCTATCATAAGCCATTGTGTACAAGCTGGTCCCATAGTGTCTTCTTGTCATTTTAAAAAGCTTATATGACCTAAGGGACGACAAATGAAACATCCAAGGCTGCAGGCCAGACATCCCACAACTGTCAATATGCTCAAAACAAACCTGAATGTTCACAGAGGTAAAATGTTTCATGCCCAAAAAGAACATCACATATGGATTTAATTGCTGCAGTGAGTGCAGGCTGGTCCAACTAGTGTGGATGCCATTAAATGAACAGAGCTGGAGTCGCAGTCAGTATTCTGGTATTTGCTTGCAGTCTGAGAAAACACACAAAGTTTGATTTCATTTTGGAGCATACTGTTGGACACTGCCTCAAAATCAGACCCCTGACAGGCTGGGCTGCTGCTTAAAAGCCTGAGCCTCCTGCTGTCGCTTTTCTCAAAAAGATTTATCTGAGACTTTTCTGTCCCATGTGTGTGTGTGTGTGTGTGTGTGTAGCTTTTTGGTTGAGAACAAAAGATAATTGGGTTTATGTCATTACACGCTTCCAAAAAATGACCTCATTCTAGTTAACGATGATATAAAAATGCAGAAAACACCCCAAAATAGGTTGGGTTTTTTTGCCCCCGTCGGGTTGGGCCCGGCTACCGTACTCGTTGCTGGGTAAATATCACTGTGTCTGTGGTTGGGTTTGTCTGGAGGAGAGAAATGTCAGTGGTGTTGTGGTTTTACAGTATGGAGGGACTACACAGGTCCTTTCATTCTTTTTTTTTAATATACACAGTTCAAACAGCACGGATTTATGAAGTCTACCTCACCCACACACCATTCATTTAAGTCATCTTCTGTTTCCCTGGAATCAGTACAACGTGCATAACAAATAGATCTGTGTTCACCAAAAGAAAAGTTCTCAAAGAAGCCTTCCAATCCCGTGATTCTCATGCTGACAGTCACATCAAACAAGCTCTTTCTCCCCCTCATTCCTCCACTTTGGAGCATGTCTGTCCCATCTTTATAACCCCCTTTAAAACACTTCATCTGGGGCCTCAGGTAGAGTTTCCCCTTCCTGGTTGTCACAGTTATGGCTCATTAAAGAGCTCTCTCTCTCAGCAGGAAGGAAACTGACTCTCCTCAGATCCTCTTAATGTGTGTGGGTTAATAATACTGATACTGTCACCGCTGCACATCTTGTCTGCATTAACATTAACTCAGATAGAGCGCGCTATAATGGCTCTCAGATGCTGCATTGTGGAACTGATGTCCAAGTTGTAAATCAAGTGAAAAGGCACTGTTTGAGTGCATGAGGGATCAACCTGCAGATGGTCGTGTTGTGATCCTTTTTTATAGTCACTCTAAGTAGGAGAAAACAAAAGTAGTTAACTAATTTGTGATTTTCATACGATTACCAAGTGGTTGGTAATTTACTTTGTCAAGTTACAAATTGCTGTTGTTTTTTCGAATGATTCAGTTTATTGTTTTGCCTGTAAAATGACATTTTTCACAGTTTTGCAAAATCCAAAGATATTCAGTTTGTGACCAAATATTCAAATTGGAGCAATCAGTGTGTGTTTTGGCAATTTTGCTAAAATAAATGCATTAAAGGTGCAGTGTGTGTCATTTAGTGGGCTCTATATACAGATTGAATTATAATATGCATAATTATGTTTTCGTTAGTGTATATTCACCTGAAAGAGTCTTTGAGTTGCATTAGAATAAACCTTTTCTATCTACAGACACCAACAGGTCTTCTTCTATGAAGTCTGCCATGTTGAGCTGCCATGTTGAACTACACACTGGTTGCAGACAGCGCATGTTTTTGTGGCCACCAGTTTCTCCTTTAGACTAGAAAGGAGAGGATGAGATGAGGGGTGATGAAACTACACTGCCACTAAAGCCTACACATGGGTCCTTGAAAAATGTCATCAGGTTATTTTCTATTCGTTGTTTTGACAGTCAATTGGTTCATTGTGCTTATAAAAAGCAGTAAAACAACAATGCAGTTGCAGATACAAGTCCAGCTTTCCTAAATTTACTGTGCATAAAGTGCATAAATATTATCAGCAGATGTACAGCTGAATGTCCCCTGTGACACTAATATGACCCACAAAGACTTTTCCAAATCCAGCAACATTAGAGGTGAATGAATCCTGCGTCATCACTGGTAATGGTATCACTGGTTTAGTTAATGAGCGTGTTCGTCTCTCATGATGCACTGTGAAGACCCAAAAATCTGCCCCACAGCCTTTCTAACAGACAGTACGTCTCGACAGACTGCTTGTTGAGTGGTCGACTGTGGAAAAAGCTGATGCTGATGCTCCTGCTATTTAAAGCAGAGTATCTCTGGCCTTTGGTGTCACACAGATGATGTATCATTATAGACAGAGTTGAGCTGGAGAGATGGTGATCCTCTATACTGCTGCCACTTTGCCACATTTTATAACAGCTCAGCTCCATCATTCAGACCTGTCCCTGGGGTCCTATACGCCATCTTCTCAGAGCAGCAGAGATGCTGATGCACATGATGACGCAAAATCCTCTGACAAACATGTCAGTACTTTTTCATGCTGCTGAGCTCAGGAGTGCTGCTGTTGCAAGAGAAGCGTAGGAAAGGTCGTCGTATAAAGCGGACTATAAAATCAAAAGGTTACAGTTTTAAAAATTGTGTGGCCTTAAAGCAACATTATGTAGAAATTAAAACTTCTTCATCCTTGAACTTCCCCTTTGGTCTTTTACCCTCTGTTGTTATGTCCATAGAGGTTGCTGAGCCCAGTTACATTGCCCGCATGCCCAGCTCCTGTTCTGGCATGTTCCCTCCCCTTCAGCACTCCCTGAACTGAGTGAAAAACTCGTCTTCCCATGGTCCACTCCCCTGGAACTCTGAGCTCACAGTCCAGGTAGTCCGACTAACAAACTGAAACATTAGCTAGCATTAACTAACAGCAGCTAGAGTTTGCTGCAGTTTACTTTACTGTCCATTAAAATCAAGAAACTCTGTAAATCACAAGTTGATGCAGAGCAGCCAGAGGACATCAGGGGGAAAACCAGAAAACATTTTCTCCATAAATTAATGATCCAGTTTCACCAAAAACCAGTGAAACAGTTGGTGGTGTGTGACTTAGTGCTGTAAAGTGTTATGTGCTTGTGAGTACGGAATACAAAGTTACATAGTTCAAGAACAGATGACGGGCATGGTGAGGGCGAAGGGGAATGACAGAGACACCATTCACCTCATTAACCATCAGTGGCTTCAACTGCTGATACTGTGACTATAAGGCATTAAAAAAGTGTTGATATGTTTAAAAATGTTTGTTGGATATCATAAAAAATCATTGCGAGAACACAGAACTATACGCACAGAGGAAACAAAGCATTTTGATCTATTCAGAATAAATACTCCTTCCTTTAGCAACAAAACTAACATTTAGTCACAAATGTTTGAATCAAAATACTGTTTGGAATAATAACTGATCAGTCTGTTCTTTTTTCCTCACAGGGAACCATTTTCCTACCTGGAAACAAAGTTACAGAGCATCCAACCAGTGGCGATGATGGGGGGAAATTTCTTTTCGAGGTCATTCCAGGTAAGAAAAGATTAAATCAATTTCATCACTTTTTATATTTTGCTGAGCACAACATGGTGATTGCAATGTTGACTGGAGGGCGTGCAGAAACAAAAACATCAGGTTTTGATCACTCTTGTCGGCAGTAAATCATCCATGGGAGAATTTTGCCATTTCCTGATTTTATACTGACTGATTCCTCTGTTAACCCTTTGTCTGCCTGCAGTTTGCTGGGATTGTATTACTGACTTTATTATATAAATATATATGCTTTATGAGCATATAGGATCTGACAATGGGTTTAAATGTTTGATAGATGACCCCAAAAGATGTAGTTCAACATATAATATATTTTTAAAATGTATAAGAGAGATGAAATAGGCAGTGAGGGTTGTAGAACCGTTTGAAAGCACATCATTAAACAAAATGGATTATGTATTAGGCTGTCGATGCACTATTTGCCCAGGAGGCCCTCACAAAACACACTGAGTGCGAAATGTCACAGTGAAATGTCACTGGAAAGGGAGTAAAGAGGGAAGTCATGTTGTGAAATTGTGCTCATCGTGATTTTACAACATTCTTTCTCTCCTCCAGCACTGTCACTTTGTTTTTATTCCACTGAAATGAAACTTTTTGTTTCCGAGTGTAAACCCTTTTGCTCGATTGTGGCACTGACGGAAGTAGAAATGTTTAATTTTTCTTTAGAGAAAAAGTTTGGTTTGTTTTCTTGCCAAGACTTGGATGAGCTTAGCTTAGCATACAGACTGGAAGCTTATTTTCCAATCACATTAAATCCATATCTTACAGGAAAATAGCCACAGTTTATGTTAAGCTAAGCTAATTAACCACTGGCTGCAGCCTTATATTCAATGGACAGATATGAGAGTGGTATTGATCTCCTCATCTCTCTCTGCAAGAAAGCAAAAAAAAAATAAAAAAGTTGAACTATTCTTTTAATTCAGATTTCAGGAGCTTGACTCAGAAGCTGTGACCACTGGCCACACACACACACAAACATGCTGTACTCCCACACATAAGCTCAAAGACGAACACATGCACAGACGCCACAAGACTGTATGGAAACACGGTGGAATACAACACAAAGGAATAGTGGGGTATTTTCCCAAGCAGAGCAATGCCAGGAATGTGAGTCTATGGAATAGATATTTAAAACACACATGCACACTGGGGAAATAGAGACAGCTGGTAAAAGATACAGTAGCAGAGTGCATCAACAGAAACAGTTGATCCATGTTCAAGCAAAACCCTGTAGAAAACACAGGATGTGTGCAGTGACTTCTTGCATTTTATTTATCCTTATCTTTTCCCTGGTGTGTATCCACCACAGTTTTTCTCACATGGTTTGTAGCTCCCACATAAACAATGTGACCCAGCAGATAATGGAGCAACTTTGGCCCCAACATTTGTCAGCAAAAGGTCGATTAAAGGCTACCCAGACCGAGCCAAAGTTAAAGAAGTAATTTGGGCAGTTGGCCAGAAGCTGACAGATGAAAAGACCAGGTGTGTCACAGGTTCACATGAAAGATGCTTTATGTTGTTTTTGGATGCTAATGACCTTGTTGTTTATCAGTTTCCACATTAGATGAGGCTTAACAGTTCCCTGCAGAGATCGTTTCAGGCACTTTCAGTTGCAGCCGTATCATTTTACATTGAAATGAGTCAACTTGTCAAGTTTTGATTAATAGTTCTCATAGCTGGAAGTGGTTGTGTTATAGGAGGAACAATGCTTGTGTGCCTATGCTGTGGTACAGTAAATTTTTATGTGTCAGCACACATGTTTTCTCAATATAAGGCAGCATTTGGTGTCTAAAATAATTAGATTATTAGATAATTATTATGAAGTATTTTAACGCTTTTTTGATGCTATTTCATCATCCTATGTTGCATAATTGGTTGAGACATTTTGACAGAGAGATGTAGATAGTAATTCACAGATTGGCTGCTGTGAGTTTTCAAATCTCCGACATATCAGTCATGGAATTACTGCTCTAAAACCATGATGACAACCTGATTTCAATCATATGGACCAAGAAAGTGTCCATTTTGTCACCACTTGGCTAGATAAAGCACCAAAAAGCTAATTTGTCTAGCAGAAGGAAGAAAAGGGGAAGTTTCAAAAACAAAACTTTTTTTTTTTTTTTTTTGCTTCTCTTTTCTTTTTTATTTCCGTGCGCTTCAGCTGAAAAATGCCCACAATACAAATAAAATGAGTTGTCTGTTTTTAGAAAGGTATTTTTATGCCGTTGACGGGACACAGAGCTGAGGTCCCACACCCAACAAAACTTAGAGAAATGCACAACAAATGGTTTAAAGTCGCAGAGGACTGGTGACATCTCAGACAGTCAGTGTTGAGATCCATTTTAACTTTAACAACTTTTATCTGGAAAAATGAAGATGTTGAAATAGTTCCAGTTGCCGAAGACACTGCTGAATGTGATCTTTGATCACTTTATATATTTCGATCAGTCTATTTATCATGTAATTTACATTTTGTAGTACACAGTACTTTAAAATCACATGCCTCACTGACTCATCGTGCCCCCTTTCAGTTTTTCAGTTCCCCCTTCCCAGGTGTTACAGCACATGCTCTTCGAAATACATCATCGACTGTCAAGCTGTTTTGCAACATATAGCCTGGTGTGTGGTTAGTGTGTGGTGCGTTGACAGATTTTCATTTTCTCTTTGCATATAAGGCTTAGTGTTTGTGTTTTCCATTCTTTATCACTGCAAACAGTTGTCATCTATTTCCCCCATAGTGCAAAAAAAATCTAGTGACTCAATTTTCTCTACCTGCAATAGAGGTCATAACATAATTTTCACAATTTACAGGGTGCTGTTCACAGCTGCTGTATTCCAATTGAGTCACCTTAAAGGGCGTCAGCTGCTGGAGTATTGTTATCAATGTTGGATTTGAAGGTTTTTTTGAAACAGACTTGTGTCTTTGTGGCGCTTAGTGATGGTGAATGTGGTTAGATATCTGTCAGGGAGCAGCTTCGACCTATCATTGGTTCACAGGTATAATATACTACTACTTAATAAAGACAGAGTAAATCAAACGTTGATATATTGATATAGTGTCATATGATGCATTTTCAGTGCAATGTTTGAAATAGCTTAGTTAATGCAGAGAAATGTGATTGAAGTTCAAATTATTGGAAAAAAGTCATAACACTTTGAGGGAAGTGCTAACGCAGTTGTAGTTTAAAAAAGAAGTGGAAAGCAGAGAGTTTATCCTCATTTTGTCCCTAATAGATGAAGAATATGAAACGTATGGTAATATATTAGTTAGAATTAAGAAATAAATAAGGACAAATGTTATTCCACTAGCTAGTTTCCTAAAATGTTTGCGCAGTGTTCAAGTTCAAAATTCAGGAGCGGTTACCAGTAGGAAGCCCAAAATAATTAATGACTTCACCTTTAGATCTCTGTTTTTTGAAACCAAGGTTACCATTGATTGATGAGGCTTTCTTTATTGCATGTGTAACATTTTCATTGTTTTGTCCTCATCTATGTGTTGTTTAACTGTATTGTTTTAATAAAAAGCTCTTATGAAATAGGATTTAGATGTTAGAGGTGGAAAGCCTTTGGCATTGTATGCCCCAAAGTGCATATAGCAGCAAGTAGAGAGGAGTCATAAATACAGTGTTACAGCAATATTTAGCTACATAAGGCTGAGGCAGCCAATCCTGAGTGTACATTTTACTGCTGAAGAATGCGTTTGTTGCTTATTCTTTCAAAACTGACCTACTAAAAAAAACATTTTGGAAAACTCAGTCGAGACCGTTCTCATGTCTAAAGGATGTTACAGCTAGCAGCTGGTTAGCTTATAGTGATGTGTCGGTTGCGAACGAGCCGGTTCAAAGAGCCGACTCTTTTAAGTGAACGATGGGAGCCGGCTACCGTCCGTCCGTGAGCCACACAGGAGTGTGGTGCAAAGATCTATTATTTTTTACACTATACCAAAAACATTTTGGTTTTATTTGTCCAGATGTCAGTGGTGTCAGTGGTGGGCATTAACAAAGCACATTGTGTGTGTGTGTGTGTGTGTGTGTGTGTGTGTGTGTGTGTGTGTGTGTGTTTATATAAATATAAAAAAATAAAATGTCAATAGCTGTCCTTTTTTAAAATTTCTATGCTTAGGTTTTTATAGGCGTTTCTATCTGCTTTGTGTAGCAGAGTGGTTCTTCAAGCAAGTTAGTGCATTCATTGGGTGGTTTCAGCGAGTTACAAGGGATTTTACAACTGTAAATGCAGTTGGCTAGAGCAAATTATTGAAATTCAAGTGATATATGCGTTCAAATACAAATCACAAGTAAAAAGAGCGCTAAATTTGCCTCAATTATAAAAGGTAAAATGAAGAGCCGAAAGAGCCGGCTCACTAAAAAGAGCTGGAATTCCCATCACTATTAGCTTAGCATAAAGGCCGAAAAGCCTGCCTGCCTCTGTTAGAAGATAAAATCCAACACTTGTAAAGCTCAATAATTATGACATAACACATTGTGACTCATTATTTCATCTGTACAAAGGTTTTGCTTTATGATATTTAATTCCTGTGTAACTCTTCTTTCTAGTTTGTTTCTGTTAGCCTTTTTATAATCAGATACAGTAATCTCAGCGTGAGATATTCATCTAACTCTTTCTAGTAAAGCAAATTATTCAAAATACTGTTCATAGTATTATTGTGTAGTTCCAGTACAGAGTGTTTATTCACACACGATTTCTCTGGTTTACACACATGCCGTAGGCTCACACTCACTCCACTGACCACAGTGTCTGTAGTAAACTTTATTCTTTAAACTATCAAAGGCAGTGTTTGTTATGGCTGTCCCAGATACTGTAAAATTACTCACACAGACCAAAACTCGTGGATTAGAATATGACTACCCGCATGCTCACTACAAGGATCTCGTTGGGCTGTTAAAACACATCACGGCAGATTTGACGAGAGTTTCGGCCGAGTATACCACCACTGAACATCCACCACTCCCTCACGCTGATGGAAAACAAGAACATGGCTTGTTATGAGGCAGCAAATAAAGAGGTCTAAGAGAAGCAGAGAGAGAAAATGAAAGGAAAACACAACACATATATTCCACTGGTCTAAATGGGGCTCTGCAGTTTGAACACAACACATGGACAGTCTTTGGCTGACAGACAGACGGGAAGTAATGAGGAGGAGAGGGGGGGTGGAAGTCAGAGTTGTACAGAGATGTCCGTTGTCTAAGGGTGGTGGTGAGGTCTGAACACAAGCTGGCTATCTGGTGACTGCCAGAGGCTTGAATAGCATCATCAGGACATCTATACAGGGAGGGAGACCCTGCTCTCAGATGAACAACTCTGTATTTTTAGCTTTTCTGGAAAGTTTTACTTCATTACTCTGTGCCTTGAAAAATGTGCAAAACAGTTTAAAAAACATCTCTACAACTTTCCGTGCACGCTCTGATGCTTTTCACTTTTCTCTCTCCTGATGTTCTCACCCACCTCTTGCCTTTGTCTCTTTCACTGTGCACATCCACATCTGGATGATGTGTGTTAAACCCACAGAAAGAGTCACTGACGAAGGGAGAGGGGGCTTAAGAAGCGGACTCACCGCATGGCTAACAGTATTTAGACTGGAATCATGGTTATGTCTTTATTGTAAACTCTGACAGAGGCACACAGGTACAGACACAATGGGGCTCTTGTTTTGCCTGCGCAAACCGAGACTTTAAGCACCAGTGACGTTGTCTTCTTCACACTGACATGTTGCAACATGTGCAAGCACACATGGACCTGAGCTAAAGGTAGGAGGAATAACAACAAGAAATGCATGAATACATGTGTCAAAATCTTTTGGATTTAACTCTTATTTTGAAGATTACCTGCAGGACATTTTCACAGTCAACTTGAGGATGACATTTTCTGTCCAGCCATGTTCGGATGTGCCTCCAACTATTCTGATACTTCTAAATTATCACAAATACACAGGAAGCAGTGACAACAAAAACTGCATTTCACATATCTGGAATAATCATCAGAACATCCTGCTGCTCAGGATTAGTGTTTAGTTTTATCTGATGTTGTTGAATCCTCCCAAGAATGTCAGGTATCTGTACGGTATAACACAACTTGCACTGGGGATCTGGGTTTTGAGACTTCAACACAGTGAGCGAGCAGAGCCTTTAGCAAATTATAATATCAGGCTAAATGGCACAGACTCTTCATTTTATTTAACCTGTCACTGTTGCATGAATACCTGCAGCTAAATGTCAATCCCCGTGGTCCAACTGTGATTAATCATCCCACCCCTATAAAACAAGAACCAACACAGGAAACACTCCCTGCTGTGTATTTGATGGAGAAACAGTGTGTTTCTCTATCCCCAAGCTCTAATAAATACAAGGCCTTGGCTCCAACATGAGTTCAGTATGTCAGTATCTCTCTCTCTCTTTGCCCTGGGCACAGTCTTGTGCTCTCTCTCTCTCTCTCTCTCTCTCTCTCTCTCTCTCTCTCTTTTTCTTTAATTTTCTCTTGGTAGCCTGGTTAAAGTAGCTGGTCAGGCCACAGCAAGTCATTATTATGGGAATATTTCCCTGCTCATCCCCTGAAGCCACCATCCTTTCATTCACGAGAGGACCTTTGGATCATGTTGCCATGAGCAGGTGGACGGCCTCAAGCATGAATGCTGTTTACAGAGCAAAGCCTGAGTCTATAATACTTGAATAAGTACAAGAGTTTCCTCTTCACTATCAAAGATTATGTTTGGCTTCAGCTTATTCTATAAGTTGAAGTAGTGTATAGACATTTCCTCATGAGTGAGATGACGTAGTGCATGTAGTGAATATATGTGAGCCTCTGTCTAAACAAAGGTGATAGTGCCCTCATGTGGTGTTTTAAGTCATTACAGTTCTGGAAAAATCCTCACATCCATTTCTGTTTAAAATCAGTCCTTCATACATTTTCATATTGTCACGACTGAACTTATGTTGTAAAATTGTGCTGAGAGTTAATGTCTATGATGACTATAGGAGAGCTGTCTTAAGCAAGCAGTTCTGTTTCTTTCAAACATACAGAGTTTGAATTAGTTCTGGTTTCACAATTGAAAAGTGCATATTTTGCTTATTTTGATCTAAATTTTAAATGTTTTGTAGAGCATTATAGCATCATTCCAATTGTTTTTCTTATATGTTGGGATTGTAGCAGTGTTATAGTCAAGACCACCTGAGCCTAGACCAAGTCATGACCAAGACCAGACTGTATCGAGACTGAGACAAGACCAAGACATTGAGGGGTTAAAACTGACTCAAGACCATACTAAGATCAGATAGTATTGGCCTACTCAGGTAGGTAGCTAAGACGTAATATCTGCTTAATCTATTTGGGTGAGGCACGTTCCCAGATGTCTCAGTAACCATCTTTGATTAAGACCAAGATACCATTCAGAAAGGGGTCTCAAAACTGGTCTTGAGACCACGACTGATCTTGAGCACTACAACACTGGATTAGAGTTTATCCCCCAGGATTTCGTTAAGATTGTTTGGTCAGATTTACTGACTGAAATGCTTGATACGTTTTAGTTTATTGCAGTTCTTGGTTTTATTCCTGCTTTGCCGTCAGCACAAATCCCCTCAGTGATAAACTTCAGTGAGTTTCATGTGTAAAGTTTTTTTTTTGATTCAGTGCACCTGTGATTAATGCTCTTGATGATCCTGTGACTGTTTGTTTGACATGCATGCCTGATGGGTCGCCATAGGTAGCCTTCTGTGTGACCTCTGCAATGACTTATGCGTGTCATATGTCACTGAGGTGCATGTCTGATTTACACAATGTGACTTGTGTGGTTGAGCTATGATAATCACATTATAAATATGAGTAGGCAGGAGAGGCAGAGTGACAGAAGACCCTTTTTATAGTTAATTAATCTGGCTAATGAGAAAATTGAATACAAACGATGATCATATGATCGGTCTAGGAATGTGCTTTATCAGGACAACATGATAATCTTACCTAAATCTCAATTGTTGCACTTCTTATTAAACAGTAATGACTGAATGATCACTATTGGAGAGTGAAGACAGACGTGTAATTATAAGACCACAGACGACTGTACTGTTCTTTATGAGGAAGCCAGAGGTTACTTATAAACCGGCCTGTAGAGTAGAGAAAGCAGCTGAAATGATGATGGATGGATGAATATAAAAAAAAAAAAAAAAGCCAAAGGGAGCAGGAGGGGCTTTAATAAACCAAACAATTATTCCACTTGTTCCTGGATGGTAATAAATATGGCAGGCTCAGAGTATTACCCCCTAGGCATCGGTGTTTAAGGTTAAAGAAGCCCCAGTAGAGTAATTGAGGAAGCATATCAATCTGTAGTGATGACATTTCGGTGTCAGGATGTATGGAGGTGGTTTTCAAATAGACCCCATGTCACATTAGTTATGAATAACTCCTGGTGCTGGCACTAGCTGTGCGTGTGTGCGCCCCTATTGCATAAACAGAGTTTCAGTAACCACTGGTGCTGCTATACTTTACTTTAATCATGTTTATTTAAGAGGGTTGGCTGAATAATCCATTTCTATCAGCTCTTGTTAACTGTATGCACATATTATAACAGTGTTTATTGAGTGTCTGAAAGACCGTGGATTATTTAATGCCACAACAGGCTCACAGCTTCACTCGCAGGTCTATTTCAAGGTTATGTTTCAAAAAGAAGCTCCACAAAATCGGAGTTTTCAAACATTTGATTTACTCTTTGTTGTGCATTCATTCCTTTGGCGAAACCAAATGTCACACACCATGGTCTTTTAAACATGTATGGCGAGGTTTATATTGTGCCTCTTGAGAGGAAAGAGAGGATGAATTAAGTTATGACTAAATAAAATGGATTAAACAGGAGAATATTAATTATAGCACCAGGGGAGAGAGAGCACCACCCTGAATTCATTGACTAAAAAGCTCCAGGAAATCAAATTCACACAAACACCACCTCCTACACACATCTCACTGTCATATATACAACATATATTAATCCATACACAAGTTTGATCAAATCAATCCAACAAGCAGCTCTCTGTTCTGTACATTTTTTTATATATATTGATTTCATTAGTGGTTGGATGTATGGCGCCCGCCCAGCGTCTAATGCATCATAAATCCAAGAGGAGTAGATCTACAGACTGAAGGCATGCATTAAGAGGGAAAGCAGTGGAATTGATGTTATGAATATCACTGTGGTAAAATGATGAAGCCCGGAGAGGCATGAGAGTCTGCTTTGCATATAAAAGTGTTGTCTGTGTCTGTGTGGTCAGCGCTTGTGGGATGTCAGTGTCCTTTCCCTCTCAAGACTTTGCTTTGTGATATGACATTTTCAGAAAGGTCAGAAGCTGAACTTCTCTTTCCTCTCTTCCTCAGTGTATGTTTGTATATGTGTGGGTGTGCAGACATGTTTACGCATATCCATGTTTTCCCACTGTGCATATAAAGTCAATAACCCGCTGTGTGTGACACAGCAGCATATGGCCTCCTGGAGGAGTTGTGGCCTGACAATCTGGTGCTGTTGACATTTCTCATATGGAGCTTCTGAGATTCACTTGCTGTTCTCTTGATAGCTGAATTTATGACCCCAAGCAATCAGCAATACAAAGGGGGAGAGGGCCATCTAAGAGACACGCACAGCATGAAGTAAGAAAATCCAGAAATGGTTCAGTACCATGCAAGAATTTCACGCCAAAGTGTGTCACTAAAATGTATGTGTGCTTGATGCTTAGAGATTTTCATGCATCACAGACATATTTCATCTTGAATTATCTCATGATATCAGACAGTTTTATATTCCTTAATATTCTAAACCCACAATCCAATAACTGAAGAGTTTTCTCCTCTGATGCAACATTCAGTGTTGGAAACAGCCACCCACTGGCTTCATTAGTGAGATTTTACTCAGGGAGGGATCGCAGGGAAGGATGTTTGTGTTTGAGATTGTGACAGTTTATTTGGAGCTCAGCACTGTGGAACAAATTTTGAAAAACATTTATTTCCCAATACAAGAGCAACCTTTTGAAACAGGAGGTTAAATGCAATGTGTTGACATTACAACAAACACACACTGTGTCTCTCTTTCAAATAGAGACATTTATAAGAAGAATTGCCAGGTATGAAGGAATTTGGTACATACTCCCTTCAGGATGATCTATGTTAACTTTGCTGCTCTTTCAACTTCTCCTCTAGCACCATCATCCGATCAAGCTTTAAAGGTCCCGTGTGTAAGATTTAGGAGTATCTATTGGCAGGAACTGAATATAATATTCAGTGGTATGTTTTCATTTCTGTATAATCAGCTGAAAATAAGAAAGAAGAGAAAATTTGTCATTTATATCTGCAGCAAGAGCAGGTCTTCTTTCATGTTGAACCGCCATTTTTTTTTACAGTAGCCCTGAGCAGACACTGATCTAGATATGGCCTTTTGCTTTTTATGTGATTTTTGCAGCCAGAGTTTTGTTTGAATTTAGTTTTGGGGCATGGGAGAGTATTCAATTTGCAACTTCACTGCTAGGTTCTGCTAAATCTTACACACCGAACCTTTAAAATTTGTGCAGTTCACTGGTTTATGACTAAATATGTGCTAAACATTCCCATTACACACAGCTTTACTTTATTTTGTGTATTTTGCCATGCCTACAGTGCAGCCTCACATGGCCATTAGCTTATCTAAAGGCTTTTAGTCTGGTTCACAGCCTTATCATACAAACTTTGAGTTCATTGCAAAGACCTGGATCGCCTGACACAGCTTTACAACAATGTTTGTTATGGCAAGCAACACAAGAGGCCAACAGCTTGTAAAGAAATCCACACTGCAACTGTATTATTCAAACAACAGACGGAGCTAGTAGCCAACTAAAATGTCTGTCACCATCCTTCCTGTTCAGATACCTCTGTCAGGAAAGTGGCAAATCGAAGTTGCTCAAAAGCTAGTTGCTGGTGGTAGCTCAAAGTCCTGCTGGTTGATGCCAGTGAAGACCAGTACCAGTCTAAAATAAGAGTCCCCCAGTTGGTACTCCTTACTCTGAAAGTTATTTGCAGGCCAGCAAATAGGCAAGGCTGCTTCAGCCAAGTTGCTAAAACAGAGGCTTGGGTTGGAAGCAGATAATAGAGGCATGGGAGAATGATTTTTACATATTCCTTATCGAGCTCTGGAAAACTATTCAATGTGCCAGAAGGCAGAGGCAGAACGTTGCTTAGTGTGTCTTTGTAGAAGCATGGAAATGCTGACATTGACGGGAGAAATAAGTTGGAAGGTGTAAGAAGCAGTTTGAGAAAGAAAGCCCTGTAGACACATCTTTTATTCAGGAGAAAAGGGAGGAAAATGTTGTACTCTGAGAATATTTCCTTGGCAGTGGTGGCTGAAATAGAAATCCATCAATGTCAAGGCAGTGGGCATGGATGCAACCTGTCTGGATAAGGTTGAGGTGCCGTGATTGAAAGGACTCTTCAGTGTCACACAGAATTTAGGAGCTGCTCCATTAGCAGATGTTGGAAGGAAAACATTTTGGTGATTTTGTGCTCAGACATATTGCTGACAACTCAAACTCCCTTCCTCTGAAAGCCCGTGACAAGGTGCTGGAAAGGAAACTCTGGCTGCCTGTCAAATAGATTTAAAAGTAACAACGTAGACTGTTGTTGGTTTTCAAAGCAGAGGCAACATCTTTTTACCCTTTCACAGTCTGTTGAAAGGTTTGAAGTTTGCTTGCTTTGTGGATTAGGAAAAAGGTCACTGACCAAGGATCCCAAGGTATCTTGCAGGAGGTGATGTGGGAGTCTGGACTCTTGGGGCTTCAGCAGCCAGCTGTTCAGTCATTGTGCACTCAGATATACTTATTATTAGTTATTATTATAAAATTATTAGTTTTATTAAGGGAGCCACTGGACTCTCTGACAAGGAGGCCTCCCTTCTGTGTGGGATTTACACATTGCTCATTAAGGAAGGAGGTCTGGAGAGTGTTCAGTTCAGTGATGAGTAAGGTGACGTAAGATATTATAAGATACTATTTTTGTGTGCTCAAATGAATTAAAAAAATGGTTGGTGATTTTTTTTTTTTTTTCGCTTTCTAGCCAGAGAGTTATATGAGAAGATATCTACTATCTGTTAAATATAAAGCCACAGCTTGCAGCCAGTTAACTCGGGTTACCATAAGGTTGTTGTTTTACAAGAAGTTTATGTGCTGGACTATTTCAGCAACTTCCTGGAGTCTTGTCATCACAGAGGTTGCCAGGCAACCAGCGGAAACCTGAGGAAGTCATTACAGCTGACAAGCTATAGTAAGCCTGTTACCTAGGACAGACCCGAGCCGGCTGATTCCCACTGTCTTCATGCTATGCTAAGCTAAGCTGGTGGTGGTATTGCTCTTCCCATCGAACTCAGGAAACCAAATAATATCCCAAAATATTAAAATATATCTTTATTTCCCCTCTCCTTTCCACAAGCACACAAACATTAAATATGATTTATGGTCAGTATCTTCAGCAGAAGTCTGATAAGTGGTTACAGTCCTCTTATATTTCACTGTAATAACACAAAGTGCAGTTTGTGTATTTTAGTGATGGGACCAAAGCCTGTGGGAGCAAACATAATGGCTCAAAAAGCTCCGTGAATGATGAAGCCCATTTTTCATCAAGCCATGATTGATCAAGCACTAAATGGGAAATGGCAGCTGCAATAACAACGCAAGAGGATAACGTGTGGGATGAGTGGACATGCAATGTTGCCTGCTATACTTTTTATATTGTACAGGAGAAGTGTTTCACTTAATGATGCATCCTCCACTAGCTCCAAACAAAGCTGTCATACCGTTGAAAGATGATAAACTAGTAACTTGCAGTGGTAAATGGTTTTGTCTCTGAGGTATGAAGGACAACGAAACACAACTTTGTAATCTTACACACTTATTTGACCCCATGTATCTCAAGCGGACACAGTCTTTTGTGTGATGAGCTGTGACGTGCTGATTCAGAAAAAAAAAGTACGTGACAAAACGCAGAGGAGTGGGGAACTCAGCATATCCAAACAATAAGCTGCATACCTTTTGTATGTGGTAGATGTTGTTTGAAATATCCGCCTCATTCTCATTTATGTTAAGAGAATCCCAGGCCTTCTCCTTCCTTTTCCTACGTGCGAGTCTGCGACAGTGAGATCCTCTGGAGGAAATGCACTGAGGCCTGCAAACAGGCCAAGTCTCAGGCCAAAGAGGGGGGACAGGACAGGAAGCTCAGATGCTTACATAACAGCCCTATTGAGGGGATTGGTATTTGACCTGTCACATAGCAATCTCTTCCATCAGCCTCTTACTCTCACCCCCGTCCACAACCTCTGCTCCTACATGTATCAGGTTGGCCATGCCTCGGCGAGAGCTGACTACAGTATGTTTGTCTGATGGGGACTCTAGACTTTAACGTTCAGACCAGTGGTATGTAAACTGATTTCTGTCTGCATAAATATTTAGATGTCTCCTCACTACCATTTTTTCCCCCCTCCGGAGTTAAATCCAACAGGTAGTGTCGGCCTTAAATTTGATCACCCTCCAAGCATGGGTTCAAAGGGGCGCTCTGCCATTTAATAGAAGCCAATGATGTGCGGTTCTCCTTTAAGTCTGGGTGAGATTGAAAAACGATAAGGAGGCTATTAAAGACCTTCCTCCAAGAGTGAGAAATCCCGGTGTCTCAGGGCTTCTTGGCTACCAGTAGCAGCAGCCTTGTCGACCCCGCACGGCTGTATTTATAGAGCGCTGCGGATGAGTCATTTGGCCGAGTGCCCACTCTTCGTTCGCCAGATTTACAGGTCCCCTCTTTGGGGAGGGCAGCTTGATTTACGAGGCACCCCCTCCCCCCTACACCTCCACCACCACCAGCTCCCACCCCACCCCTCTCACTTCCTTCAGAGACAAGCAGACACACCATCTTGCCTTCGGCTTGCTGTCTCACTCAGTTTCATTCGCTCTCGCTCTCTCCTACACTTCTTTTGTGTGTTTCTTAGAAATATGCTCTTTCAGCTCCTTTGTCAGAGGTGTGTGTAGAGGAAAAAGCTTCCTGAGAGGCAGACGGACCAGCCATAGACTAAAGTTGCCTAAGTGCGCCGGGTTGGTGTGTCACATTGACCTGCCTTTGACTTGACAGAATGAAGTTTTAGGGCGAAAGAGTTATATGAGGTGGAGGAAAGCGAGAAGCGAAGGAAGGAGGGGGAGAGTAGGAAGGACAGTAGAGAGAACAGTGGAGTGTGTTTTAGGAAAAACAGAAGGAGATAAATCTATCTGTGGCACAGATCAAGAACAGATGAAGAAGTGGCACTGGGGGGCCAGCGGTCAGCAGCGACAGCGTGGCTTTTGCTCCCTCCACCTCCAGCTGAGAAGGGAGCACGTCTTCCTCTGCACCCCATGGATCTTAACTCCAACCCAGGTTTGTCTCTTTGCATAACAGTAATGAATACTAACACGTTTGCATCTGGTTTGGACCGTTTCATCACGATGGCAGTGATATTCTTAGACTTTGCACTGTCTTTAGTTTCAGTTCCGACTGACGGAAGCAGTGGAAGGATTTCTCAGGCAGCTTTACTTGTCTTAAACTTAAGACACAAAGCTATTTGCAGATGAGTTGCAAATTACGCTCTCTTCTCTTCTCATTGAGAAAGTGTCTTTTCCATGCGCTGTCCATTTGTCATTTCAGCAGACGGATGTTTGACAAGTTACAGTTTATAAGCTTATGTTTATTGCTGCTGTGATTTCAGATGAGCAGTTTATGATGCTCACATTCCTGACTTTCCTACAGTCGTGGTGACATCTCTGCAGCTTCCTTTTTATTTGTCCTCTATACCAACATCTACAAACATGCTTGCAACAATATTGGAGTTATTATTTCTGACAGTATGTTTCATTTTATATGCATTAATGTTAACAGGCTTTGCTCTGTGCTAAATATCTTGATTTAGCTCGATGACGAACATGTCTTTATTTTAATTTTCAGTGCATTACATTTTCTACACACTGCTGTTCTACTTTTTATTAAGGAGATGGTGTCATTTGGTGTGGCTTATAACTAAAAAGAATGAGAATATGTTTTAGTTCTTAGGCTACCAGAAACTGCACGCAACATTAGGCGCATTAACAATGTCGGACACAGATTAGACATTTAGAAAACAGAGATATCAAGGCGTATTTATTCCACACATTCACTCTCAAAACCTGGCACCTGCTCAGTCAAAGATTGAGGTGTGCTAGTAGCGGAGAATGTAACCATGAACCGTTTGCCTAAAGCAGAGATGATGAGTGAGCTACAATCTTGTATCACTCAGGTCAATTTATTAGATTTCACGCAGCTCCCTCTGGAGACACAAAAGGCTTCATACGATTGTTTTCCCAAATATAGTAGCACTCTCTAAGACCTGTACACAGACTTAGATGTGTAAAATCAGCAGAGTTCCCAAAATTTTGTTAACCTGTTGGGTTAAGCATCTCCAACAGTACATAATCGGGATACTAAATACAAAGTTTAGCAATTCCTATACGCTAATAACCTGTAAATATTAAGTTATACTGTAGGGTTTTGTCCTGCACTGCACACTGTGGAAACACCACTGAAATGGTGTGAACAAGTTTTAACCATTGGAGCCTTTTGAATAACTTGTATGACAACACAAGCTTTTAGTTCCCCTGTAGTTTAAAGGCCACCCACATGTATTGTTCTGGATATGTAGCTTTTAGAAAAAAAAAAAATCTTGCCAGAGGAAGAAAAATCATGCTTAGCAAAAAAAAAGAAAAGAAAAGAAAAGAAAAAGCTGGGTCAAATTTCACTTTGCTTGGCTGCTTGGGGCAGATAACAGAACACACTCCTGAATTCATGGCTCCAAGCCTCCCTGTAAATCTAAAGCTGCTCTCATGCAAAACTTTGAAGCAACAGATGGGAGAGAAATCGGACAGAAGAAATACTGTATATGTCGAATGTTCAGGCAGGAATGAGACTTCAAGAAAGAGGAAAGACGAGAGGTGTTTGAAACATTGAAAACAGTTGGTAAGTATAACAAACCGATTCCTATTTAGTTTGAAATTGTTAAGCTAAGCAATTATTGTGAACACTGTCCAAGGATTTCCTAAGCCTCACATAGTTGTAACATCTAGACGAATCATTCTTGGCTGCATTTGAATATTGGCCTGCATATAACCAGTCTATGTGATGATTGAACGAGTAAAACATCCAGCAGCTTAGTCTCTGGAGTTTCACAGGAGATGTTTGTGAAACTCTCCACCCATTGTCTGGCAAAGCAAATGATTCGGAGGCCAGTTTGTCTCATACTGCAAAATCTACTGGTTGAATTCAACACGTCTCATTACTTGCCTGAGGCGGCAGCGAGTAATAAAACTAAGTGACAATAAGTGAGCATGCCTAACAGTATTAGCCAATGAAGCTTAGTTGTGCTAACTAAAAACAAAAGTATGTAGAAGAATGTTTGACTGGTATGATCTGACAATTTAGAGACTAAATGATTCATTAACTGAGGAAACAATCAGCAGATCAATCAATCATCAAAATAGTCGCAGAAGACCATTTCACTTTTGCTAAGGGCATCAAAACTATATTCTGTGATTCTGTGATGGATGTGCATTAGTAGTAGCCACACCAGAGACTGTAGTTAATGAAAGCTTTATTTATAGGACAGCTTTGAACCAGGAGAACTGACCGAACGACATCAGCAAAACTCCAGCGATGCGCTCTCAAACACACACACAAAGAGCCAACCTCGTCGTCAGCATTTCTCTGTCTCTCCACTTAGATCACCACCAATCTTTTTCTTTGACCCAGCTCCCCTGCACTCCGTCTGCACTGCGGCCCTCCCAAACCGGCAGTGCTTTGGCCAGCTTTGTCAGAGAAAACAACGAGGATGTGGAGCGGCAACGTAGACAGGATTGCTGCGATGGCCAAAATGAAAACACGCTTATCTTGCCGGAGCTGATGGGCGCTGTCCATTGGCTGTCCAAATAATTGGGCAGTGAGTCAACAGGAAGTTTTATAGTGCGTGCCTTCTGGGTTTGGCCAACAAGCAGATATGTGTGTAGAAACACACACCAAGAATAACTGGCACAGACAAGCCTGAGTTTATTACACACATGCTTCTGCTCAGGGAACACATTCACTATTTTTGCACTGAAAATGGTGTCATTCGTCCGTGTTCCACCTCATCAGTCACTAAGTGTAGATATGAAGTGATGGGAAAGGCTCATGCAGGGTGATGATTGATGAATGTCAGATTTATCTTTACTTTCTATCACAATAATGTTCACCTCTGGCAGCCCCTTCAATCTCCTGAAGCAATCTAGGAAATGAAAATGTTGATTAATGCTTCTGTGACACATAACCAGAGTGAATTCATTTTATAATGAAATTACTTCATGTGAATGAAAATCATGAGAAGCATTTTTCTTAAGGAGCTGTCAGCCTTTTTTCTTTCCTCCACATCTTTGTTGCATCTCTCTGCACCCCCCCCTTCCTTCTCTTTGGTTCTCATGGGGAAAGACAGAATAAGTAAGTTACTCTGCCTCAAGTAGTCACACACTAAACCAGAAGTCAGGTTTCTATAACCCTGTCTGAAAAGTTCAAAGGCCAGGCTGACTCAACCTGCCAATTTTGGCTGCGGGGAGTGCAGGTGTGCATCTGCCCTGAAGCCCTCATCAGTGCTGAAAGGTGATATTAGAAGGTATTAGTGAGCGGAGCAACAGCTACTTTGTGAAGTCCACTCCTTGTTTCATTCTTCACTGAGAAAGCCAGGATGTTTGTCGACATCTTTTCCTTCCAACATAATTGTCACTCGATGTTTTATCTTTTTCTTTATCGTAGCAATCAAGATGGAAGCTGTAATATCACAAACATTTGTAAACAAAGATGCTGATTGAGGTGAATGACATGTTACCCTGCAGAAAATCTCACCCTTTGATTTATGGAGCAGCAACCGTACATGCATCTGTGCACATATGAGCACTGACAACATCCTGCATCTTAATCAAAACAGATTCACATATCGCTCCAACTTTGTGAGAGATCATTCATTTTGGGTCGCAGAGTGCACGGCTGAGTATGAATTCCAGGCGTGCACAATAAACACACTCACAGTCTCACGGCTCTGAGTGCGTGATATATACTTGAATTGGTGATCTGTCATGGTGAGATATGTTTACACAACCTCACATGCATGTTACAGCACATACACACAGCGCAGAAACACTTACTCTGTCAAACACATTGCAGCCCAACAGAGAGTATAACTGTTTACTTTAAGTGCGTCTGGCTGTACCTGAATCATGGATTCTTTGACAATATGGTGATGACATGTGCATTAAAAGCTGGTGTCGGGTTGCCTTTAGAGAGCTCTCCTGCAGAGCCACTCAAGGTTTTTACTCTTGGATCTGAATGCACTGCACCTTTCCAAGAGCTTCCTCTGAAGTATCAGTCTGCCTGTATCACTGATGTAATGTTTCAGCCTTCCAGCATTGCGTGCAAGTGTTCAAGTGACAACAGCCGCCAGCCCTCACCAAAACTCAACACTCCTAACATTTTAATGGGATACTGATCCCCCCCACAGTCAGTAGTCGCTGAAGCTGTCAGTGGTCTAAACGGCTCACTCGTAAGGATTTTGGTATTTTAACAAACCTCAAAGTGTTGTCATGCATAGTTTAAAGATGTTTGGAATTAGTATAGAATTAATCTCACGTTATACTGCGAGTCACCACTGAAATAAATAGCTGGAACAAAATGTTTGTGGTTTCATGCCAATGGCTAAGAGCTTCCATAAATGTCATTTGTGATTTATACTTACAGTTGTCAGTTTTGGCTTTAAACAAATCAAATACACATTGTGTATGTATGTGTATTTACTACAGGTCACGTATACTAATGGCCATGACAATTTTCCAAAGCAAAACAGAGTTTATTTTAGATTGTTTGATTCAAATTTCCTGCCCTAAAGGCTGCCACTGGTTTCCATTTCAATGAAGTATGAACACCCCCTTTAGGAAACTAGCTCAAGATAATAATCCATCATAGCAAACATGATGTACTGTATTCTTTTCTTGTCAGAGTAACATTGGAAAAAGAAGGTGGCAGCATGATCAGTCTCAAGTCTTATCATATTAATTTATGTTCCAACACAAGTTCTGAACTATAAGTCAAGTCTGAAGTGTGTTTCCTTCGAGTTGAAGTTGAAATTGATTCCCCTTACATAATGGTATATTTACAGCAGGCTTGGCAGGACACACAGACATAGCTCTTAGCTTAGTTGGCATGAAATCAGAACAGAGACACTTGGCTTTTTGACAACCTTGTGACCTCCATGAACGGACTGACCCATTGCTTCCACGACTGCCCTCACAACAACTCATTATCTCGCTCATACTCAACAGCTGCCTTTGACCAGTGCAGTTCACTCCCTTGTGTTTGAGAACATGGAGTGACTGAATAATAATAATAATAATAATTTGTTTTTTTATTAAGGAGATTCTTTTGAAAGAGATTTAAAGGCATTGCGTTGAAGCTTTAGAACCAAAGTAGTAAAGGGCATCAGGTTTGCCTTTCAGTGCCAAAAATTATTACTGTTCTCCATTTTTTTTGGTGCCATGATTACCTTCTTCCCCATGGGCGCCTATAGAGGGACAGCCAAACAACCCTTATCCCCTTTGACCTCCCCACTCCTATTCACTCTGTTACTCACTCAGCATCAGATTGTAATCGATAGCCATAGTAACTCTATGGCGTCAGTGTTCTCCACCAGACAATGTCTTTGGGGACTCAGGTGGAGGCTAATGTTGTGGTGTCTGCCTTCAGATTATGTTGATTGACAGACAAGGACCACCGTGACACCAGGAAGAGAATTAGCCATCGATACCTTACAGGGGGTCAGGTGGAACCGGACACCTATCGATTCATGCAGAGTCTGTGCAGAAATGTAAAAATGTACAATGTAAAAGTTGTAATGACAGTTTTGGATATGAAAGAGTCAGATTTGGTATCATCATTTGAATTATTCTGTTTTTTTACATTTTCATATCATTATCAACCAAATATATTGTCATTTACAATTGCAGCTTACATCATTATCAGTTAATTTGTCAAATATTGTTCCGATCAAGTAATCCTTTATTATATAAAATGTCAAAAAATAGGTGACATCCACAGATTTTTTATTTTGTCTGACCAAAAGTCCAAAACATAAAGATATTAAATTAATGATTACATAAAATGGAGAAAGTAAAAATAGTGGTTATAGTAGTGGTGGTGAATGTAGTTACCTAATTTCATGTTTTCATATAATTATCAACCATCATAATATTCAGATGATGGAACTTTATTGTCATTGTAGAGCTGCAACTACCAATTATTTTTTCATTATTCATTCATTCATTCATTCATTCATTCATTAAATTATTATTATTGATTATATTTTTAATATTTCTTTCAACTAATTAAGTAATCATTTAGTCCTTTAAAAGCCAGAAATGTTGATTAATATGATTATTATAAGCCCAATTTATTCAATTTTAGTCAGTCAGATTATTTGATTATTTATTCAGTATTGTACATGATTCTTTCTGACCTTTTAAAGTCTGCACAAACAGTTAGTTTAGATTTGTTGATACAAAACAGTATAATACCATACCAATGTAACATACTATTCAGGTAATAATATTAATGATAATAATGTTGTGATGTAAACTGTTAATGTTGTCTATAACTCATATTAAGGCTTATTTGAGTCCACGTGCAAAAAGTCAATATTACATCATTACGCTCTGAATAGTTTGAGGTTGAGGATGTTCACAAAGCACTGCAGTGTGAATGGGACATCTCATGTTTGCTCACGGGGTCATGCCCTGTGTCAAACCAGTGGCCTTTTTAAACCCAAGCCTTCAGAGAGATCTGCCTATTGTTCCCATTACAGTGCTTAAGAGAAGTATGTGCGTGTGTGTGTGTGTGTGAGTGTGTGTGTGCGTGTGTCCTCCCCAACCCCCTCTTCAAACCTCACCTCCCTCCCCTTCTTCCCTTTCTCTTTCACACCCTCTCAGCTGTGCTCACTCACTCATTCTGAGCCAGGCCACAAACTGGCAGCGTACCTCCCCAGTCAGGAACTCCCGTCCTCAAGTTAACCTAGGTGGCCGGGACTTTGTAACTTCTTCTTTATCTGGACTGTGTAGGAGACATGGAGATGGTTCATCAGGCGAATTTTAGTTTACCACAGTACGGATTATCTGATTTGCTATCCTCACATCAAGGTAACAGTGCATTATTTGACTATTTCGAGCCTGTTGATAACCTTATATGTATCTCTTTACTGCAAGGCAATGGATGAATTTCTCCAAACGTACACTGACGTCTTTACTACAGACTTCTTTGTTGTAACAGCTGCACTTTGCAGAAGGATTAGATCATGAATGAAACTCTGTGAATCAGGGCACTGTCATTTGTAAAGCATAGATGAAAAAGGATGTAGATTTTGTCTCCACTTTAAATCCTCGTCATCATTGCGTATGAATGAACATTTTGCATTGTAGTCTGGTTTGTCGCTCGGTGAGTGACTTCCTGTTCTGTTGGAGGTATTTATGATGTGTGGACTTCTGAGAAGACTATCATTAGACACAATATTGAATCTCAACTTGCCCCTGCTTGCATGCAAACAAGAAGACTCATGCAGACAAGAGAGAACAGACACTGATGTATTCATTTAATCTCCCTCTGTACACACACACACACACACACACACACACACACACACACTCACACACTCACACACTGGGAGAATTATGACACATATTTTTGTCATTTAAAGCTAAACAAGGTAGTTACAGTGTCTGCATTGTTTTCTGGGCCAGCAGCAGCTGCTTCCTCCACTTGGCAAGCAACACAATCAAAGTCTGGAAGAACTTAACATTTTCACAACAAGTCTCCCAGAAAATGTATTCCACTTTTCAGTATACTGAATCATTTCAGGTCATTTTTACCACTTTAACACCCACTCCCTTTTTGGGTAATGTCTGCCGAAATGAAAACAAACCTACCATTTTTTTTTATTCTCAGACCCATGCAGTGAGGCGAAAACAGGTTTTTCATGGATTTGTCACATTGTTGGACTGTTTTAAAGGTAATCTCTAGTTTTTCATGCAACTGCTCTGTTGCCTTAAGAACTTTTTAGTTGTTGTCTATTTCTGTTTTTACTCTGCTCTGTGAAGCTCTTTGGGCTACAATTCTTTATGAAAGGTGCTACATAAATAAATAAAGTTGAGTTAATGCAATGGCATATTTTTAAGGTTTCAGTCGTATATTTTGTATCGTGCCTACATACTTTTGACAACCGTGCTTTCTTTTTTAAAAGTAACCACATTAGAGGAATCATTACAATTCAAAAATATGTTTATTCACTTCTTTTTCTTTACTTTAGATGAGGAGATCAAGACCAATTTTATATCTGTTTGTTTGATATAAAGCTACATCCAGGAGACAGTTAGCTTAGCTTAGCATAAAGACTGGAGGCAGGGGGAAACAGCTAGCCTAGCTTTGTCCAGAGGTGAAAAGTTGCAAGTTCAATTATTTTTCGGGTTTAAAAAACAACGGTTTATGTGCCAGACAATTTCTTTGTGCTAAGCTAGGGTAACCGTCTCTTGGCCATAGTTTTATATTTTACAGACAGATTTGAGATTTTCTCTTCTGGCAGTAAAGTGAATTTTCCAACTAGTCTAATCAATACATACACTTTATATGTCATGTTCTATTTTACAGTACTGGCAATCTGTGGCAGTTTTTCATACCGTGGCATCCTGTGATGGTGACAGTGGATGCTAAAAGATGAATTCACAAAATTGAACTATTATTTATACTGTCACCCAGTTCAGCGCTCTACATGTTGTGTTGTTTTACAGGACCTACTTACAGACGTACAGGTCAGAGTGAAGTGTATCGGGGCTCCAGGTATTTGTGAGCAATTACAGCACAGTGGGATCCTTTGTTGTCTCCCACCTGTTTTGAGCCATTTGTTAAAGACTGGTCTGCAGCTGGGTTTGGCCACTCATTAAGGCCGGTGGTCAAAACTGGAATGAACAGTTGTTAGCTGTTTGCACTCAACCCAACTCTCATAGTAATTATGACACACACACACACAGGGGGCAACTATAAATAATGGTAAAGTTAGAGATAATTTAATATGATGCAAGTGATAAGTTTTGTTTGAGGATAAGCTGTTATGTTATATTGTATGGAGAATATTGTAAATGGAATTACAGTTCAGAATTGAAAGGCATTGTTGCTTTTCCTGAACTTTTTCATGAAGTCTTAAGGTGAATAGAGAAACTTTTCTGTGTGTGCCTTCTTTATTAAAAGCTGTACCAGCTTGCACATCTCTGTGAAGCTGATTGTTCACCGCATAGCTCATAAAACTTTAGCGCAGTGCGCCGGTGCGTGGTGAATTGGGGGAATTGTGACAGCCGTCATGGTTGTCTCTTCAGGTACAGTCGTGCTATAAGTAAAGCTCTTCAACTGTCGCTGGCAGCGGACTCCTGCTAGGATTGGTCTCATTTAAGAAGAGATGATTGAGGGTTTTCTTTAGACACAGTGCCAGTCACACTACAAGCAGTCTGAGAATTGCGTGGTGGAGAATAATGCTTGCAGGCAGCTTAACCACAGCCGGTAAAGAATCTGTCAAAGACAAGCCTCTGGTCATTTTATTTAGAGGACAGACGTGGAGGATTTACCCACAGGCTCAGCTGGTTTTATCTTTCCACAGTTAATACTTAATTGGCTAAAATCTGAAGCTGTAAAAGTTGCAGACCAGGGATTGAAAAGCTAATATTTGCTCTTCACAGCGATGAGGTTTTTCCTGATTATCTCTTTGTCTGATGGTGGTTTTAACCTGGAGTCGAAGCATTGATTGACCTGTCTGAGATCAGGAGACAATGCTAAGTTATCTTGGAAGGCTGTGTGTTTGTGATTGAGCTCAACAAAAGTCTCCAAACGATTAACACTTGTGCACTCAAAGATTATTATTGCATTTGGCTATAAAAGAGGTCCCATTGAGAGCAAATAATGTTTGCCAAGTATGCAAATGGAACACTATTCATTGATGCCTGGAGCAGTTTACAGCACCTATGTCATTCACAAAGTCATGACTCAATCATTGCAGCTGCTAGATGTAAGTCTGTTTTTCATAGAAACCCCTTTGCTCTGTGTCACAAACAAAATGTAATGCACTTGGCTGGAAGCTTACTAACACATTTCTGCCATAAAGCAAAAGTAACACACAGTAATATCCACGCTAAGACAGCCAGTATTAGTTTATCCTCTAAAGTAAGTCTTGATTGATTGTTTATTGGGTCAACAGTCTGAAAATGGATGTCTATCCTTGTGCTGCTCCTGATATTTGTGGATTCATTTGATCTGAAAAGCAAATGTGTTCTGGCACTACATTTGCATAAGATTAATACTTCATATGGGTTCATAGGTAGCGAATGACTTTTGAGTTTTGTCCAGAAAGTTGTCCACGTGCTAAGTGAGTTTGACATATCGCCCATCTTCATAAACCAAGTGGTCATTTCAGCCACTGTGGAAGAACGCTGAGCATCAACAGGAAATGGCAGGAGGAACAGGAGTGTGTTGTAATAGCCATGGTATGCTGTATAATCCTGTTGCACGCTTGTTTAACAGCTTCACAAACGTTTCCAAAAGGAAATGCTGTCTTTCCATTCAAGTAGTGGAAACACAGACTCTATGTTAGGGGTTGATTGATTTTTAAATATGGACAAAAGCACTCACAGGGGCACTAGAAAAACACAATTACTTTGCATGACAATCAATGCAGACAATGCGGACAGGGTGGAAATGCCTGTGACTGAGATACGTGTGCGTGGAAAATTGGTCAGTGGAACTAATTGGTGTTGGTGAGGAAACCATCGGACAGATCCACTTCAGTGATCAAAACGTGAGCATCAGACTGATGGGGGTTGATTAATATGACATTTTGATAAAAGTGTACATAACTGAGCGTTCTAAACAAAAGGCAGGTCAAGCATTTGAAGGAGATATTGACAGTGGATTTTGCACTCAGACCACGTCAAAATCCGATTGATATGCAGATTTAATTGTTGTACGCTTGTATGATAACAATCAACTTGGTTGTGTTTGCGGCAGAACATTTTCTGAACAGGTTTTGAAGAATTTTACAAAGTGCATGTTTGACAGCAAAAATGTATTTTCCAACCTAATGCTGCAAAAAATGCCTGCACCTGCTGTGACGTGGTAACTTGAGATGTCACTTATATAGAAGACTTCCTTAAAGCTCCAATGTGTAGAGTTTAGCGGTTTCGGATTGCGACGCCTCACCTCCCCCTCCAAGTGTGTTCGAGAAACTACAGTGGTTGCGAACGTCACGGATAATGTAGAAAGCCCTTTTGTCAAAACTTGTCATTTTCAAAAACTTCTTAATGTGGCATGTGTATTACTTTGATAAAGTTGTGCACTTTCTACAACAAGGCAACTGCATTAAACAGTTAATGTTTTAAAATGTACATATTAGGGGGAAAAACCTTAAAGACGTTACCTAACTTAAAGGATAAATGTGGTGACTATTTTTCTTGTTGATGACCAAACCAACAAAACTACCAAAAATACTAATATTTACCTGCGTATACAAAGCTTGATGCAGCACACTGCACTGCGGGACATGTTACATCACTACATACCAATATATCTACCATATATCTTATTGTGCTGTCACATGATGTAAGACATAAGTAACTTCACAGTTGACAACATCAACATATTATCCAGTAATCTTCACTGTGTATCTGTATATGACAACTTAATCTACATTATTTTGTATAGTTTTTATATTTTATGCAGATTAAACATGTAATATTGTTATAGACAATGCCATGACAAAGATGGTTTTGTCTTTTTCAGGACATATACAGCACATGGCAGAGCTTGAAGAGTGTTAATCCACCGCTGAAAATAGTCCACAGTAAATGAACTATTTACTCCTGTTTGAGTTGCATTCACTAAAGTGAAGTGCAAAACTGTTTTCAAGGTTACTCCACCTTTTTTAAGAAAAGCCACTTTTATGTTTGGGAAGCATTTTTAAAGAGTTCCATGCTCAGTAAGCAACAGGAGGCTGGTTTGCTTCAGCCCCTGAAAATCCTTGGCACGGCCCTGTCGGTCTCACACAGTCTCCCTCTCACAGCGGACACACCAACACATCGATATCCTCGCTCTCTCTGAATGAAATCATTATTCTATCAGCCGCTGTGAACAGTTTATTACACGGAGGACTCCAAAACGTGAGCGAGTATATTTAATTTTCCAAAGCTCCTGAGGAAAAACTCGATGCGGATGAAGGTGAGCGGCACATTCACCGGTTAGTTCATCGTTTGTTGACAAACTGGGAATCTGTTGCGCGTCGCGGACAGAAATGACATCGTAGGTGTGAATCCTGCACATAAAGAGGTGAGCTGGAGGCTGAAGCTGCCTCATTTATTTATTTTTACTCATGAATGGACAAATAACAAACGTTTAAATATCAGTATTTGAATGCAGATGTAGCTCAATCATGAATGCTGCTTTGCATGTTCAGGTCTAAAGATGGGGGGGGGGGCTGTGATTGACAAAGTGAATCAATCGTGTCTGCTCCATGTGAAGTGAAATTAATGAGAGCTCTAAGGGGAAATCAATATCGGGTACTGACTAATGACTGGATCTGGAACAGAGGGACACTAAGCCTGCTGTTTAAAGGAAGAGCTTGTTTCCTGGAAAACTTCATTGATGGTCTGTGCAAGCTTTATTCATGCATCTTCACTGTTACTGCTCATATTGGCTGTTTAAAACTATATGCGCAACATTAATCTGCTTTATTATTATTATTATTATTATTATTATTATTATTATTATTATTATTATTATTATGATTATCTGCGACTTATTATCTTGAACCTGGGATATATGAACTGTCAATGTCATAGGTAACAAAAACAAGCATGTAGGACATGTAGTGGTGAAGTTGCATATTGCAACTAACTGGATACCCCTCACCTCACCCTCTCCTTTCAAGGAGGAGAACCTATAGTGGTCCCAAAATTTTGCGGACAATGCAAAAGGCTCTAGTGTTTAGAGTCTGTGTTTGGTTTATCCGTTCTGGGCTACTGTAATGGTGGACTGTGGACATGGTCCTGTGTTGTTAAAAGTATGTAGGCAAGATACAATTAAAAAAATATATGAAACCTTAAAAAATATGGCATTGCATTACCTTTACAATAATCCAACAATGTGACAAATCCATGAAAAACCTGTTTTCACCTCACTGCATGGGTCTGAGAATAAAAAAAAAATGCTAGGTTTGTTTTTCATTTCGGCAGACATTACCCAAAAAGGGAGTGGTAAAAATGACCTGAAATGATTCAGTATACTGAAAAGTTGAATACATTTTCTGGGAGACTTGTTGTGAAAACAGTGACTCCTAACTTAAAACCTCTTTTGACTCTCAGAGACGTATTGGCTGCATTAACTGTAGGTTCATTACTGTCACTTGAGTTTACATTGCCGGTGTTTGTAAAGGGAGCCTATAGTGGATAAACACTGTGAACATGTAGAATGCCGCACAGGGCAAACACTGGCATCTGCTCCCTGCTAATGAGATTTCATCAGGTCTGACAGGGAGCATCAATCGAACTACAGCAGCTGTCCAGGGCCTCATTCTTCATTCCTCAGATTTATCACATTTACCCAAACTTGCAAACGTGCAGGTTTATTGACAGGAAAACAAAAAAGGTTTTAGGGTGAAGCCATTACATTGCATTACATTATAATCACTTGGCAAGACGCTTTTGTTTGTAGTGGCCACTTAGGAGCATGAGATGGATGTCATCCAAAATTAGGAGCCTATTCCTTTTAAACAGATAACTAAAAGCATCTTCAGTGCTACAGTATCTGTGCAAGTGTTTTGAGATATATTTTTTAAAGAAACAAAACCATACATGAAGAAATGTGTGTGTGTGTGTATATATACAAATGGCTCACTTCTAGATTCATGATGAAAGAGTGTTGCACGCAGGTTGTTGCGAAATCACAGTGATTTGACGTAATTATCACAATTTAATTTTCTTTTCATAATGAAGAGTAACCAATACCTACTGTATTTGTAATAAAATATACAACAAAACTAAAATGAACCAAGCCTTATTTAAAGCTGGTGTGGGAGTCTGGTTTCTGTGGGGACATTACTGTTAGTGATACGTTTTACGTAAGCCGGCATTGATTGGTGGTTGAATTGGTGGAACAACCTTTGCACCGGAGTGGGTTACAGCAACAAGAGGTACAGCAGAATCCATGGCTGGTTCTCACTGCCAGAAGGGGGAGACAAAAGTTCGACACTGTAGGTTTAATTTAAAATACTGAGCAAAAAGACATAAACTCAACTAAGATATTCACACTGTTAACATACCAGTGGAGCCAGAACATAATGGATTTTAACCTGACATTAAAATGGGTTTTAGTATAGATTAGAAAGGTTTCTTCTTCATAGCAGGTGTCTGACTACCACTGTATAGTCTCCATTGGGAGCCACCAGTAGTCATGCACCATTCAGAAACAAAAATTAGACATATGTCCAGTGACATAGCGTGCGTGCATGTTCCCAACACACCACACACCAATACTGATCAGTGTTTTAATCTCTACTCATTCTGTCTGTATTTTCAAAATAAGAGCACACTGTTTTTAAT
This sequence comes from Larimichthys crocea, assembly GCF_000972845.2. Lineage (NCBI taxonomy): Eukaryota > Metazoa > Chordata > Actinopteri > Sciaenidae > Larimichthys > Larimichthys crocea. The sequence goes on from NC_040019.1 coordinate 11,430,488, forward strand.
GGTTCACCTAATCCAGGATTAACAAATAATCTTACTAACTAACTATTTGGACGAGAATAAACATTATATTAGCCTGATGACAACATGGTAAACTGTGCTCCTTACTAAAAATATTGATATATTTACCTTAATTACATAGTATTGACATTGTTAAATTAGTCTATAAATCTCAATAGTAGTAGTATTTTTCAAGAAGTTGTTGAATTCAATGAGAAATGTGTCTCTAGTATTATATTTAGTTTTTTTACCATCAGAGATGTGGTTATCTCATTTTAGCAATTTCAACTTTAACAAATGAATGACTCTTTTGGTTTGTGTCATAAAACAGTTTAAGTATAGATTTCTGCTTCATTAGAAGTCATTCGGGCTTCACGGTGGCAAACCTTTTCCCTTCGCTGGCCTTTCATGTTGCGTTGTAGCAGCTAGTCTATAAATATTTTTTGTATGCAGCACGCAGATCTGATCCTGTGGTGCAATCAATGGAACAGGATCCCTGGTGGTCAAAGTCATGAATAATTCAACCATTGTGTGACACATCATTTGTCTCTTAATAGCTCATCTCTTCCTATGATAGAGCAGGTGCATCGCTGTGAAATGCCACGAGTCCTTGTTTGTCTGTTTGTTTCATCTTCATGAAGCTGAGGTAGAGTGGTGCAAATTGTTCTGTTGTCATAGTAATCGCTGCAAGCGTATTCGTCATGTGATACAGGTCCAGACCCTCCACTCGGATCTGTCCGGTATCACATGGCAGCAGAGTGCTTGTGGCCATTATCCACAAGTTGAATCAGGATAGTTGAGACTGCCTCTAATGGAACACGTACTTCTGCCCAGAGATATAAACATTTCTTTTGATTTATTACAGCGGAGCAGTTAAAAGGGCAGTGTGTGTGCATGTGTGTCCAAAATTACCATTTTTAGAGACACCTAGTGGTTAGTTTCAAGTAAGTTATCTTGCCATTCAAGGACAGAAAGTCAGTGCTGTGTTGGTCACTGGAAGGTCAGACATTGTCTGAAATCTTATTATTGAACTTCACTTTTAGAGTATTGTATGCTCAGAGATGATAATCAAAGGATGTTTTTAGGAAGCAAGTCTCACTTTAAATCTGACTTTTATGATTTTGCTGATATCAGAACTAGTTTGTAAACCAGTCAGAGTCCAGTACACAACATGCACAAGTTCAATGTGAAGCCTCCAGCACACATACACTTAAAATGAACAATATTTTTATATTCAAAATTCTTGATCAGCTTAGCAGAAATGCTTTGTTTGTGATTTGTTTGATCCTCTGTGTATTTGAACAGGGGGAGACAAAGAGCGGATGACAGCCAACCATGAGACCTACCTCCTTATGGCCAGCACCCAGAATGACATGGAGGATTGGGTGAAGACGATCCGAAGGGTAATCTGGGCTCCTTTTGGTGGAGGTTAGTATACATGCAAGAATTTAGTGTTAACTTAAAGATGTGAATGAGATCTGATTCGGCGTTCATTTGGATGACTTTTAAAGTGTCCAGTAGTGGTGCTGGAGGATGGATGCGTGTGTTTATTCAATGTGTGAGCAAGCTGCTGATTTCGCCACCGTCTCGGCTCAAGGCTCAACCCCACCAAACTGCTGACTGCGTGCTCTGATCCCACTGACAAAATACTTCCTTTATGTGCCGAGACTGTGTTTAACTAAGCATTGAGAGTTGCTTTGTGCGCAATAATAATGGTGTAACCTAAATCCATTTGTGGGTGCATGATACAGATGGGACTAAGCAGTAGTTTCCAGTAGCTGAAGTACTGTATCTTCAAAGTTCTACTTACTTGTTTGCAGGTAAAACAACAGTTTGCCTTTTCTTCCTCCACATTTTACTTCACATGTTGTTTGCATTCACTTGTACTTCTAAAGCTATGATACTTTTCATATAGAGCAAGTCTAGACTGTACTTTTTATAATAATATTATTATTATTAGATTACTTGACGTCAACATGACATGATGTGTAAATAGCTTAAGTCATGGGAATACTTTCTTTAATATTTTCCTTTAAGTTGTGAAATGTTTGTGCTGCTTAAATCTCAACTTTCATATTTGTGTCATCATCCTGCATGTTTGTTTCCTCTTCCTATCCAGCCTGTTCATGCTTAAAAAAACAAAGGAAATTAAATAATGTGTAAAAATCAACACAAGTAACCAATTTAAAGTAAGGATGTAGTAATCATCAAAAACGCTGTGATTCACAGCCAAAGCGCATGATGTTCTCATGAAGTTGTCCCCGACTTTGCTGGGATCAGTGTGCTGATTACCGAGTCCCCTACTGCGCCGCTATGGTTTGTTATTGACTTTACTGGCAGACAGTGTCCTACATTGTGCATGAACAGGGCGCAAGCGCAGCGTTTGTAGCCGGACGGGCAGTTCAGGCAGCTCTCTGTGACAGTGAATAGATGAGGCTGAGCTGCCCCCTCTGTTTTCAGTGCAGGGAGTTTGATGTCTATTGCAGTTGACTGCTCTTCAAAAGGACGAGCCATTTGTCAAAGATGCCACAAGAAAGGTGGCTCCAAGTTGGAGCGGAGCCGGGATTTCCCTGTCCCCCCCGCTCTCTCTCTCTCACACTCACACACACACACACACACACTTTTTTATATTTTGCAGTAGCAGCAGAGACTAACTGAGCCCTGATTGGCTGGTCTGTGTCCATGAAGTGTGATTAAAAATTCTGTCCAAACAGTGACAGACAGGGAGGGAGCTCTCAAAACGAAGCCCCTGTGTTTGACCCGCAGAAGAGCACGGAGCCCCTGATGGGTTTGCTGTCATGTTGTGCTGAACACTTGCTATGATGTTGAATTAATTACTGGCTAGCTTGAACAAACAGTTGGACAAGAGGGAGTTTGAAGTCAGACCTTTTGAGACATGTGCAGCTGTGGCCTCTCCATCTGGATCTTTGGAGATTTACTTCATGGTAATTAAATGTTTATTTGTGAAGGCTTTGCAATTGAATTTGAACTTTTGTAACGACTGATGCTACACTAGAGACAGTTTTTATTGATTGAATCCATTTTTGTGTCATGGTTGTAGTGCAGTGACAGTGATAAAAGAGGTCATGATAACGTCAATTCAGCCACCAGAGACACATTTTTTTTTGTTGGTTTGGACTAAACACATGTTTCAGTCTGGCCTCAAAAACTTTTGACAACTAACTTTAGTTTAATCCTTTAGTTTTTTTGGTGTAACGTCACAGTTAAAGGTACTTACTAGTCAAATATTGTTTTACTGCCCTTTGGTTGTAGATCCGAGTTCTCCACACCAAACATGACCTCTACTGAAACTTAACTGATAGAGCTTGAAAGCTTCTGAAAGTCCTTTCGTCTTTCAGCGTTGAGCTGATATGATAGTTGACATCAGATCACTCATTATCTGTAATTTGTATTATGCCTCTAAGATCTACGTATTTTGACGCACATTTTGAGGTATCTCATTAGAAAAGTTCGATGGAAACGTCAAAAACCCGAAATAACTTTGCCTCAAAGTTGCAAAAAGTTTTTATACTTGCTTTTTCGAAAAATAGTTCAAACGCTTCATTGGAGATAGAAACACTTTTTCCAACTAAGTTCTGGCATGGAGAACCTTTAACTCGCATGGCTGATGTGATGTTTCAGTCTCCTCATTGCTCCCATGGCTCTATAATACATCCATGATTGCTCTGCCCAGATCTGATATAACCTTCCTCACAGAAATACACGAAACAAACAGAAATGTTTTCTGCATTGTTTTTCTCTGTTTGAGGTTCAACTTTAATTACGTGATCTTGTGTCGACCTCAGTTTCTGCAGTGGTCTGACTGGAGAATTGGCACCACCTACTGCTTATCTCAATGAAACAACTCCTAATAATGACAGTGTATGATATGGCATGTTGATTTGCATTTATTTTCTCTAAATTTGGTTGCAATTTGCGATACATTTGGATGGAAACACAGATGTTTGAGTTCATATACAGACGTGATGAAACATTGTGATAAAATTATGTAACATCCTTAGGAAAATAACATATTATTAAAGGCTGTCTGTGATATTGGATTGAAATATTTAGACATATCTGTCTTATTTTTAATGACATGTTGCAGATTTTATAACGTCATTCTAATACAAACTACAATTCATGCAAACATCAATGCAAAATAAAATATTTATTGTTTATTGTGAGCCTTTGAGGGTTTAGGCCTGCGTGAGTTTGCTTCATCTAATGTTTGAACATTGTATAAGGGCTTCCTCTGACTAATCATAGTCACATATTATATATTTTTGGAGGTGATTGATTTACATGAGATAGTAATATAAGATATGTATAAGCAATATAATTAGACTTGTTTGGGTCACTGTATAGTCTGCGCACAGTTGAGGTTTTGTTGCACTGTATATCTACAGTATATGGTGGGAGTAGCAAACAAACATATGAACACATGCACACATTCTTCATAAGCCGGTCCACACACGCAGCTACATGTGACCCCGGGAAAACATTCCTAGACTCATGACCAGAATGTCTGGAGGGATGACCTTGTTTTCAGTCACTTTTTCTTCATTTCGATACATGTGGATATTCATCACTTTTTACTCTGGGGGAGCTTTACTTATCTATATTTCCCTCTGATCTGTCTAAGATTTTGAAAATGGATACACAGCTTCAAATATATCTCAGGAATTTGTTTACTGTTTTCTTTTATTTGCTGTAAAGATTGAAGTGGAAGAGTCCCTAAAGCAATTTCAGCCAAAGGAGACAGAAAACGACTCCTGTGTTAACTTCTGAGCAGCTTTTTTTTTTTAATGAAAGATGATTTTCTGTGAGATGCAAGTTTGACTGACCTGCTGTCTGCTATCTTTTCTTTTCTATTTTTTTCCTTTTTGTCATGACTGCAAATTCTGAGGCTAGTTTTTGGAAAATGCTAAAATGTAAACACTTCAAATTCTGCGCCTCTGGTATGTTACCTTATCACAAATTTATTAATAGGCGTTTCTTCCAGAAGCTTACAAGTTGTATCAGTTTCAAGAGGGGTGAGTATGATAAAGTACTGCCATATTATTAAAAACACAACTGTTATTATTATTGCATCCACTTGCGTATAATGAATACTGTCCTGAAGTTTAGTAGAAAAGCCACTTTCTGGGTAATTGAACGCAGTGTAGTGATTTTCAACTACAATTTGTTCACATCAACACTCATTGTTTTGAAGCTAGATTTCTTGCTGTGTCAAATGTTGTCAAAAGCACGAGGATCCTGGTAAGCTCAGTCTAATTCAGTCACCGTGCGGTACCTTGTCGTACCACGTGTGTGCATTTGTGTGAGTAGCCTCTGTCTGTAGCTGGAGACCGGAAAAGTATGCAGATCCAAATCTCTCAGGAAGGCTGCCTTAATCCCCTCTTGTGTTGCATCCACATGAGACGGCTGCAAATGGAAATCGGTTTCATTTTTTTATTTTTTTTTTTCTATGTCCACTGCCTCAGACAAAGGGCAAGAGGTGCTCAGCAGGAAGTTAGAGATTTGATCATCAGACTAAAGCTTTGTGGGTGTACATATTTTTTTATTTAATTTTTTTTTTCAGCTCGGACTGCCTAGCCGACCTTATCAGAAACATTTTTTTTTCATTTGATTTAACTGCGCCCTTTGAAGTGCCTTAAGCTGTAGATGCAAGGCTAATGGAGTTTTTTCTTCTAATGCTTTGAAAAATCCTCCTTTCACTTTGGGAGAGAGAGTTTAAATAGTGCAGGATATTAAACATGATTAATATTTCAAAAGAAACTATAATTCATTCAAGAATCAAACCCCAAATATCATACCCGCAAACGCTGGTGACCTTTCTCTCATCTTCTTTGAGATGTTGAAATCCTTGTGGTTAACAGTTGTGATAAAATAAAAGCTTACCCGTTATAAATAAATGTTTCAAAAAAATGAAAACAGAATCATCCAGCGCGGATTTCTTGTAGATTTTCCATTTATCAATCTCAAACCATTAAACATTTTGTGTTTCAGGGATCTTCGGTCAGAAGTTGGAGGAAACTGTGCGCTATGAACGCCGGTTTGGGAACAAGCTTGCCCCTATGCTGGTAGAGCAGTGTGTGGATTTCATTCGGCAGTGGGGCCTTCGGGAGGAGGGTCTGTTCAGGCTGCCAGGACAGGCCAACCTGGTCAAAGAGCTGCAGGATGCCTTCGACTGTGGAGAGAAACCCTCTTTTGATTGGTAAGGAGCGTATGGCTGCTTAGATTTCCTCAGTGCATGTTAATGTGAAGGTGATATCTTCAGACTGGTCAAGTTCTACACCTCTGAAATCACATGGGCGCTCCCTGTTGGCCTGGAACAAATGTCCCAAGAAGTTTACAAAAAGAAACTCTTATCAAGACATTGTGTTAGGGTACATTCAGACAGAATACAGCACGGATCTCAAACCAAATGAAAACTTCTCCGTGTCACTATTTTTCAGCATAAATTCTGAGCCAGACACAGATTTAGAATCTGGGAACATGAAATAAACAAAACCAGAACATGACTGGTAGAGTATAATGGTATAGTCCATGAATCAACCTGGATAGCTTCTGTTTCAGTGACATTTCAGGCTGTCTGTGGAGGTTTGACCTGTCTGATTGTCTGATTGGCGGCTGCAGCGTGTTGTCGGGTTGCGTTTTTGTCTGTGGACAAACATACTACCCCCTTCTAATTGAATGGAAAAACAGTGCTGGATACCCTTAGTGCTATTATTCTCCTTTTGAACACGTTTTCTGTGGTTCACTGACAGATAGCTACGGATGTTTTGCCTTTTAATTTGAAATGATGTTTTGTAAAAACAAAAGAAAGTAAAATCTCATTTAATGGTGCTCCTTCTCATCCCAATTTTACTTCCTTAGTGCGGTGCAGCACTATAAGACACGGCAGTACAAAGTGGTGATCTAATGTCTTTTCACAGCAGACACTTTGATATGTCATAGCAGGAGAGTTGTAATTAATCAGGTTCACAACCAATGCGTTCCTTTTAACTGTGTTGTTTGCTGACTCACTGAGACACATGAAATTGATCGGCCGTTAATGTTATTAGCTCCACCTGTGCTTTTCCAGCCACGATAGAGCTGAGTTTGTTGAGAAAAAAAGCTTCTATAGTGTTAGATATTTCTGAATTACTAAAGAAAAATTAGTCATCTACATGAAAAGACAATCTTAAATCTTTCTTTTCTTAAATGATCATTTGTCTATGTAGTAAGTCCAACTTACTTACAAATTTAAGACCCTACAAACGTTTTGTCCACCCCGACAGGTGTTTTGCATTTGCTTCAATCGATCTTCTCTGGGTTGTGTGTGAAGATCATGTTTGATTTGCAAAATAGGCAGGAACATCCGCAGGCATGGTTGGCGAACGACTGCAACTGGCGAGTTAACGTGCTAGAAAGCCGGGAACACGAGTAAATCGTGATAGCTTTGCCACTTTCTATTTAATTCTGCTGGTCCAGTACAGAGGAAACATATGCGTCAGGACAGCATTTAAAAAAGTTTAAAAAATTTGTTTTATTTGTGAGGTTAGATTCCAACAGAGGGAGGTTAAAGGAGAAGCACAGATAATACATAAGTTGTGATTTCTTCCTCAACTTTGGACTGTTTGCTTTGATCAATGGTGTGAATTCAGTGTTCACCTCTTATCATTCTTATTAGTAGAAAATTAAAAAACTTGAGCAGAGGTCTAATCAGAAGTGAAGATACCTGTGTGAGTGGTCCAGGCTCCAAAAAATAATATTTGTCCAGATGTTAGTGGGAGAAAAAAGCTACATTGTTTGATAGAACTGTGAAGTGAAGGTGAATAAATTCAAATCCTAAACTCGCACGGTTATAATATATGTCTACAGACCAGAACAAACTGTCCACGGTCTTAAAACTCAGCTGGCAATTACATTTACAGTCCGCCTTCATATCATGCGCCGTGTAGGTGGCTGCACTGACAGACTGAGAGCCGTTTTTTAATGTGACAACCTTTATCCATAACTCAGGATGACAGAGGAATGCAGGAGTGATGGAACATACCACCTCTACATCTCTTCCTTTCTGCTCTTCCTCCCTCTTCTCCCACCATGTACTCTCATGACCATAAATAAAACTTGGATGAGCCTGTCATGGTCCAGGCTATACATCAACACCTTACCACTTCCTAGATACACAGGATAGAAAAATCACACTCAGATGTGGCACCATTATGTCAGTTGCACGGTGACTCATTTCTGCTTTAACAAAACTTGTGGCATCGGCTGTGCCCTCCTCTGTCTCTACCCATGTCTGTTTTTTGTTCCTAACCGCCCCTCGCCCTGCTGATTCCCTCATTAGCCCTTGTAACTTCCCGCCTGCCTCACCAGCTGCCCCTCATTGCCTTTTGGCAGATCATCTTAGCTACCGCAGTGTTGTTGTCGTCGTTCCCTCTGTTGCTTTTGTTGTTACCTGGATGTCTTTCATTTGCCCGATTCTCCTACGTGAAGTTCTTTCTAATAACTCCCCCATTACACTAGATGTTTGACTAGGTATTAAAAGTTTGTTTGGTCTTTGTTTTCTGGCTGAGAGTTAGACGAGAAAATCAATACCACACTCTGACTGTTTGTACAATATTGAACACTACACCCAGATCCTGGTTAAATTAACTTCCTGGCAAGAAATGTACCCGTGCAAAGGAGTAAAATTGTTGTTATATAGTTATTTTTCAAAAAAAGACCATATAGCAGGTTCTGGTGGATTTCATAGCATTAGCTGTAAGTGCTCTGTTTTCTCTCACTTCATAGTATCTACATTATTTTCCCCTCTGATGAACTGTCCTCCTGCTGCAGGAGTATTCATGATGATTTGTGTTTGCCTCCATACCATGTACCCTATAACCTCAACCCTCCCTCATAGCTGCCTCGCTCTGTCTCTTCTCTTTCACACAGTAACACAGATGTGCATACAGTAGCCTCTCTACTGAAGCTGTATCTCAGAGAGCTGCCCGAGCCGGTCATCCCCTTCCACAAGTATGATGAGTTCCTGGCCTGCGCCAAGCTTCTCGGCAAAGATGACGAAATGGTAAGAGTACTTGACCACCAATAAATCGACTTTCACAAACTATATATATATATATATATCGGCATATATATATCGGCAGAAGGCAGCACTTGAAAAGCTCTCACATAAATCATCTGCTCTGTGGCCTCCTGCCTGATCGTCAATGCTCTGCTTTGCTGTTTCTCACACAATGTTGTGGCTGTCTTGACTTCTAACATCTGAATAGGATTTCTCTCACATCATAAGGCATGAATCACAGCAGGGGATGAATCTTTCTGAGTTTCCTTCTTTCATTTTTGTGCCCAGGTTTGTGTGTATGCATGTGTACGGATCGCTTCAAGTCTAGATTTGAGGTTCCCAACATTTTTATCCAAGGACTTTGAACTAAAGAAGGACCGATGATTTAGAATTCACACACATACACACAAAAAAAAGTTGTTTTTCACTGGTCTGCCACAGGTTTCTGGTTGCAAATAATCGTGTTAGATAGAAAGTATATAAATCATCATATTGTTTAATAATATATTTTATCCGATTATAGAGAAAACATACTTTTCTATGCCTACAGCAGAGAATTATGGACATAATTTAGTATTTGTTTATGTAAAATGACAAAGGTTTAATGTTTTTATCAATATGTTTTGTTGCTCTCAGAAAAATCTTTTAATGAGCCTTCTGAATCACTGAGAAAAATGTGTTTTCTGACTTCCCTCTGTTGTCCACGCTGTGCTCAAAGTCTCTTTTTCACTGATTTGTTTTGTTCTCCATTGGGTCCGTGCTTGTAAATTTTGTATTGAATCTAATCTGTCTAATATAATCTAATATGCTGTAAATTGCCCATGATTGAATTGAGCTGATGAATCGATATGAATTATTGTTCTTGACTGAACACACGACCTAAAACGTGCCCGTCCTCTGCAGGGTTTGAAGGAGTTAAGAAGGCTTGTTGAATGTCTACCTCCAGTGAACTACAACCTTCTCAAATACATCTGCAGGTATTAATTGATTTGTCAAAGTGGATGATATTTTAAATAGTGACCATTATTGAACAGCAAAAGATTTATATTTTCCTGTTTGCCAGATTTCTAGATGAAGTCCAATCATATTCAGGAGTAAATAAAATGAGCGTCCAAAACTTGGCCACAGTCTTTGGGCCAAATATCTTGAGGCCCAAGGTTGAGGATCCAGTAGCTATTATGGAAGGTCAGTATTCATGCTAGTCACGTGTCATATTAAACTCAAATTAATTTCTAAAGTAAAGATAATGATATGTGCTCTCATGTTGTCAGGTACTGTTCTGGTCCAGCAGCTCATGGCCGTTTTGATTGGCCGTCATGATGTGCTGTTCCCTCGGGATGAGGACAGCCCTACAGCCCTCGAGCTTGTCAACAACAACAACATCGAAATACAACGGCGACAAGCCACCACAACTACCTCCGGCATCACTACGGTGTCTCAGAATGCCGAGAACAACAACACGCAAGTGGTGCGGCACTGTGTTTGGGAAGCGCCTGACTCTCCTTCACACCGCCAACATGTAGACAACAGTGGTTCTCCACGATCAGCCAGTCCTCGTAACGGTATCATAGGACGCTTTGACATCACCCGCAGCCCACCACTGACTGTTAAAAAGAACCCGGCTTTCAGTAAAGGCAGCGGGATCGTTACAAACGGCTCCTTCAGCTCTTCACCTTCTTCAGACCCCAGCCAGGAAAAGAGCCAGACTTTGACCGGAGGTGGGAGTTTACCGGTGCGGCGCAGTGGGACACTCAAAGGTTCCGGTACAAAAATGGGCACCAGTGGAGTGACGAGTGGAAGCAGCACTGGAGGGAACGGGACTGGAGTTGTGCGCATGGGCATTGCCGGGACTGATGTGGTCACAGGGAGTATGAACAGCCGCAATGGTCTTTGGGTACCGAATGGCTGCGTCACATTACGCGAGAACGGCAAAACACGTGACTGCTCGAATGGGGATCAAATAACCAATCAGAACCGCCTGTCCACATATGACAATGTCCAGTTAAACCATCAGAACCTGCAGCAGCAGAACCAGATCACCAACACGTGTCTGAACAGCAGCTGCGAGGACAAGCAGAGCGTCGACAGCGCCACCTGGTCCACCTCCTCCTGTGAAATCTCTCTTCCTGACAACTCCACTTCCTGTCGTTCCTCCACCACTACCTGCCCTGAACAGGACTTCTACGGAGGTCACTTTGAAGACCTGGACGGACCAACACAAGATAATGAGCCTCCACAGTCTGGTGGAGGAGGAGAGGGCGAGGGCAGAAACAGCAACAGGGAAGGAAGCGGAGATGGAGCAGGGAGGAGCAGTCGAGGCACCAGCAGTAGTGATAATAGTGATGGCTTCACTGTGGGTAATGGAGCCGGCAGTCACAGTGCTCTGCACAGTTTAGTGGCCAGTCTTAAACAGGAGATGCACAAGCAGAAGGCCGAGTACGAGGCCAGGATAAAGAGGTAGGGTCCCATCTGTAAAATATAGTGGTTTGCAGTGACATCAAAAAAATAGGCTAGCACAAAACTAATTGTTGTTTGGCTTTCATACAAATTACATTAATTAGATAACATCTTAATTAGTGAGCTTTAGAGGTGCTGGTAGGCAGATTACTTTTTAATTTTGAACAGAGTCAAGCAAGCAGTTTCCCCCTGTTTCCAGTCTATATATATATATATATATATATATATATGGCTCAAACTTCATATTTACCATACGGACGTAAAAAAGGAATCAATCTTTTCACCTAACTCTCAGCTAAAAATGGAAGTGTATAAATATTTAACTATTTCAGGAAAATGTAGCTCTTTAGCACTTTAATCTTTAAATACTACACAGATACACATCACTGCAATTGTTGCTGTGTGATGAACAGAGCATCCCATATGAAGCACAGGTTAAACAACCTGTGCTTTGTAATTCTTGAAGCTGTTTCCTTCTTGGTTTGTCACTGTCTTTTTCTTTCCTGACCCTGTGTTAACCTCCATTGCAGCTTAGAGCAGCGTAACCTGGAGCTGGAGACAGAAATGGTGAGCCTCCATGAAGAGCTGGACCAGGAGAGGAAGAAGTACACCATGGCGGAGATCAAACTGCGCAACGCTGAGCGCGCCAAGGACGACGCAGAGCGGCGGAATCAGATGCTGCAGAAAGAGATGGAACAGTTTTTCTCCACGTTTAGCGACCTCACTGCAACTGGCAACACCTCGGCCACGGACCCCCGGCGACCAGATCGTAACAACCCGATCTGGATACAGTGAAAGGAAGGCGGGGAACGTGGGCTGAAATTGCTAGTGAAGACTGGAAATGGTTTATTATATGATGTGAACATTATGAGGGCTCCAAACAGGATTTGGCCGCTGGTTGTAGAGGGCGAGCTGGGAAGTGACATTGCAAGAGGTTAATGGCATGTTTTAATTTAAGAAGTAGAAGGTGTAGGGCTAATGGTAGCTGCCTGTATAAATTAGACATCACCTGGAGTGATGCCAGACTGACATTATCTGTAAATACAGCATTATTTAAACAGCTCAAACACTCTCCATCCTACTCAGAAACCACAGTGGTAATCACTGATCTGACTGGGAAATGGAGTAAAGGCACAGTACACCATAATCTATTATTATATTATGTTAGCTCCTAGAGCCATACAGGAAGGAAGGCGAAACATTTAAAAAGGTTATATTCAGTAAAAGAAACAAAAAAACAAAACAACCTTTGACATATAAAGATGAAAAAAAAAACTCCTCCCTATCTTAATTCACCTTTTAAAATCTAACCAAAACCATCTTATTGTTCCATGTAATTCTGTATCTGCTCATGTACATAGAGGGAAAACCTGCGGAAAAAGTGTCATATGTATGTAAAAAGAAATTAAAGTTAATACTTAAATGTTTATCGGATATTTAAGCAAAGTTATCAATGTGTGATGTTTTATATTAAGACTTTTCCTTGCACTTACATGTTTGTTTTAGTCTCTGCAAGGTGGTACTGAATGTTCTGTCGGTCGATGTGTGTACCATTTAAATTGGACAATATACTGTATATGTGCCTGTGCTTCTGTGCTGTTTCATTTACCCCCATGACCAAAAAAAAGAGAGCCTGTACTGTAAATATTTTATAGATAATCGTAGACACTACTCGTTAGTCCGCACTGTGGTTTGACTCATCTTCAGATGGATATGGCACGTGTTAAGTTGATTCTGATTGAAGAATGTTTTGTAGCTTGTAAAAATTGATTTAAAGACTCGATGGGTCATTGGTAAAAATCCCAGATAAAATAAAAACATCTGTCATGAATTCCGAATTTCAGGTGACAAATTCGACTCTTCTCATCAACAGATGTGTAGCAGTTTACAGGCTGCCTCTGAGCATGAGAGGCCAGTTTTAAAAAAAAACACTCTCCCGTCGCCTTCTCACAATCTCTCCACCTGACACATCTAATTATCATCCTGACCTAGCACAGAATAACAAGCTACAGCAACAAAGTGCCGACAGAGTTGTGTTTGTGGCTCCTAACTGTGAAAAAAAAAAAATGGGATTACAGCATCATGTGCGTCAACATTGAGGACATTAAGAGCCTGGTTGCTAGATTCAGTAGCAAGTGGTGTGTGCATGATGGTGCATGGAGTCCATTAGGGCCGGTGTACAATAAGTGAATGTCTGTAAAGTGACTGCATATTGATGAAGTGTATTTATGTAGCTTTAAACCAAATGTCTACACCTGATGTGGATTTGCAAATGGGTACAAAACAGGACACATCTGTGCACAGACCTGAGTTGGACTTCTGTCAAAAGAAGTGCACACAGGCCTGCTGCTGGCTACTCTTCCTCTGAAGACCAGGTCCCATTTAAACCTGCTGCTGGTCAATGCAGGACATCTGGAATGTGCACGTGGAGTTAAAAAAAAAAGAAAAAAAGTGCCTGAACAACTGAAGGAGAGAGGGGGAGCCTGCGCTTCTCATTTTGCACCCTTCACCGGGAAGTAATAGGCTTAAGCCGAGCTGACAGTGGCACCTCGTTCTGTGAATTCCACACAAAAGAGCAGATTATGGACACAGGGCAAGATGGAGAGGAGGACTGGGATAGTGGAATATTTTCATGACATGATACTTGATACACAAAAGAATAAAAAAAAAAGACTTAATATGAATAAAAATGCATTTTCATGCGAGTCTCCCTTTGTCATTTACTTACTTTACTACTTTTGGAGTATTTGAAAGTCCCAACACAGAATCTGGTTGATTCCATTTGTAATGTGATTATTTTTCAATTGATAAATTAATAGTTTAATTTTGAATATGTTAAAAGTTATGAATAAATCTCATCAGTTCAACCAAAAAACAAAAGATATTCAGTTTGCAGGGATGTGAAACGGATAGAAAGCAGCAAATCATCACATTTGAGAGTCTTTGCTAAATTGTTGTGGAATAATTTACAGAGAGATTCATAGAAATATTTCATGTTGTGATCATTTATTACGGTGATCGGCCCGATTTTCCCCAAAGACCAAAACATTTTTATGACTAAAGCAGCTCATAAAAACTAAACAATATGTCTTAGGATCTGTTTTGACTTGATAAAAGTGACAGCCAATGTTGATAATAACACAACATCATGCATCATTTTATATTTAGATATTAATATACTCAAATAAGTACATTTACTCAGGTACAGGTACAAATTTGAGGTACTTGTGTTTCAGTATTTGAATTTTGCGCTACTTAATACTTCTACTCTGCTACATCTGAGGCACATATTGTTCTCTCTACTCCACTGCCTTTGTCAGTACCATGTATTCTTCAAATCTTAAGTCTAAATTAAAGTAACAAAACGAAAAAGAGCGGTGCACTTGCTTTCATCCTGCACCACCAGGCAACATTTCTGTGCTCATTCTGCCGGAGAACTTGAAAATGGACGGCAGCCTGTAGATTTTGTGTCCAGCAGAACTGAGAGAGCCTGAAATTGTGAGTCTGTGTAGGTGGGACTCAGCATCACTGTGACAGATTTGAACAGATGGTTCTTATTGAGGCGAAGGCGGGAAACAAACACTACAGGCGCACAGAAATCAAACTCATACTGAGTTATAAATCACTGCAGGTAAAAGAAAAATGTACACTGAAGTCCAAGATCAAAGGTTTTGTTTATTTTCAATCACATACATATACTATTTTTACATACACAGTTCCTTTAAAATGTTGTGTTTACAGTAACAGCTTTCAGTAATTTTTTTCTTTTTCTTTTGCATTTGACTTTATTTGAAACGCTATAGCCTGAAGCTTTGAGATCAGCGTGAAACAGATACAATTTCTTTTTTTTTTTTTCCTTTTTTTTTTCAACCTGACAATGTCAAAAGAATGATTCATTAAAACAGCACGGAGTAAAAGAAACGAGAGAGAAGGAATCATAAAAGAATCGAAGAACAACATCACCTGATTCAGATGAGCTATACAGGGTTTCATCATTGTAGTAGTTCCACATTTCCCGTCCACATTTAAGACTCTAAACATTTTAGCATCACCTGACCCTTGCAGTAGCTTGCCTCCCTATCTGAGTACAATAAAGTGTTTATTGCATTGTTGGATTGTTGTTATTTACAATATGACTTGAAAGAAAGAGGTGAAAATCAATAAGCTGGGGATCACAAGTACTGAGTCCAAAGATTTCATGTTGGCACAGCTGAGTACAAGATGTATCCTAACGTGTGACACATATTTCAAATTGGCAATAATTTTATGGCTGAATGAGTCAGACATAGTCAGACATAAATTTTGGCTAATCCTGGATCCACAAGAGATTTTTTTTTAAATCCCTTGTGGCAGAAATTAGGAGCAGGATTGGTAGTTGACACATTTCTATTTCTAAAGTTTAAGTGACTGAACATGAATACACACATGAACTACTTCCAAACACATGACTGTACCGACTTGCCAGCGAACATTCTTTGAAAAGCAATCCCACAAAAAGTCATGATCTTGTATTGAAAGAAAAAAAAGTCTGGAAAAAAAACGTGTGAAATTATCTGTCCGGATGCCAGATCACATCTTCCAATTTGACCTTACAGACAGTTTGTGTTCAATGCTGGTTAATTTGAAATCACACACGCACACACGCACTGATGACAAAGCAGCAGCCATGACACGAGTGTAACAATTCATTTCTACATTCAGTGCTGACAACCCAGCTGTTTCTGTGTTAGATTCATCTCTACTACTTCCAAAAGCACCTTTTTTTATTACAACAGAATTGTCTGGAGGGTTGTCTTATAAAAAAAGGATCCGAAGTTCACATTCAGAGACAGAAAAAAATATGTTTCAGTATTATATTCAGTATTGTACTCAGTGACCAGAACATGTAAGGATAGGAAAAGAATAGTGTAATTGGGATGGTTAAAAATGCCCTGTAGAATAACCACAAACAGTATTGTGAGTATTTGTGGTATAGGAGTTGACCCAAACATGATCTGAACATTTTTAAAACACAAAGATTTTTAAAGTTGTACCCTGTTTTGAAGGACTGCCCTGGCCAGACCCTGAACAGAAAGCCAAGCTTGCCGTAGCTTATTCTGGAGACACCGCCCTCAGTTACCCTCTTAGCTCTGTGAAGGTACTGTAAGTCTGTGTGTGGTTCACTGTACACAAGCCAGAATGGAGGCAGAAAGAGTGTTTTAGAAGTAACGTATATCATTTTGCGAAGGGATTTTGATACGTACGCACAGCGACAGGGTGTTTTAGGTAGACTCCATGCAAAAAGTAAACCACTGCGCTGTAGCAGAGATACAATTAGAGATGTTAAATGACATGTTAGGAAACATACGTAAACAGTGCAGTCACTACATCTCCTGAACGATGTTTTAACAATGCCATGACTGGGACTGAACACACTGTATGAGCCATGCAAATTCCAGAAGTAGGAAATATGGTGATATCCTTAGAAATTGTTGTAAATGGTGTTTTTTGACGTGCTCGAAAACAAACACAGATGTCCCCATTTGTTTCATGAAGGGACAGCGAAAGCATTCTTTGTCTAGAGACCTTATTTTTCTACATGAGTCATGACACCATGAGACAGGTAGTCCAATTTATTATGCATACCTAAAGTTTGTTTTGTTCGCACAGCTCGAAATACCTAAAATGTCTCTCCAACCGACAGTAGAATTATTACAACAGAAATTATTTCCTTGCTTGTTAATGATTCTTTTGTCCGTAAACCTGCATGAGAACATGAAATATGGCAGTGGAAACCAAATTAATGTGAATTCCTTTTTTCATTCATTACTAACTAAGTATAAATAGCATATACACAACTAATAAACAACTAACAGATCACCTACTTTGTTTCTAGTGTATTTAATCTAAAGCATGAAAAGTAAACTGTAGTAAAACCTAAACTGCAATCAACCACTGCATATTCACAACTGCAGCTAAAAATCTTTGAAAGGGATGGACATCAGATGGCTTAGGTTCTCTTGGTGCAATGTTTGTATGTAGGCAAGGACCGTGTCTCCCAAACATACTGTACATCTTCTTTTTTTTAAATCTAAAAGTGTGTGAGAGAGAGAAAGAACGTACTACAGCTGTCACGCCTTTGTCGAGTTCAATGCAAACAGTGCATGTAAGTGTGTATGCTAGTGTCCCAGATTGAGAAAATCTGGTCACACTGGTTTATGAAGAAATGAAATGAAATCAAGACGTAAAATGGCAGAAAACCTTTCATGTTGCGTAAAAAAAACTAGCATAAGCATTAAGTCATACAATCTGCGGAAAGTGATTTGATTCCACGCCACAAAAGTTCACTGTCACTGGTTAAAACCCAAAGTTAAAGCGCCAAACATCTGGCCAGCATCTGTCTTTTTTTTTTTCCCCACCAAATTTAGTGGCTTGGGGGGTTCTGATAGTTTTAAGGCAGAAAAAGAAGAAGCAGAGGAAAAAATACCAAAAAATAATATATCATCATATCTGCACTTGCAATGCTTCATTCCAAAAGGCACTTGCCATATTCAGGTTCCATCTATCAAAATAAATAAATCAATAAATAAATCTTCCAGCTAAGAAATAATGTGGTCAACATAACGGTTGGGGAGCCTCTATGCAGTTATCCTTCTTACGGCATGAGATGTTGTGTAGTGACACGATGTCGGTTTACTTTAGAACAAAATGATACATTGCTTTGAGGTTAAAACTCATCGCCCGCCTTTAAACCACCGACTGTATCATCTCTTTCTAAAAGCCTTCTATGTTTCAGTCAAATAAATAAGAATAGTCTCTGTGTGGTAACACCGCAGTGAAACAGACCAACCTCCTGTGCCTATGAGGGATTAATGGTACACAATGACATGCAGGGCTGTAGACCAGCCCGTGGGGGCGGAGGAGGGACCGATCATACGCTGCCAGGAGAAATAAAAGGGACATTACACACAAATCAGACTTTTGAAACTCCTCGAAGGTAGAAGTCTGAGCACAATCAAAATAATTCACTCTACTGAGTGTACTGACCCTTTAAGTCCCGAACTCAGCCCTGACATTTACTAATGTCTTAATGGCTTGCCTGTGGTTAACACACACACACATACACACACACACGCACACACACACACAAGCAGACACACACACACATTCACACAGTCCTATCCTGTGACCAGACCCCCCATGTCTGGAGTTAGTTTACATCGTATATAAACAAAAGTCCCTATACAGACTCATTTTAGCATACAGTGAGATTAGCATTGTTTTAAATCTAATCATGCAGAACTACAGCAATAGGCAGGGGGCAACTGAGGTGGAAAGCAGTGATGTGGCAAGGTGCGCTAGTCAGAAAAAAAGGAAAACTCCCAGTGTACTGGCCGTCAGTCCCACTCTGTGTGCCCTTCAGCTGTACAGAATTACATTATTTACAAGTAGTGCAGGGAGCGCCGCTCTGGGTAACAGCGACTACGTGTCCCTGCAGAATAACCACATAAAAACACACAAATCAGGCAACCTTACATTGGGGGATTGTGTTGGGTGGGTACGTCTAAGACCAAAGCCTAGAGGTTAAAATACAGCAGTGTTGTTACATAAGGGTTAAAGAGGGAGAGGGGGAAAAGGAGAATGACGTTTGTATTGTACAGTAGTGATTAGCAAAATGGCAGCCCACCTTGCCACAATGATTGGAGCATAAATGCTTTTCGTAAGGATTTGGGAGACCAGCAGCCAGCCAATATGCACTTTACAGGAGATGCAAGTCGAAGCATTTGGTCATTTTTGTTTGGATGCCATATACAAGATATGTGGGGTAATATAAGCAAAGCAACTAGAGGATCATTAACATATATCTCAGCTCATTAACTTCAGTTTAAATACCACTGCTGTTTTTGAATGACAATGCACAGGCTTTAGATTTCATCATTTCAGATTCTGTGTTTCCATAACTCATGTTTTTGTTCTTAATATATTCATTTTGATCTTTACTCTTTTTTTTTTTGTGTGTGTGTATTTTCAGTTGGACGTTTCAGGTTGGGTTCTTCACCTTCGGAAGAACATGGGGTTGCGCAGGCAGGCGGCTAGTCACCTGCAACACCCCAGGGGTCCTGCAGAGGTCTCCAGGCTGCTGTCAGTGTCTGATGCCAGGGTCTGGTCGGTGGACATGGAGGAGATGTCGTTTATGGAGGAGGAGGGAGGGAGGCTCTCGCTGCTGTTCACGGCTGCACCTGTGCTAAGGGAATCAACAGCAGCAGGGGGTTACAACGTAAAAGAGTCCTGGCGAAGACAGGTGCAGAAATACAACCAGATAAGATATTTTAAAGTGTCAAATATAGCCGAAATTTGTTCCATGACATTGTCAACAACATCAACAACACCTGTGGGACAAAACAATCACACTGTGTCTATGATGAGACAGGAGGAAGTGAGGTTTGGGTCCAATGGATTTCACAGGAAAGATCGTCAAAGGCTGCAGTGTTTCATCTGTAAGAGTGGATTCATAACGATTTAAACGCCTGCAAATAGCTACTTGATCCATTTCAGTATAAAGCCAGTCATGTTAGGATTTTATGGCATAAGTCAAGTTATTTAATAACAGTATTAATGATTTATTCCCCCTGAAAGAGGTCTGCTGGGCCATGTGGAAAGCATCCATCACTGATCCACTATCCTGTCATCCTTTTTTTTGCTTACCGCTTTTTAAATAATCTGATTTTCTCATATTGATCGTGTTTTGAAGTCAGAGGTGGACGCAGCCAGCAGTAAACATTTTCAGATTTCATTAAAGAACCCTTAATTCAGTCCACTCAGTCGCTATTTTGCTATTAGTAATGAGATTAACACTCCGTTAAAAACCTAAAGCAACCATTTTTTTTCATAAACTGACTTTTTTTACTCAGGACCTGGATGTGATCTGTCCACAAAGGTGTAAGGTTTTGAGTATTAATGGAGGTTTGGCGGTTCACACAACCCTTCAATGATGCATGGATCTGGGGGCGAACCATGAACAGGCAGACAAGGTGTTTATCTCTATTTTCAAAAAAAGAAGAAACAGAAAGCACCAATGAATCCCACTGTTCAGCCTCTACGGGTCTGGACAGCACTTCCATCAAATCCTCAGTGAGCAGATTCTGCTCTCTTTGATACAGTTATGACCGAATCACCAGGAGCGGCTGGCAGTCTGCTTTTACCCTGAAGTAAAACCTGATTAAAAAGGATAAGGATGAGAATATAAATGACTAATATGAACAGTAGTCTCTAATATCTACAGAGGACATGTATTTTGCAGCCAAACTAGAAATCTGCTGTTTGTGCCTGTTCCCCGTGGGTGGTAATCGCTTAATGGAGACTGGTGGCCACTTCAGCTGACCCAAAATAAAACAGAGAACAAAGCAGGATGAATGTCTGGCTCTAAATCCAGCGGCCACTTTACGTGTAAGTTTACTTACGTCAGAAATATCTGCTAAAAGTCACCATGCGGATGTAGTGTGATTTAAATCTTAAAAGATGACTTGAGCATAATCCGTACTAGTTTGCAGTTTTAAGAAAGATTACAAAACATGGAAGATTAATTAAGCTTTTAAATCATAAATTCATTCATCTTGGGGGAAACTCTGGCTGTGATGTGGGATTTTAACTCTCTTAATAAAGTCTAAACCATTTCTTAATCTTGCAATGCAGCCGCCCCCTGTGCACAGCAAACTAACTTTATCCATCTTTTGATGTTTCCAGAGATATGAAAGTGTGTGCTTGAAAGTAGTACAAACAAATCCTGTAGTGCTGGCCTTAGCAGCTGCATTAAAGATGTTCAAATCTCCAACACACATATGTAGCAGCCTAAGAAAGAGCCCCAGGACGTGCCTCATTCTGACTGAGTTACCATGACCGCTCTCAGCTCTTCTGTTTTCCTGCTGCAGTAAAACACTGCTGTGTGCAGCTCCTGCACTGCACCGTGTCTGCTCCACTCAGCATTAAAGACTATGCCAGCCCATCTGCTTAATTACTACTGGGTGGCAAAAAGGTGATGAATGTGTGAGACACCGTGAAGAAGAAGAAGAAGAAGCAGCTGTTGCAATTCATGTTAAATTCATTATATGAGCTCTTTACAGACTAAAATACCCGAAGTCTCATTTTGAGTATTTCAGTTTGAAGTGTTTCAAATAAAAGCTGTCTAAGATACTAATATTTGCTATTTCTTGGCCCAGCTGAGCAGAAGGCTCATGTGGAGGTTGTTGTTAGGGACAACGTCCAGACTTCATTGTATTTTGGATGCACATCTGCAAGTCTCCTGATTAACAGATGCTTTAGTCTCTGCAGGCTTTAGCTTCAGTTTGCTTTTCTGCAATGCATTTTTCCAATGAAAACGGCTGTTGTTTGTTGTTTCAATGAGCTATTTTTCCCAATCTATGACATTGGAGTTTGGATGGTTTTCTACCATGACTCCATACTGCCTCTCTGTGGCAAACTATAAGAACAGCACTTGATGTGCTTTGGTCCTTTGCAGAGAACAGAACAATGTGAAAGTGTCAGCTGCAGCTGAGGACTGAAATTTCCTGCGTTGGATCCCAAAGGACCCAAATCTTAAGTCATGACATGTTATACATATACACACACACACCATCTGCTATTAAATATTGTGCACTTAGAGGCAATCTTAGCATTTACTGATTAGCAGTCCTTTAGTTACACTTGTCACAACACTACACAACATTTAACTTTAACAGGAGATGCAAGAGACAAGAGACACATGGTCAACAACACGATGGGTTTATCTATTTACAAGTAACTCCAGTAAGGTTATAGTAAATTCACTTACAGAGCGATTAGGGTTATGCACTGAGAGTACCTGAAGGTGAAGGCTGTCCCTTCACAACGCCATTCTTCGTTCTCTCCTCAAAGTTCATCACCTCTTTGTAGATTAGTTCTGCAGAGGAGGAAAGTTAGGAGAGGCAAAAAGAGGAAAAGAAGACAGCAATGTGTCTTTTTTTTGTGTGAAAACACTGCATGATAACACACAAGAGGAAAAAAATAAACCTTTGCCAGCTCACACACTTTTGGTGCTCTCCTATTAACATACAGTAATTCTCACCTTTCCATTCATCAATGGAGTGTTCTCTTTCATCCAGCTGCTTGTCATAGATCTGAGGTGGAGGCTAAAGGAGGAAGAGCACAACCAATTTAGGAACGCTTTACTTTAACAGCCCTGTCAACAAGACACACTTAACATGACATTTATATGGCTGATATCACCGCATGTCTCCAGGTGGAATAAACAACTTAGATACACAATTTTGCAGGTTTACGTAATGAATGCATCAAATCTGTCAATATGCAACTGTCGACTAATAAATAAAAATATGGGGATGAAAAGAAATATTGTAACATGTGCAACACATTCGGCTATTAACGTAGTGTGACGCTTGTAGATGTGCTGTGTTTACACAAAAACATGCTGGGGTACAAAGTAGTAGCACGTGTGCATTATGAAGAACATAAACAATGTAAATGAAGGAAATAAAAGTGTATTTATCATTAATCACATAAAATGTTGATTGATTTGCAGAATTGAAATACATTGTTGGTCCTCAAGCACATACATTCAAATATTTCAGACCTTGAAAAACAACAGGCAGTGACATAAGAATAAATCTGTTGGGTCGTCCATCTTAAGTGCATGTCCTCCCATGTCCTTGGATTGTCATTTCAGGACACAAATATGCTGTCTGCCACCCAGTCAACCCCTTATCGCTCATTCATAGTGATCCTGCCCCCGGACTCTGACTCCATAATATCACTGCAGGTGACAGGACCACCCATAAACCTCTCTGATCAGACTTTGGAGGGACAGTTACAGGTCAGCAGAAGACCAAACTAATATTTATTCAATTCATTTTCTAGCACAGGAGTTATCACTTGTCAGCTTCTTGACATCCTATAGATGCTTTACATGCAGCCTTAGCTGCACCTCTTATGCCTGTAGCTACACACAAATGACATGTTAATGCATGTACAAACCCATATTCAGAATGTATTCTCTAAGACATGTATATTAAGGTTTAATGATTGACAGCGCTGACCCAAATATGTCTCCTTCAATCCACAGTCTTTATAAACAAATTTATTCAGTTCTTTTTCTTTGATGTAGGGCGGTTGTTATTTACCATGGATATTTGGATGAGATCTCTGGCCTTCATCAGCATGAGATGACATTAGAGAAAGGGAAAACAGCAGAGAATGTGTTGAAATGCCATTCACAGCCATATCATACATACCACATCAACTCTAACAACAGTATCATCATCAAAACCATCAGCAACTAGAAAACTTAGACAAGTGCACAGTCATGAAATCCTCTAAAAATGATTAATAACTACTAATGGAGGTGTGTCATGTGGCGTCTTACTACAAAATCTACTATTAACCAGTGGGATTATTATTTTGCGGAGTAAACAATAATGCTGAAATTCATCAGCTGGTCATGCACTCATTAGTGTATTGCTGCAAGCAGAAGTGGTATCTGTACAACTTTATGGAGCTGCAGATGGCTTTTTCCCAATCTCACTGTCACCTCATACTAATGAGGCGCTGATGAAGAAATTAGACTTCACCAAATCAACCAGAAACACCACCACTCTGACAGTAAAAAAAAAATAGAACAATGCACTAAGTCACTCGTTTGTAAGTAGCAGCAAAAATCAGGGGGGGTTGTTTTACTAAACCTAAAAACTATTAAAGTTCCAGACTCGGATTTAAAGTATAAAAACAGAAGTGAGAGAAAAATGAGATAATGGGATGTGAACCAAAAATTTAAAACACAATCATAAATGTACCGATGCAGCAATTTTCACTGATACAGCACAGACGTGTTCTAATCACTATGATTGCTTTTGATTATAAAAATAATAAAAATAAAATAAGAGGAGTCATTATTTGCTGTACGCCAATGCAAATACAAAGTAAACAGTGCTGACCATTCAAAGACAGGAGGAGAGGATTGAGCTCGGGATAATAATCAATATACAGCTCCGCCAAAGGCCTACTCACCGCCTCCACCTCAGCTGGATCATACCACACATTGATGTAGGGGTGCTGTAAGGCCTCGTCCACCGATATCCGTTTAGCGGGATCGATGATCAGCATCTTAGACAGCAGGTCTCTGGCCTGGCTAGCTGTGATTTGGAAAGAAAAAAAAAACATCTGGTTGAGATTGTGAGGCAAAAAATATTCTTCTGTCACTAATATGCCAAAAAGAAAATTATAACACGATAAGGCAGAGAGGGAGGAAGAGAGGGAGAGAAATGGCAGGGATTAAAGACAATAATAAACAACAGCAGCTTGTCAAAAGAAACCAGAATCTCACAAAGCCTCAATCACATGTGGGTTAGCAAATAAACAGACCATGTTTACAGAGTGAGAGCTCTGGATTTGTTGTCATAAATTATGTGGGCAAAACTGATGATTTGTATGTAGTACAGATAATCCTGCAATACTTCATCAACCATCCAGAGCTCGCTTCCTTTTTTTTTTTTTATTTGTCCCATATTTATATCCACTGTTTATCCCAAAATAATGCAGAATCCAGGTACCATTTGTCAAAGATAATTCACTCACCTTGATCTGAAATAATGTATGAAATCTTAGAAATGACTTACTCCCAAAAGTGTCTTTCTAAATGTAGTTTGAAAAGTGCATCAGCACTGTTTGTTTGAAAATATTTGCTTTCTTGACATACAGGAATGCTGTCAGCATCACCTCAGTCTCAGGCTCTCTACCCTCCGGCTGTCTTGGACTGATCTGAAATGGAGAACCCTTGAACCACACACCATCCTTCTCCTACATATACTGACCCCTCTATAAATAACTCTACAGCAGCAAAGGACTGAAGAAAATGAACTGAGAAAGACAGATGAGCCGGTCTGCATATTGCTTCAGGATCGGCACGTCGATAACAAAAGGCTGGTAAACCTGCAAAATGACTCCTCTATCGCTTTCCTCATTCCTTATCCATCTTTCTTCTGTTCACTTCATTCCTACAGTCTGTCTCTTCCTCCTACACGTCAAAAATACCAAAGCCCAAAGGACGTCGGCTTCAGTTTCTACCTCTGACAGTACAAAACATACAAAACAACAGCACTTCAACCCGGTCTCACACCCTTCCTAATATCTCTCCATGGGTGCTTTGCCTTTAACACTGTCACTCACAGCAGGAAGTAGTCGGAATATAAAAGTGATTCATGAGTATTTTACCAGACAGGAGCTTTGGTGTAGGATGTAGGGCAGCAGAAAAAAACATATTTTGATATATCTCATTTGAATTTTTTAAAACACTGAGAAGAGTTAATGCACTTCTCAACTGAGACAGACAGAAATGAATGATGTCTTGGTTAACCTTCTGCATAAGAATGGATTGAATTCACTGAGGCTCAACGAAATATATTTTAGTCAGTATATTTCATACATTTTGTGAGTCACAATGAAATGCAACGAAGCAGAGGTAGTTAAAAGAAAGAAGACCGGCCATATAATGTATTAAATCATTTAATGGACAGACATCATATTTCTGTTGTGATTTGTAGTCGGCATTAAAATTTTAGCAGCATCTCCCAGGTACTCAGTCATGTGGTTGTAAAAAAAGGTTTACAGCTGATCTGTCAGAAAATAGCTTAACTTAACTCACATAATTGTCTTGTGTGTAAATGTTATTATGTCCTACATGAGACTTGGCATCAAAAGTCACACGTTAGACACATTAGTATGTGTGTGTGTAAAAACACAGACGTGCAAAGGTTAGTAAGTAAGTAAGTAATCAATCAATAAAATGGAGGAGACATACAGTGGACAATAGAGGACAATCACAGCAGCCATTTTGACATGAAATATAAGCAATAAAACGCAAGTGTTTCCAGTGATACTAACTACGGTTGGGTTCCTGTTCGTGCTTTTACATGCATGAAAAAAAACTCATACAGTTCATACAGTTTAAGTTCTCACCTTTGAGTTTGTTGTGCTCAGAGTCAGCAGGGAAAAGGCAGTCGGGGAAGAGTTTAGGAAAGGTGAGGCCTGCATATTTTGGCCGGTTCTCCACATAGTTCCTCACTGTGGGCTGAAGCTTCTTCATAAACTCTGGAGACGGTGTGCCCAGCTGCTCGATCACCTTGTTCCACTGGTCGATGTCTGGTGTGGTGGGTAAGGATTAAGGGAAACAAACAGCATCTACTCCCACACATGTACTAAGTGTATTTAGATAACAAGTAATTATCTTTTGATACTTATAACTAGGTCAGACTAACGATAATGGTAATGTAAAAAATAAATAAAGAAATGTTTTAATCAAGAATACAAATGCATTATTATTAAACATGAGTACTGCTACAAGGTATAATCACCAAGTATTTTTGATCTCACAAACAGCTGAGTCACATCTAAACCCCTCAAAACCGCCTCAATATTTAGCTATTAACTGACAAAAACCTGTTTATATTTGACAAATTATAATAATTAATATTACGTCTTTTTGTATTTAAGCTTTTATTCTTTCTATTTCCAAAAGACACCCCCAGTTTTGTGGTCAATCTTTTTTTTTTTTTGTCTCCTGCAACACCAAAAAGCTAGAATTGGGTCATAAAAGAGTTGATCGACCTCCTGACTGAGAATATATCAAGATTTTAATTGACAAGAGTGTACATGTGCATGTGGTTGTGTGTGAAAATATGTTTGTGGAGTGTGTCAACTTGTTTCCTCTTCCTGTTGATGATAAATATTTCCTCTCTTACCCCTCCACACACTTCTCCCTCCATGTTCTCACAGAGGATGCCAGCTGAGGCAGTTAGCTGCCAGGGCCGCCAGAGAGCCCAATTACTTCATCTTGCTGGGACGCCACACACTTCCACCTTCTTTTTGTTTCCATTTCACACTGGCAATGATCCACACGGTGCTCAGTGGGGCTTTTTTTTTTCATTTACTAAAGTTCTTATCCATGGCTCTTTGGCAAGTTGTTGGATTCGCTCAGACAGCCAGAGGTGTTTTTCTACACTGTGTCAGTGCCAAAATGCTATTGTTGTCTTGAAACAGGGTATCATTGCACCCGGAACGCAACTGCTCTCAAAAAAACGCTGTGGGGTTTCTACATGTGAAACATAGTGTGGGAGAGGCGGGGGGGTCAGAAGGATACGGTCAGTCCCAGGGAACAGCACTGTCCCTCTTATCACCTCTCCAAAGATGCAGCCGACTGACCACATGTCCACTGCAGTCCCACACAGACACACATAGGCACATGCACAAACACACACTACCATTACCAACTATCAAAAATCACTATCACACAAGTACATATAAATAAATCTTCCCAGTCCTAATCTTGCCTCCCCGTGTTGATTGTTCATTTATTACGTTCATTTATATGTGTCAAAATCCTCTCTTTTCTTTTCCTGTAAAAATAATCAATGAGTCATCTTAAACTCGGGGGAAGTTATTTAAATTTATCCCATCAAATGTGCCACTGAGAGTATATGGTCCCAATACATGAGACGTGTCACTTCCTTTATGGTTCCCTTAGACGGGGTTTGTTTTTTCCTATTTATTTTAACCATCACATTTCTCTGCTCCAGAAAAGTAGGTAAGCATTTGAAAGAAATACCTGCTAAATGACCTAAAAAACATTACATTAAACCTCTCTTGTGTCGTTACAGACAGTTTGATTTCCATGATCCATCCATTTATTTTCCGTAACCGCTTATCCTTATCAGGGTCTAATTCAGAGTCACCAATTAACCTATTAACTGCATGTCTTTGGACTGTGGGAGGAAGCCAGAGTGCCCAGAGAGAACATGCAAAGTCCACACAGAAAGACCCCATCTGACTAGGGGATTCAAACCAGGAACCTTCTTGCTGTGAGGCGACAGTGCTTTCCATTGCAACCATTGTGCCGCCCCCTTCTATATATAAAACATAGAAATCAACAAATTATAGCAGCATCGTTAACTCCTTCTCACTCATGATAAAAACATGATGATACGCCTCATTGACATTACTGTACATTAAATCACCTAAGCTATTCATTAATAGCTAATCGTATAATGGTATTAAGTATTATGGTAATTTTCCACAGTGAATTACACACATCTTTATTAAAGACTGAAGATAAATTAATACCAGGCAAGTAATACCTGAACATTTCACTCTTTTTATGGTTTACTTGTTTTTTTTATTTCCTTTTGTTTGTAGTAGATACTGTTACAATCTCATTCTGAGCAAAACAGAGTAAAATTAAAAGTAGTAACTTATTTTACTGTATTTTATTTTTTCATACTTGTGTTTATAGCTATGTGGTAGAATAGGAAGTGACAAATCTCACCTATGGGAACACAAACATCTCTTACCTGGCCAGCACTTGACTGTTAGCAAGGTGTGTGTTTGGACTGCAGCTGACAAAGGTTTTGTTTACATTTGACCAATCAAAGTTTGTGGAATTTGATTGAAATCCTTCTCGTAACTAAACTTTGACCAAATACCTCGCTCCACTCAGGAATAAACCACATTACTGAAGGTAAAGATGCTCAAACATCTGTTTCACTGTGACGTGGCACTTTTTAATAACAAATAGCCTGACAAGGTGTGACACATTCCTTAGAACACTTAATACTTTGCAGCATCTACGAAATAATAATATGCATTACACAGTCTATATTACTGCCACAAATCGAATACAACTTCAACTCTGTTTGCATCACTCCATAACCACTTATTTAACACACTGCTGTACTAAATGGCCATCGAACACCAAGTCCACCAGTGCTGTGACCTGTGCAGACAGGATAGCAGCCTTCTATATCAACATTTGACAGACACTTAGGAAGGTGCAGATAACTTCAGCCAGGTCAATACTTCAGGTTGAAAAGTCTATGAAGTAAATGAAGATTAGCAACAACAGCGTACCGCTCCAGAACTGATCTATAAGCAGAAGATTAACAAAAGTGTGCATGACTATAGTTCACTGATCTACAGTGAGAAAAGGTTTGAAGCGTTAGATGATAAGAACTTCAGGTTGTTGTGAGAGCAGAGACAGAAAGAGAGAGATATTGCAGAGCTCATTGCAGGGGTTTTCTAGTTCTCCAGACCATTAATCTTTCAGAGACTGCATGATCAGGGATGTACAGACCAGAGCATTAGCCACAAGTACCTGCAAACACACCAGACTTGTGTTTCTCAATGCTTATCTGCCCCTAAACACATCGTTTGGAAGCATGAGGTTTGCGATATTTTATATTTTTGTTACTGTGAACAAATCTAATGAAAAGACCGAAACCAACACTGCATTCATCCATCCATAAATCTTCAAAAACGTGCTTAAAAAGCAGCTGGGCAGGAGTAAACATGCATTCGTTGAAGTTTATTTCCAGATGGGGATTTGGCTAACTAGTATACAGCATCAGGGCTGTGTATGTGGGTTTGACTCAATATAAACTACAGTACCCATGTTGATCATAATTATATACCCCAAGACTTATCCTCTAACATATGTAAATGATTTCTACCTTGCATTATCTCCATCATGGCTGCTGACTCATGATATCCACACCTTTAACCTTAAACACGTTACAAAGTATGTACGACTAAGCTGCTAGTAATAGATGCTCAAAATGAATACATTAATTATTCATTATTATTCACCAAATGCTAAGTAACTGCCTGACTCACACGTGTGATGACTCACTCTCAGATGGCAAACATGTGCACAAACTCAGCATCGGGACTGTTTATCCAATCAACCCTACTGGAAGAAGTCATCTTTGGGATGCAATTACAGCCCCATCACAGTAGGAAAACACATCAGGTAGCAATCCAGAAACACATATTTAAATATTTAGAGACAGAGAGAGAGAGAACTCCCTTTTGCCAAAACATGAGACTGCAAAAAGATTCAAACATACTCGATAATTTATGATGCTTGTTTTGTAATGTTATTGCAGCTTAAATTAAAAGTGTTAAAAGAGGATCAGCTGGAATTGATACGGACATGTGTTACAAAAACAGCCATATGTGAGTGTGGTTTAGTTCACCTCAGTAACGTACAGAGAACATCAGGCCAGGCAAAGAGTAACCTTGAAATGTAGCTTTGTAAAATAATGTAACTAAAAAAATATCATGTGAAAGGAGAGTTATTGTTATTACTGTTTGAAATAAACAATTATCAAGCAAGTCTCCAAACGCTTTTTCTCCCTTTAAAAAATGTTTTAAAAGGCTGTTGAATCCATCTTGAGTCTGACGATTGACACCCAACATGGATGGTGGCATTTAAAATACAACAGATTTATGAAATAATGCATGAATAATCAGGGAATCATGGGGATTAAATGATGCAACTACATACAACGGATTTTACGAACAAATTGCTACTTGTAGCTACATAGTTACCGTACCCGAGAGTGGTACTGATTAAGTCTTTAAGCGATATTTGTTGTACAGACTTGAAAATTGGCATTGATCGTCTCATATAAATATGTTATTATAAGCAGCAGCAGCATATAAACGTTCAAACAGATAACGTCACTGTGTTTTAACAAGGATACAGTCCCGCCCAGGGAAGAGGATTTTGTGGCGCACCATTTCTCCCATAATGCACCCCACCGACCATATATCCACTGCAAGCACAGAGGTGAGCAAAAGAAAAGAGAGGAAGGCAAAGGTTAGTGTTAGGGAGGAGAAGAGGAACGGTGATTAGAAACTAGCTGGTATTCAGTGAGGAGGGGAATAAGTAGCGGGGGGAGCATGTTATACAGAGATAAAGTGCAATGAAAAATATATAGAGAGAGGAGAGGCAGAGCAGGAAAAACAGAAAAGAGGGACTAACTAGCTGCAGGAAATTGAAAAGGACTATGGCTAATGAGTCATAACTCTTCAGCTGGCATTCAATCACATGTCTGATGTTCTGGGGGCTTTTAATCAGTGACTCATACCTCCAAAATTTCAATTCACTCTCCACTGATAACACTTTGAAGTCTGATCATTAATGCCAAACAACAGTTGCATCTTTTGCTGCAGTCAGAAGCTCCTGAGGTCTAATCTACTGTCGGTAAATCATCGGGTCCCACTGGTTTAACAATACATTACATACAGCTCACGCAGACATGCTGCTGTTTTAATGTAATTCACTTCTTAAAATGAGTTGTAATGCATTTGCTTCACAGGTTTTAAAGTTTGACTACAGCTAGATGTTTGCTCCCGCTCTGTATTAACTTCCCCTCCTCACTGCCACCGCGAAAAAGTAACTGAGTGAAGAAATAGGTCCAATAAACTCATTTAGTGACACATTATAAAAGCTGAGCTGTTTGAAATAACATCACATGTATGCAAAAATAAAGGGAGCAAACTTAAATGTCATCCTTTAAATGTGTCTGAATTTGATCCATGCAGGGCTGAAACACACTCAGTTATCATCAACTCTCACCATTCTCTTTGTATCCCATCCCCAGGATAACCTCCGGGGCTCTGTAGTATCTAGTCACCACATAAGGGGTCATCATGAAGCTGGTGCCTGCAGTCCTGGCCAGACCAAAGTCCAGGATCTTCAGGGTGCAGTCTGATTTCACCACTATATTGCTTGGTTTGAGGTCCTGGATAGATGGGAAAAGACATCAGTGCCTGTGTAAATTCAGGTAATTTACAAATCTTCTTTTCTGTCGAGGTTTCAGTAAACGGTCTCCTAATGGATGTGCTAATTTGATTTCTTTGCCAAGAGTTAGATGAGATGATCAATATCACTCTCAGTTGTGTCTGATAAATACTATATAGTTAGCTTTAGCTTAGCACAAAGACTGGAAACAGGGGGAAACAATTAGCCTAGTTTCTCCAATGAAACAGCTAGTGAGGATCTTCACTGAGAACACAAAACACATGCTACATCCCCAAGTTTCCTTTTGTGTAGCTGCTCTACCTGATCAGTTAAATCTGCTGGTGCATTGAAAAGGACATGATCCCTCACAGGCTTCCCACTCTGTGAACAGTGCCAACTGTGTTGGCTGGGACAGCCAGCAAAAGCCAGTTGGAAGCACCACGGATTAAGCTCTTATCAGTGCAGTGTTTTCTCCGTGCCACCTGGGTGCTCCTGATTGCCAAACTGGTGACCAAAGTGACGTCAAGGCAAGTCTACTGGCTCCAAAGTGCTACCCTGATATGAAGAGAACCCCACACAAAACCCAAACTACAGTATATTCAGTACTTAAACAGGAAAATTGAGATGTCTTGCTTTCCTACCCTGTGAATAATGCCGGCTGAGTGCAGATGTTTGATGCCACACAGCATCTGGTAGAGCAGGTAGGACATTCTCTCGTGGTCAAGCTCCATCTGAATCACCTGGCACAAGTTGGCATCCATCAGCTCCATCACTAGGTACCTAGGAAAAGGTTTTATTGATTCATGAGTATTGGTAATTTGCCATTTGATTAGCTAAAATAATCATAAACAAGAGCATGTGCTACAAAGACACATGCATCCCTCTCACAAACACACTCTCATTCATCATTCAGTATGAGAACAGGATACATCCAGAAGCCTCAGATTACACCTACAGTACTTTCACTGTCTACACTCCTGCTGCTGTGTTCTTACATATACGAAGGAGTAAAAAGCACATATCGTATAATACAATCAGTCCCCTTAAATTAAAACAATTAGTCTTTCTTTGCCTGTTACATGCGCTAAATTAATATTTTTTAGTGGCAATGTAATTATGCATAGGAAAGGTTTATTATACTCACACATCCTGGAATTCCTCTAATGATTTCTGTGGTGTGAAGACATTTAATAAACTGATAATCTGAAAGAGAGAAGAGCATGGAGAGGATCAACATATAGCAAGTAAATGTACACAGAAAATCTGAGTTACAGGACGGGAGAGGGACAAGTTTGTTAATGACCCTGATGAAGGACGCTGCTGAGAAGGAGAAGATGAAAAGAGAACAAACTGTGCACTGGAGATTACATTCATGCCTTTAAGTGCTCTCTGAATCCTCCTGCTAGTTCGGTACATTTCTGGAGGCATGGAATTTAGCACGGTCACAACATTGCAGTCACACGTCTCAGGGATTTATCGAGAACCAAAATTAGACAGTGACTGGGCTAAAACTACTTTTTTCCTTCTTCCTTCCGACCTCCGTTACTCCTCAGCTGAGTCACTTACATTTTTGTGATTGACACATTTCATGAGCACCAACTCCCGGTATGCCCTCTTGGCATGGGTCTGGTTCTGGAAGGGTCTGCTCAGCTTCTTGATGGCTACATTTCTGTCGAGGACAGCATCATAGCCCGCACTGCAGAAGAAAAAACAAAAAACACAGAGAACAGTGGAATAATTTAGTATTTATAGCTGGGTACTCTGTGTATGATTGCATGACATTGGGACAATCCACCCTGAAAGTCATAAAAAAACTGTTTTTCACATCTCCAAGCAAACAAAAATTCATGGTAATAGATGCCAGATGGCTTTGTTTTAAACGTTCTGGGAAATATGCTTATTTACTTTCTTGCTGAGATAAATAAAAAAGATATCTCTGGCAATCTGAATCTAATCCAGTAGCTTTACTTTTGGTTTCACCCAGAAAAAATAGCTCATTTAGGGTATTTAAATTATGCAACTACATACATCAGATCTTAGAAATAATGCATAAATAATTGAGGGGAGGGGGGTTCAGTTCTTCCCATTCTGCTGACGATGCAGCACAAGACACCAGGAAGTCACTGTGACCGACCAAGAAATAGTTGCAATAGTAGCAACTATAGTTTCCAGATTACAGATCGTGGTATAGCAATGACTGTTATTATAAAACTATTTATTTTTACACTTCGGTTTTTGTACAGAGTAACTTTGTTAATTGGCTAGCTGTAGAGGTGCTGGTAGGCAGATATATTTACCTTTGGATAGGAGCAAGTTCTGACCCTGTTTAAAAGTCTTAATGCTAAGCTAAGCCTCATATTTACTGTGCAGACATGAAACTGACTGTTTCATCTAACTCTTAGCAAGAAAGCAAATTTCCCAAAATGTCAAACTATTCGTATAATTTCACTTAAAACGCAGTGAAATGGAGGGGGATATAGATGGTTTCCTTTTCCACAAAGTGGTTCAACCCATTTTGGAGGTCATTACAGCAGAGTGACTTCCTTGCTGGCTCAACACAATCCCAACCCCTGAGAACCTTTGGGATTTAAGCTGTTTGTGTAGATTTATGTTTCCTTTCAATACAAACGCAGTACCTCACATTCTCAGCTTTATCTTAGACTGCCTTTTATGACAAATTCACCCTAAAAGATGCTATAAATTGAGTTTCAAGGCATCTATGCAGCCTTACTGCAACCTTAATCTAGACAATGCTGTGTGTGGGTTTGTGGATGGTTGGGTTGGAAACACTGTGGTTCGTCATGTCTCTGGAGACTGCGGGCCAGGGATGCTGTGTGACCATGGAAACAGTGGAGCCGTCATAAAAGCATTGATCCAATAGGGATTTGAGCCTGTCATCACTTTTCTAGCTGAGTGAAAGATGATGTCATGACCAGCTAAACTACTTAAAACCTTCATCCCTCCTAAGATGCATCTGAAAGCTCATCCTGACCGAGCACACGAGTCAAGAGGGCAGAGATGTGAACAGATTGGGATGTTTGTGGGCGACAAGATTGGCAGAGTGAGTCTTAGCTGCACCAGTGATTCACGTTTTGCTTCATTACTATGTTGCCAGGCTTTACCGGGGCAAAAGTCTCCTGATTGCATAAGAAAAGCAGAATGGATACTTCTGTATTCACTGTTGATAATCTTTTGGATTACTCCCTGCCTGTATGTAATTTGAATTTTCCTCTGTGTTCAGTCAGCTGTTGTGAGAGCACGTTATAAATGAGTAGTGCTGGAATGAGTCCTAAAAACCTGGAAATGTATTGGGATTTTTGCATTTCCGAATTTCTCCTCTCAAAATCTGTTTTTTTTGAAAGGTAAAGAGATTTTCACCTTTTGTTCTACAACATAAAATACATAATTAAATACCCCACTTGTGAATAACAAGACATTAAACATCATGACAGTAAATACCAGAGCTTAGCATTGTTGATGTTGAAGTCTTGCAACCGTGGTGTAGTACGTTTATAGCCTTACGTTTGCTTTTTATTTCCTTCAATTGCATTTAAGCTTTGTAAAGTGTTGAAGATCATTTTGCTGAACAAAACGTGTAAGCATCATAAACTTTTGTTTGCCATACAGCTTATTTTCTGCAAAGGTGCAGAGCTTATTTTCTGTCTTTTTGTCAAAGGAACCAGGGCGATGCTAACTTTCAGGTTGCCCTACAAAAACACGTCATCCCTGCAGCACTCTATTCAACTGTCTGTGCAAAATCAGACAAGTGTTTATGTGATTATGTCATCGATTTGGGAATTAGGCTGTAAATTATGCATGGTGAGCAAGTCACTCCAATTATTTCATCATCATAATGTGACAAAATCACTCTTCCAGTATAAATACACATTTCAATGTCTTGTGGAATATATTGATACACTTGTTATCTAAATGAGACTATTTCCATAATGTGTTCCATTTGATCAATAATCAGTAGGACATTACACAAGTCTTTGGGGTTTAATGTGGTGTGGTTGTGGTAATACCATCGCCGTATGACACCAGATGACAGCTGTGGGCAGAGCAAAGCGGCACACAGCAGAGCAGGTTAAATTAGATTTGCACTGTCTCCCTGCCATCCATCTCTACAATATCCGTCAAATGGGCACAATCCCAGCATTAGCCTGTCCAAGCTCCTTTGCAAATGCACAAAATTGTTTTGGAGCGGAAGGGGAGAAGGGCCAAGGGCATGGGAAGCAAAGGGAAGGACAATGAAGGAGGGAGAGTGGAGGGCAGGAGGTTTAGCGTATTGGGAGCCAGAGATTCTTCAAACACTATATAAGAAACTAAAACTCATCAACGTGGGTCATCCTAGGCAGAGTCTCTGAAGCATGTTTATTACCACAGTGACATGGCATTAACATAAATATAACTTATTGATCTGTTTGGTCTTTTGAGAAAGACTGTACGATGCATTCCTTTAAGTGGAGCGTTGGCAGTGGTTCCACTGCATTCTGACAGGGCAGGCATGAGATGAATTATAATGAATATGAGCTCCCTCTGCAATCCGGATTAAGGATTCACTTAAGTGCCCATGCTGTTAGGCCCTTATGGTCCGCACATCCATATTCTAAACAGACATGTCATCAGCTCATAGCATTGGAGAGGATATAGCCTCAAGTGGCCACATTCTCCACGTCTATGACAAAAATATTGTTTTTAATATTCCTTTAATATGATACTTGAAAATGAAATTCAGTGCATTTAGATAATCTATTCACTTTCATCACAACATTTCTGTAAAGATGAGTCACACGGCTGCATGCTGCGCCTTCAGATGTTGTGATTGGTCAGGCCTAATGGAAACAGATCATGAACTTTCCAAATGCCAAATTACACCATTATCATTCAGGGAAATGTCATACAGTTTTCTAGAATTACATTTTGCAGCCACATAACAGTGAAAACAATAAGCAGAGCCTCTCCTCCCTTAATAATCCTGCATAACAATAAACTACAGGACAATTAGAAAAAACAACAGCTAAATGAGTTGATTTCACATTAAATACTGCATAAAAACACATCAAATAGCACGATATGATGTAAAGCAGGACATCAAAGAAATCGACTGCTGAATACTTACCAGACAATTCCCTGAGCACCGGAGCCGATGGGCTTTAAATTCTGATAACGTTTTAAAACTGTGAAGGTGGAGTCTCCCACTTCCACACTGTAGAACTGGTTGTCTACTTTGCTTTTACTCATGTTGTAATGTTTGGCAATATATGACACATCCACTTGTTTTCCAAAACCCTGCATGAAACAAACACACCAGAAAAAAAAAAGATTTTAGTGATGACGAAGACAATTTGTTTGTTTACTTACCTGGCAAGTAATAAAAAATCTGGTCATCAGTTCACAAAATAACAGTAAACGATAACAGTGAATTTCATATTGTACAAGTTGTGTATTTAGCAGATGCTGCTTGTCTGCATTTAATCTAGTAATCTTAGACTATACTGGTACTTTTCTGCACATAAAAAATGTGTGTTAGGGGTTAACTGGTAAAACTGGAAGGGCAGCATAAACAGGGCAGGACATACAGTACAGCTGAGTTTACACTATTTCCATGCAAAAATATAAACTCTGTAATAGCAATAAAGACACTATTGTCTTTACTGTATTAACTAAAGACATTGTTCTTTTATGAACGTGCACACAATAATCAGGCTATAATTACTTCTAGTGGAGCATTCAAACAAATGGTTCCACAACAAAAAATATCCGTTGATTACAGAAGGAGTAATTACAACACAGCTCACAGACCAAACAAAGCTGTTTATTACTG
Organism: Larimichthys crocea; assembly: GCF_000972845.2. NCBI lineage: Eukaryota > Metazoa > Chordata > Actinopteri > Sciaenidae > Larimichthys > Larimichthys crocea. The sequence goes on from NC_040019.1 coordinate 11,468,432, forward strand.
AGGGGGACAAGTTTGAAACACTTCCCACAAACGACATGAAAAATTATTATATGTGATGTATTACATTTAAATCCAACATGGCTGGCATGTCATCCAAAACGATGATCTAATTATTTAAATCCATTGGACTGCAGCCTTTACTGTACAGCCAGCAGTACCTATAGTGGCTACTGAAGATCAAGCCTCAGATGCATGTGTAATGCAAGCATCCCATGCAAAGGCTCTTAATAATTTGAGCTACTGTGGAATAGCCTGTAACGAGCCAAACAATCCACACACACTTGTCATATAGACTGCACAGTTTATGAAATTTCAGCCCCACAGGTTGACAGATTTTCATTTACACTGTTACAACTCAAGAGGAGACAAGTAAGACAGCTTCAGCTCGGAAGTCACATCACTGTTTTGTCTCCAGTTGAGATCCCAGTGTCCAATAAACACTTGAGGCATTGACCTTAATGGGAAAATCAGGTCTACCTGAACTATTTTTAGCTTTGCATGAAATGAATTATCAACACAAGGCTAGAAACTCTTCACCTCCTGAAAAAATTTCTTTTCCGCAGGATATTTACACCGGAGCTCCTAAACACAGTGGAAACCAATTTGTATTAATAATCTAACAGGATTACGCTCCTTTTTTTACTTTTATATTTAAATAACACTTTATATTAAGGTGCTATTTATACGTTTATAGATAATAAGGGCCTTATAAGATGCTTATATCAATATATGTTATAAGACTTGTTATTAAGCATCATAAACACATTTATTCTTAAAGTATGAGACATTTATAAGCACTTATTAAGCTTAATAAACATTGTTCCTACTTTAGATTAAAAAATATCTAGATAAAAATATGAATATTTATAACCATTAATAAATGCACAGCTTAGTAAATGATTAACAGTGGCACTATAGGTTAAGTTAAGAAACTTTATTAACATTCTTAAGCATCTATATTAAAAATGTTTTACACTGTAACAAGAAAGTTGTTTATGATGCTATTGTCATCGTGTATATAGTATTTTTAGCATATATTAATCTTAACAAGCATCTTACCCTTATTACCTATTAACTAACTCTCAATAAAAGCACCTTAATTAATTGTCTCTCTTTTTACACACAGAAACACAACAACACCACAACATACAGAACAATGAAGGGGAAGTGGTAGTGAATGAATACTGTACCTTTTTTACCTGTAAGGAACACACACCTGACAAAAGGCTATCTTCACATCCAGGATTGGTTGGCTGCAGTTATATAAGAAATGTCTGCTCATAAATACCTGCGAGACACAAACAGAGGAGAGCCAGAGTGAGATGAGTGAGGCTGTGGACATCAGTAACAGGAGCTGCAATTTCTCGGATATCTGTGATAAGTAACAAAGTCAGAATATGTAAACTGTACTCTAGATGAACACATAATGGCACAGGGTTTATTTTGTAACACATATAATATACAGAGCAGTTTTTATCATGATCTTTTCCGAGAGGAAGTTGTCAACATGTGATGGAATAGTCGTTTAAACTATTGTATTTGCACCTCTGCCGGTGTGGGATTGAATTCTCCTAGAAAATTCACTGCTGTGCTCTTTTTACTCTGCCCTCATCTTTCTCAATAAAGGTGAACAACAAAAACAACCCACTCCTTTATACACAAGAACTGACCAATACATCGATTCTTCACAATAAAGCACGGCTACAATAACCAATTCCTTCATGTTTCAAGGTGCTGGTGTGACTTGGGATGAAAAATGACCTGAATATCTGATGCTATCAAGGCGTGAAAGACAATATGTTTGTTGATCACTTCCCGGCAAGCTACAGCATAATATTTCTCCTCCTCGTGCTTTTTTAAGGCCTGATTGTAATAGTGTGACATTTTTTGGAAACACTCCCAAATTCACAAGACTTAAGAAGCTTGATTTCATGTCTGTCTGTTAAAAATGAAGCCACCACTAGCAGCTGGTTAGCTCAATTCGTCTACTTTCATACTTACTTGCATGCTTATTTTGCTTATTGTGCATATTTTGAGTAAATAAGTGCATTCACATTTGTCATTTTATGGCAAAATGCAATGTACTGTGAGTACTTGGATGGTGCACTCATGATGGGCAAAATGTTGAGTGTGGAATGCTGGACACTTCTCGCCCTCAGCGGTTGCCATTTTGGTTATGTAGGCAGTCAAACATTGACACTAACTCTCTGCACATAAGAAGAAGAAAAGGAAGAAGTGGTAAGATTTTTTGATTTTTTGAGAATTTTTGATCCTGGTCTTTATGCTAAGCTGAGCTAACTGGCTGTACCATAAACATAATTCCAAAAAGTCCTTTAAAGAGCTTAAACATGTATCCTTGTGCGTCAGTGTCTACTGATTATTCAAAGTAATGGCACCTATATTATATTAGTTATGCAGCCCCAGGTGAATAACAATATAGTCAGTCAACAACCAAAAGAATAAACAATTCTTCATACGTCATCCGCTTTGACGTTGTATGCACTTATCCAAACTCACATTTTATCACTTTGACACTAAACTTATTAACCTCTTCAACCGTCAGGGGACCAATGAGTTATGTGTTTATTTAGACACTAAGAAGATGCATGCAGTTTCACAGGGTTATATTTAATATCGCGCTCCTACATAAAGTAAGCTTTCGACGAGCTTGTACCATCAGGAATTGCATTTGCATAAAGGTAGTGTAGTCATTTTTTGGCATAGTTTGGAGGCTTTTACTGTGAAGCAGCAGCTAATGGGTCTATTTTTTTGGTAGATCAGCTCAAAATATTACAAGGGAGGAATAAAGAGGAAAGAAAGAGTGGAACAATAGTGGCTCCAACATTAAACAGAAGCTAGATAGGCTGCAGCTATCGCCCACAATGACTCTGGCTTCAAGGATTTTCCAGGTAATGAAGCTCCAGATGTGCTAATGATCACATCTCCTGAATAAATTGATGTTTGGTGGTAACACTGGCAGTAAAACTAATAGAAAAAAAGGATTTTTGCAACAAATGTCCCAAGATCTAGAATTGTAATTTGATCTCGGGAGGTAAATCTAGGACTTTCTGGAAACACATACATCACTTAGCTTCACCAGTCCTCCAATAATGTCACAGTGAAAGCTTTAGTGTCTCTGCTAAGTGGAAACAGAGCAGGGCAGCATTAAAAAAGAGATGTGGGACACAAAGGTATGAGATTTCACAGTTTGGCCTATTTAGATTGACCTTTTACTCTAGACCCATGCAGTGTCACAGTACAAAGTGATGGCTGACATTCCTACTGTCTGACTTTTACCACTAGGTGTGCTGCATTTGTTTGGGCCATATGTTATAGCAGTGTGTGGCCTCAAATGTGAAGCATTTATGGACCAATTTACCATTGTACCTGTATTACTGGAAGAACTAGAACAATCATTCACCAACTGAAATGAGTATGAGGGAAGACGAGTGGAATAAAACAATGAGAAGGAGACATAACAAATGAAAACGTAAGAAATAATGCAAAGGGAAGGGATTATGTTAGCATTTTAAATCAACTTTTTGTTGCAGTTGCAATCCTTTAAACCGCAGCAGTTATTTCACATCACAGCTGTATGTTTGACATAACTGCCACCACATGAACCAACACAATATTTGCTATTAATCTGACAGGTCAACACTGAATAAACCCCAGCACCTAGGTAGCTACATCTGTGGCATTATAATCTTTAGCCATCTGTGTGCAGAAAATATTAAACCTCTCAGGTGGACAAAATATTTGTCGTCCAGCAGTAGTTCACTGCAATAATTCAAACACAACCTGGAACATCTCTGGAGATGATATTAGGCTGTTTGTGTGTGTAAACATATTGACAAGACATACAAGATTGTATATCTGTGAAACAACAAAATGAATGTAGAAACAGGTCATATTGTTCAATAAATGTCTGTTTTCTGATGGAATGTACTTTGATATTAGGTCAGCACAGGCCTTTCACCACCAACAAGACGAATATGGCGAATATATGGTTTCACCAGGATGAAGACTGCTTGGATGTCCTCTTATAATAGCATAATGCTGATAAAAAGACATTTCTTTAGTGAGAAAGAGAGAAAAACACTGATGAGAAGGAAATTATGTCAGATGTGATGTGACCATAAAATTACGCAACATCTTAACTAGATGACGACTATAAACAATTTACCTTGGCGATGTCATCTACACAGCTTAATGATAATGAGTTAGGAAGTGGCTCACTGTCATGTCATGCAAAAGGCAAACTGATTTGTGTAATTATCAGGAACAGCTAATCAGGAAGATGCGATGAAAATGCCAAATCAAATCACGCTACAGCTATTTGTTCCCTTTGTGAAGCCGACAGCGAGTGAAACAACAGCAGATTGTGAACCTGTTTGTTCAACCCTCCGACCAGATTCTGCTGATAGTGGTCATGGTTAAAATGCTGCTCTGGTAGCAGCTAAGACTACGTTCAGCACCATTCCTTAAAATGTCCCATCAGTGCAAACCAATGGCAGATGAATTAGCGAAAGCATAGGCAGTTTGACATCAACTAAATTCCAGTACATCTACCTAAATATACAAGATATGAGCATGGTTTGTCATGTTTGTAACCACATGATCAGCTGTACACATAGCCTTGTCCTGCCATGAAGACTGTGACTGACTGTCAAAGACTGTGAGTTAAGTGTTTAGTGGTGAGAATCAGTTAGTATCAGGGATCAACTTTAAGTTAATGATATAATTACAATTAATGAAAGCTGTAACAAAACGATATGATGCAATGCTGCAGTCGGTGCAGTTCAAGGTCTTTCTTAACTTCACAGGTCTTGCCAGTGCTCCTGCCCTGTTTGTTTGGTAACTGCATTAAAAATACGGCTGTGTATTGTTTTTATCCCAGTGCAAATATAGTGTCCAGCTGGGTCCAATACTAAAACAATACTTTTTTTTTTTAGCCAAATTACATCTGTACTTTTTTTTTTAAACCTGATTCCACAGATACCGTTATCTGATACCGTTGGTTATACACAAAAAGTTTTGACATTGAGCCCTAATTGAAAGTGGGAAAAGATTGTGGCTAATCATGCCATGTTAGTTTGTTCTGCAGTGAAAGAAGAGGATCAGGAGAAGATACCGGTATCAACTGCAATTTTTAGGTTTTCCCTCCTGCATACTGCTCTTAGGGCTTCTTCATGAGTGTTGCTTAGTGTTGCATCAGAGTTTAGAAAGCAACCTCTGCAGGAGCACTGGACTCTTTGCAGTACAGATTGTATACAATCGACAATTTGTAACAGTCACTAGGATGTAAGTAGTGCTGGTATGTCCTTCTTCTGGAATTGACGTTGATGTCTGTTTTTTGTCTGAGTTTCTACCAGTCTGTGATCACAAATTCAAACAACGGTGCCAAAGACAGTTCATGCAGGAGCAACATGTATCTGTATGAACATCTGGGTGTAATGTATAATTTATTTTGGTGATCAGATCGGTGATCGATACACTTGATTTAAGAGAATACACAGCAGCGATGAGAAACTGATTTTGTTTAAGCAGGCACGTGGGCATAGTGTACCACACTTAATGATGTTTCTCAAACTGATGATAGTCCTCTTACAAATACATGAAATGATGAGAAGAATCACGATCTGCACACATACATTTCAGCTCTATCACACACATTGACTGAAACAGACTAAAGACTCACCATAGTCTCTCAGAAACACCTTCAGACGCACACACACACAAATGTATTGCACAGTTACAAAAGGCCGGGTCTATTACACTGATGAGACAACTGTTAAGAAAGAAAAACCCAAGACTGAAAGGAAGAAAAAGACACAAGAGACAGAGACAGAAAAGACAGAGAGGAGGTTTTAATTATCTTGAATGGGCTAATGCATATTACTGATACAGCAGACCATTAATCTCCTGTGCTGGCCTTGCTGATTCTGAATTGTGCTGGTGTGTGTGCATGCGTGTGTGTGTGTGTGCTCTGCAGTTGTGGTTGGTCCTTGGTATTTGGATCCTAGGCATTCTGTTACATCCGTCCTCGTGAGCACAACAATGGCAAACCAGTGATCACTCTGCAGACTTGGGAGGCAGGGTCCTGATGTACAGCAGCAGCAGCAGCAGCAGCTCCTAATCACGGTATGATCAACTGCAGGATACTTTAGGGCTTTTTTGTTTTGTTTTACCACACCTGGTAGCCATGGGCGTCTGGTTGGACGGCTGCAGGGTCTAGGATTGAGAGCCACTACTATAAAAGTAAAATTGATGATCGTGTGATCAAATGTAATTAAACGGTTATGACCTGATGCACTAGTTTCCCAATGGTCTTGCAGTTTATGCTGCCAGATAAATTAGCTTCCCCTAATGCCGAAGTGCTGCCTTTCAGAAGATTTGTAGCAGGCTCTGTTTTAAAGCTAGAAGATACTGGTTTAAACTAGAGGGTGGAAGTTAGAAGACCTATGGCATCTACTAATCATATCAAATTTTGACGATTCAAAGGGGCCCCTTGACTTCTCACCTCAGATAGCTAAATGAAATTAGGTGCTATGGGTAGAGTCTCCTCTGACATACCCATTTTATGCTAATCCCATGTTACTGCAAGCCACAGCTGGGTTGCAGTAAAATGCGTTATTTTCGCCTACAGTATTTGCATATTTCTGCATACTGGGGTCCCTAAACAGTATTGGAATTGCATAAATTGAGTATGACTGGAAAGCTTAGTGTCAGCCTGGTTGCATTCATGTGTGATGATGTTAGTCTTCACGGTAGAGCCTAATTACAGATTTATGACGAAAAATTGAACACATAGAACTAAGCTGCATGTCAAATTAATGCTCAGGTTGTCAGCTATCAGAAGATATACACCTGATGCCTCGTGATTAATTTCCCTATAATAAAACAAAAATTTGTTTATTATAGGGAGGTGCGGAGTTGGCTACTTGTTGTGTACAGTGTTTATAGCAGTTATGAAGTGAAACGAGATATAAACAGTGAATTATTATGTTAGAGTTAATATTAAATTTTATTTACAAGTAGCCACCAGTGACGGTGGCCTTGCAGTCATATGTTTGTTAACACTTCTGTAGTTCTTTGCAATATGTGAGGGATATCACTGCTGTCAGGAAATCCCTACATCTTCGTATCTGAGGCCAAAAGGTAAAGAAAATCATCAGGCGAGAACATGCTTGTATTGGACACAGTTTGACTTACGGAACAGAGATGTAACTAATAACATCAATAGTGGCTGGATTTAATTTAGGTGTACCAGAGACAGAGGCCTGTGTAATTAATGGCATAAATGATGGCTCCATTCATTTTAATGCTCCTGTAAGACGTATCACTGAGTGAGGTTGCACAATACCAGGAATCTGATACCTGGTATATGATATGTGATCAAGGCTCACTGACACATCTAATGGAGCTAACTTTAATGTTATTAGTTACACCTGTGATATTTCTGTGTATGATTAAAATGTCTGCGGTGAAATCATATTTGTTGCTGATGGAACAGAGCTCACCTCTGTCTGATGAGTGAGAAGTTAAGAAGCAACACGCCCTACAATAAAATGCAAACCGCCCATATAAAATGTTTCTATGCCAGGTGTGCTAGCCAATGTTGCGGTTCTGTGTGTGTGATCAGCAGACACACTCAAACACACAAAAATATGACTATGGACTACACTATATGACTACGTTTCTTTGGCACAGCAGGTGTATGGACTATCTATAAACTATTTGTCTGGAGCTTTTCTGGTGGTATGGTTACAAACCTACACACTCTTATTAAAGGACAGAATATGAGATATATCCCGTGTGTCATGAGAGTCTGTTTCATTAAATGGTGGAGAAGTGCAGCCAGGGGACGTGTCATGCCGATATGTACTGAAACACTGGCAGTGAAATATCATTGCAACAAAAAAATATCTTGTCCTACTCTTAATAATAAATGACGCGTGGTTACAGCAGCAAGTGTTTGAAATATACATGTAATTATTATACAATAATGAGATGAATAATGAGACTCTGTTTCCAGTACGCACAGGGTGTTTCTGACTCAGCCTGGCTCGCATTATAACACAGGAAGACGTGTCAGTGTTGTGCTTATAACCACCAAGTTATAGCCGATGTTTTATATCGGCATTAAACAGGTTGATTGACTGCTATGGCACCATAGAGGGCTACTGATAAAACACAATGTGCCTGTCTATATGTCCACGCACACCAGTGTTATTGTTTCCCGTCGTATCCATCTTTGCTTCCTCTCCTCTCCTCCACTCTCCTTCGCTCTGTCACTCTCACTCTTTCAGCCTGTGAATGTCACAGAAAGCGCACCACGACGTTCTCCATGTGCATCTACGTCTTCATCCCCTCCCACCGCCATCCCCACAACGCTGACAAGAGCCTGCGTTCTCTCCCTTCCCTGCCTCTCTTTTGTCCCTCCCTTGCTCCCACCATTCCTGCTCCCAGGCTCCCAGCAGCCTCGCTGCAACCGTCTTCCCCTCCCCCTCCCTCCGAGCTCCATTGTGAGTGCTTGGTTCAGCAGCCTCAGCCTCTCCTGCAGTACGCAGCCTTGCCTTGCCTTTACTGTGCAGCCCCAGCCAAACGCAGTACAGCCTCCCATTTGGGCTCAGGGGAGGGGAAGGGAAGCACTTCAAACTGCAGATCTATCCAGGAAAACAAGACGGCACTGACTCCTCTGAGCTCATCTACAGGCTGTGAGAATCTGAATGTTCGCTGACATCTATCGATTTGTTTCTTTACAGCAGAAACACACTTATCCTCACTGTCTCTGCTCTCGCCTGTCGTCTCACTCACATCCCTTGATTCACTTTGAGTAAACAACAGACATGTTAGCTGCAAAACTGCTTACGCTGCAGTTTTCTGATACGCCGCATGGTAGCAACATGTAACAGCTTTGGCAGGTGCGCGTTTTACAGCATTTCTTACAGAACCTGAAACAAATTCAGTAGAGGAAGAGGACAGGACTGGAGCACTGTGCCTTCTGCAAAACAACCTCTTGAATACTCATCTATAGCACATAAGATGATAAAAATATTTCATGTGACATGATCACAGAGCTATTCTGATGCCATGGTTACGGTACATAAGGCTTTCTAAAATAGACCACTGCTGCAAAAGTATGCCTATTCTCTCAATAGCTTGTACCACACCTTGTGCTTGATGTCTTAACATTTTTCATATGGCCAAATCACTCATATGTACATAAAAACAAACAGGATTGTCTGCTTCCATTTAGCTTTAGCAGTTTTTAATCTTTAAGCAGAGAAAATGTGTTTATATAAAACATTCAGCACTGTCTTTAGTCTGGAATTAGTGACCCCTTTACAATCCTTTTGATGGCCTTTGTGTTTCTACAATTTGTGACCCTTAGTGACTCTTAATTCTCTTTACAGACGTGTGACGTGAATCTAACACAGCTTAAAGTCTTCCACTCGTCTATCTGCAAAAAGCAAATAAAAGCCGCATATTTGTCAGATCAAATCCAATTATGTAACTGTGCATCTCACTCTGCAGGCACATTTCTCTGTTTGTCTGTAGTGGCAAGCAATACCGCAGCCTGGGGGAATAAACTTTCATGCAGCAAGAATTTAATTTATAAGAATATGGTTAAAAAAAAAAAGAAGAAGTAAAAATAAAAATCTATCACTGAAAGATCATGTGAAAGAGTTTCCTTCATACAGATTTCAGCTCAGATCTAAATATGGTCAGGCGATATATTAAAACTGTATAAAATCATAAATCATAAAAGCATTAAGAAGCACAGCATCAGGCCAAACCTTAGAAAAAAAACATTAGAAACTCATTCCTGCTCATGCAAACTTAAGATGATATTATTCCTTTTGTCTCGCTCATGTCTAATTGTACAAAGCAAACTAGCAGGACACCTTCACAAAGCTGTTTTTGGGTCCTAACATACATTTATTTCTCCTATACAGCCTCCTTCATGACCAAATTATTGATTAATTAATCATCCTCTGTTGAATTTAACCACATGGAGGGATGGATTATTACAACCACAGTAATAGACAGCCAGGAACAATACTCAGCCAGGGTCATTGGGTGATGATAGACTATGCCAGTGTTTCTGAGTAATCCATCCTCTTCTAATGACGACTTTGACCTTCCATATAATCATGAGAACCACAGCAGAATGGCTGCCAAATGGCTGATGAGAACATTTATGTAACTGATGTTCAGTAAGAACTGTTTTGGAAAAAGAAAGTCCTGAACTTTTCACATTCAGCCTCTATTAACCTTCATACCAGCTATGCTAAATTACTTATTACTTTCCTCTGAAAACATTGTTGGCCTTATACAGTCCACACTGTTCTGATTCCTTTAGTTTAAATGAAGTGCTACAATACCAGAATTCATTCAAATCCTGTAGACCATTTCTTTCTGTTGTGTTTGTCCACTTCACTCTAGGGAATAAATTCATTTTAATCCATCTTCGATACATTTAATTCCTATAATTTTCTAATTTTTAGGCTCCTTTTCGAGCTGGAATAATTCTTGATTATTAAAGTCATCAATATATTTAGGTTTTAGACTGTTAAGTTGGACAAAACAAATTGAAACTAAGACAAACCATTGGACCAAACAAATAATTGATCAATCAGAAATATAGATGAATTGATGATGAAAAGAATCATTAGCTGACTGATTATTTGTGTCTGCAATCCCACCATTTACTCATCTTAAAACATTCCTGTATTTTATTACATAACAAAGGATTAGTATACTGACGCTCCCCAGTCTGCGAAACAAAGTGGAATTAAAATGCAAGCATCATCTACGGCAAGATAACATTAGTGTGCTGTTGGCTATTTCAATTGATGATTTTCCATTGGATAAACAAGCTGCCTACCTAGAAATCAATATCAGCGAGTCTCATTTGGTGTAGACCTGCAGTGTGTACTATCTCAGATAAAATAGTTTGTTTTATAAACTGAAACTAGTTTAGCATTTCAGCTGAAATGTCGAATAGAAAATAACTATTCAAGACATGTGATTTGCCACAAGCTGATGATGAGGAGGAGGAGGAGGAAGAGGAGTAACCTATTTATCTATTAAAAGAGAGTTGTCACTCTACTTCAGCCACTGCAGAAACACCCATAAAAAGCTTTGTTTAATTGTTAAGCGTGTTCCCTGCAGCACTTTCACAAAGCATGGAAGTCTAATCATGAATAATTTAGCACCCAAGGTCACAACGCTAAGAACCTCTCTTTTTCTGTCTTCAACGTGGGGTTTCGTTGTGACACCTTTAAATCTTCACTGACTCCCCCTGAACAGCAAAACACCAGCAATTAGTCTATGACGGTGGGCGTGCACCAAACGTACGTGGATGAATGTTAATTTTAAATAACCACTTGTTTGTGTTCACTAATTATCAAAAGCTTAGTGTGATATACGTGTATCTGTGTAATAAGTGTCTTTCCAATAAGCCATATGCAGAAGAATGCCCAAAACAAAGCAGATTCAGATCAGTTACCTTCCTCTAGCTTCATCTCTTTAAATCCCATGTGTCCTGCACAGAATGTAGCCCGACGTTAAGGTGAATAACATCCCATGTCCTCTGCATTATGATTGCTCGGAGTTTGGTGTTAATGACAAAGCCTCCACAGACACTTAACGCCACCACAAAGAAGAAAAAAAATACCTATAAATCAACCTGAAAACACTGAGCTAATCTGCTTTTCAAGCACTTCTGATGGATCTGAGGCTGGTCACATATCCCTGCTGAAGTAGTCATGGTCTGCATAATGCACAAGGTGCGCAGCTGACTTCTGAGGGGGAGGATGGACAAACTCTGCATGTAGGCCTATACAGTATGTAGCCCGTGTAAGCCTTGTGTTTTGAAGAGCACCCATCATCCATTTGCACCACTCCTGCTACTTCTAATCAAAAATGCATTACGTGCCACACGACAGTCAAGTGTGTTTATTCGAGATTAGTCACAATATGTGGACAGGAATAAACACATGATTGGATAAAGACAGATTTGATAAGTCAGAATATGAAATAACAAAGAGAAGTGATAACAGCCTTTTATGTGATGTTATCCTCTGTGTGTACTGAGGCACAAACTAATGATTAAGCTGTGATATTTCAGTTTGTATGGATGGAGATGAGAGTGGATGCACAATATTTTGTCAGGTCAACGCCATAATGAAATCCCCGCACAGTGATGCTATAGTTGTTACAAAACAACATCCGCGGCGCTCAGTGTATCAAGATGGGGTTTGATTTTTTTTATTTATTTATTTTGATCGCTGTCCCTTTTCCCACCGAGGTAGTGGACTTCATTAACCTTCCCTTCCAATCAATATTCATCATTACACCCTCCAAGGCAGCTGGAGTCCACAAGCATCGCATCCACATTAAACACAAACCCTTCACCCGGCCTTACCATTCCGTGCCAGCTGATGACGAGCCCAGTCCGGTGACAGTCCTTTTCAAAACATCCCGACGGGAAACACTGCGGTGACCATGGCTGAAGGCTTAAATTTAAACGTTCATAAAGATGGCGAAGGTGGTGTTGGTGGTGTTGGATGGGGCAGGGTGTCTGAAAAGAAACCCCCCCTTTTTTTTATAGAAGAAAAAAAAAAGAGTCGATGAGGAAAGGAAAAAAAGCAGAGGTGGACGGAACCGAGGATTTCTGATGCTGAATCACTCTCTCTCTCTCTTTCTCTCTCTCCCTCCCCTTCCCCAGTTCACCACCTTGCAACCATTGTGCTGCAAGATGCTGGCTGTACCATTGTGGACCTACCAGAGCAGAGAGAGAGAGAGGGAGGGAAGAGGAAGAGAGGGGGTATAGGGAAACATGTTGCCATAGCAACGGAACAGGAGCACGTCTGACGTCAAAGCCCGAGCAGAGAGAGAGAGAGAGAGAGAGAGAGAGAGAGAGAGAGAGAGATCACATGGAGGCTGTCTCTCTGGATGGGAGGGGAGCATCTCTCTGATCCCATCCTGTAAAACCGTCCCGCCAGTGCGATCATGAGGCTCAGTGAGGATATAGAGCTACTGGTGAGGTTTGTGTTACTATGCTGCACACATCTCAGAGCTCTTAACTCATTTTAGCCAACAGTGTCAAAGAAAACATTTGCTGAAAAAGAAAAAAGAAAAATACATTTTTTTTTAAATTTGTTTTTCTGTGGATTCAGTGTAAAAAAAAAAAAAAGAAGCAAACATTTAATTACAAGTAACATACAGAAATAAGTGACATATGCAACAGAACATAAAACTACTAAAATTACATGCATCTGTCCCTCTATGTACTCATTAGTGTATACCCACCTGTAAATACCCCTTTTGTATCCACAGAGGGAGCAGGTCCTTTTCCAATGGGGTCTGCCATGTTTGCATAGTGGAACAAACAGATTAATCAAACACTGGCTCTTGAGAGCTTTCTTTTCTGGTTTCATGGTCACCATAGAGTTGCCACACAGGAAGGTGAAGCCAGAGGTATTCGTTTGGTTACAATCTGCCCAGTCTGCCTCACCACTAGATGACAATAAATCCTAAACACTGCACCTTTAATTTCTTATTTTGTTCTATTTGTTTTTAGAATAATAAAGCGATACATGTTTTTGAGTTGTGTCCATACTGTGTAATATTATGTTTGTTGTAATGTTTATAGTATTACTTATTGCTATTTAGAGATGTGCTATTTGTTTTTTTAGAATGTCTGTCATTTAAAGCAAAAGCATTATCTATATCTGATAGATCTATATCTAAACCTTCATTTATTTGTTTTGTTTTTTTATATATTAGCATTGCTATTACAACTTGGCATATTGCTATGATTCCACTTTATTATCTTCTATTTTTGCAAACAAAACAATATTCAGAGGATAGGTAATTAAATCCTTTTGCCATCATTCATCCTATCCGTAAATGTGTCTGGATTAACAGCAGTGCGCACATGCCAATGACCCTTTAAGCCTCGAGTCACATCTGTACAGCTCAACAAGCTGGTAACCATGCAAACATTATTTTGAAAAGTATTTTGAAAAGCTATAATCTCTTTTTTTTGGCCACTTGAAGAAGGGAAACCTCCTAAATATACTAAATATACTTTACTCTGTTAAGCTTTGTTTTTACATTGCTTACTACAACGCTGGTAACATGAACATATTATTTATTGCTGCGATAAAGTTAGGCAGCACTGGTAGTATCCATGAATGAGAACTGTTAAAACTGTTAAAAATCCTGAAGAGGATTCAAACGTAGGTGGAATTATAATTTCCTAAAGTCAGGCTCTAAGGTTGACTGGTTGCTGTCAATTTGATATGCCCTGACCTCAGTTTCATTAAAGGATGATTAAAATTTATAACACTGTTGACCTCTACAGCAGTGAGAGGTAAATTCTCCTTCTCAGGCAACTACGGTCACAGTGTGTGTTTGAGTCTTGGTGCTGCTCAAATGACTTGTTTTCCAACATTAGTTGACTGTGTGCACGTCGAGAGTGAGGGCAATGCATGAAAAGTCTAAAGTTTTGACAGATTTATGAGATAAATATGACTCCTCAGAATGTTGTTAAATTTGGATCATGATGCATCTGCAGCCCAACACTTTGGGCTGATGATCCTGTTATAAAATGAGTAACTGAATACAGTGTGGAGGTTAATGCACCTTTAGTTTTTCCATCCAATTTGTATTTTCACCACCTCTAACAGCTAGAAATCCCTAACATGGTGTGCTAGGGTAAACGCCAGGAGCCCCAAGGCTATTAGGGATGTGAAGTACTCCCAGACTGGCTAAAATCAGTCCAGACACAACCCCTGACTAAGCAGAAAAGGTATTCAGACAGTCGAGGACCTCCTGCCAGGGGTTTTCTCAGACTTACACAAATCTGGGAGGTTAAAGGGAGCCCTGTCACTGTTGCAATAGGGGTTAAAAGCAAGGATCTATGTTCCTTAAGCTAGAATCTGAACAGTTATCAACTCATGATGTAAATGAGCTGAAGAGCCAATCTCTTATAACACAACTGCATTTTGCCAGAACCACAGAACTATCACTCCCAGACTGAGTTGATAAATGTTAACAGTCAGCATCTCCACAGGGTAACCTTACAGTGAATCAGAGCCAAAGGCTGCTCAATCCATTTCTAGACTCGTTCTCAAGTGAGGTAAGCTAGGGAAACAGTAGCCAATGAAGTCAGCTCACATAACACATTTTTATCAACACAGTAGGAGGATTTGTCAAGTGCAGAACATCGACTCATACGATTAGGTTAGACTGATTTGGATGCATAAAGTAGAGCCTTTGTCTGAAGAGGTCAAAACTTCAAGAATGCTTTTAGTTTAAGAAAAGCCAACACAGATCAACTTGTGGCCTTAATTAGGGTCATCCCCTCTGTGTGCACTATGGAAAAAAACAGAAACCCCTACTCAAACCAGACCAAAACCATGGTTACTTACATGTATAATGATGAGAGCTATAAAAATTTGCCTCCTCATAAGTACATTATTTCTGATGCCTCTGACACTTTATTGCCTTTTTTTGCATAGACCAAGGAACTAATTTTAAAGGGGGTGAAAAGGAGCTCCAGGAAAGTTTTTAATGCTCTCCAGCTGGACCCAAAAGCTAAACTCATAAGTCAGCAAACCACATGCCTTCAATCTCCCAGGTGCCCCACATTTCCAAGCCTGTCAGAACTGACATAGCCACTCTTTAGTGCAAATTGCCTTTGGGGCTCAGACCAGCATTGATGAGGAGGTATTAAGGACAGTACTGACAGAAATAGAAGGTGGTTACTCTTACTCTTGGTTACTCTTTATGATATATTACTTACCATGTTAACACTATCAGTCTCCTGGTGGGGCCTCGGGTAATGTACAGGGAGTAAGGTCAAAGGCAATTTTTTTTTTTTGGCATCATTTGCATATTTAAACATAACATTTCAGAAAACTTCTAAAAAATCCTATTCACCTGCGGTGTATTTTAAAAGCTTGCAGTAAAAGTAGACAGAGCACTAACAGATCACTCTGGCAGCAGTTTATCAGACACTAACAAGTTTCTACACTTGCTAGAAGTGGGAAAAATGCTGAACATTAAGACAGCTTACATACCAGGGAAAAGTTTCCTTCAACTACCCAGTGACTCAACTTAATCTTCTCCTCCTTTCCTTGGAAATGTCATGACCTAGAAATGAGGAGGTAGATCCACTTTCTTTACTGAAGCAAGAACATTCACTATATTTTAACCATTCACCCTGGACCAAAAGTGCAGTCGAGTGCGAGTCACACACTATCATTATCTACATTGCACAATCTCGAATAAGTCTAGCTTGAAGCCATTTATGGAGCTATTTCCTGTCTCTAGTCAGACAGGATAACTAAATGTCTCATAAGAGTTTTGGTTCATTACTTGAGACTATTGCGAGTATTTAACAGGGGTTAATGAATATCAGATGATGTTAAGAAGAGAAAAGTGATTGTTCCAAGCCAAAACTTGCTAGGATTTTTCTTGTTAGTGGTAAAGCAACAATCTAATTGAGCAATTAGATTTAAAGTGCAGTGTTATGATTAAAAGTGTCCTATTTTCTGGTTGTTAACCATTGTATAACAGTATGGATTACAAATCAAATATTAAGGTTTGTGATTAGATGAAAGTCAAAACTAACATTTGTCTATTAGATGAAATGTCAGGTGAGGTACCTGTCGAAGCAAACGTACAATTTACTGTGAAATATGGTTTTTAATGGGCGCTGCAGTGGGCATGGGACATCTGTACTTTAAAGCTCACAGTGGAATATTAATAAGACTCATATATTGCTTAACAATCCTATTTTTTAGGTCACATTAGAAACCAAGTAAGTCTAAAATAACTTTCTTCATGTAAAAATTGAAGGTATTATATATGTATCTTAAAACTTGACATTTCATTTAGAGAGATAATTAGACATGTTCAAATTTTGTTGTAATTTCTTTAATACATTTCTGTTTTCTTTTCAGTATAGTTTCAAAAATCATTAAACCCATATATTTTGGTACTGCCCAAAACTTAACAGCATTTTGTATTAATCCAGCACTTTTTATTTTTGGTATCCTTCCTGAGAACATACCGAATTATTTAATTATTTAAGGTGAAAAAATGACCACAGACACAGCCTTCAAATATTGTACCATGCATCCTCTGTGTTTGTGAGCTGTTCTGTTGGGTCTTCTTGGGCTGTGTCAGGTGCCAGTTAGTACAATTACAAAAGTTTGCAGTTAGACTGCATTCAGAAACATAACCCAAAAATGTTACATATATTACATCATGAATGCTGTATGCTTGTGCAAAAGCATGCACACACACATGCATGTAAACAAAAGGTAATATCAGAACCAAACAACCTCAGTGTACAATACGAGGCTGACATTGTGTGCTCTGTGCTTGTGCAATGTTCAAGAAGAGTCATATCAGCTGTCTCCATCTGAAGGGGTGTTAATCAAGCAATCCAGTCTTATCTCTCCAGCCCATGGTTGGTGATAATAATCATGCCTTTTAGCTATGACAAGCACAGCCAGGCAGAGATAACTCTTTCACAACAGCCACCATTTACATAAGGCAGCATGTAATGAGGACTAACAGCCACTAGATGGTAGAAGAAAGGGGATAAATGAGGCAGCTTTGAAGTGCACCATAGGAAGGAAGTACTCAGCAGTGAATTGCTTCCTGGCTGCTTAGATGACTCTCAAACAACTTTGATGTCGTGGGAAATACTGACATGAGGCTAACCTTGATTTTTATTGTAAAATGTCAGAGAGCATGTATAGTTGAGTATAAGTTGTGATCAAATAACATACAGCCTAATTTGTGAGTAACTTCAGAGCACAAAGGAGGATCAAATTTGGTCTAATTTACACCCACATCTGGACTCTTTTTACAACATGAGCAATATAAATGAGTGTAAAGAAAATGTTAAACAAACCTGCTTCAACTAACCTGCAGGATCCAAGCTCACTGTACATTTTCCTTCCAGTTGTGTGCGTTGCTATAGGGACGGTTAAATGACAGTCCCCCAGCACAGAGAGCCAATGGACGGCCGTGGTAAGGTGTCTGGTTACTCCCAGTGAGCCCACGCTAGCTCGGCTAAAGGAGGGGTTATTTTATTCCGCTCCTCAGCAGTAATGGTGACTTGGCTTCACTGGAAGGGAGCTCAATGCTGTGAAGTGGCCATCAGACACGACTTCTGAGCAATTTCCGAAGATATTTGTTTACTTTTTTTTTAAGGGAAGGAGTGGGCTTGTAAAGAAATACCTGCAGTATAGTGGAGTTTTTTTTTTTTTTTTTTTGTTTTTAAAGCGCTGTGGAAAGTTAAACCTGTTGCCTTGCCTTGCCTTGCCTGCCTCGCCGCATAGTCAACTACTATCCAAGATGTTGCTTTGTGGATGGGGTGGCCTGTGGTCCCGTTTGTGTGCGCACTCATAGCCTCGTCGAGGGAGTACGAACATTTCCCCCACTCAAGTGATTGTGTAGCTCTTCTCTCCTGGTGAGTTTTATATTTTTAAACACTTGTACAAAAAAAACTTTTTAAATTTTTGTTGGTTAGCTCAAGGCAGCTACAGTCCCCGGGAAAACTGGAGGAGTTGTGGCGAAGCTCAAACGCGGATGCTTTCATCTTAAAAACCAAAAAAACACACACACACAAAACGTTGACACTGTTTGTTTGTTGATATTTGTTATATCTCGACAGAAAGTGTTGTTATATGTCATATTAACACAACAATACTCCTCCTACTGTCATCTTTAACCACACCAGCAGTAACTGTGTTTTTAAGTTTCGGAGGGAGGAGGCACCACTGTAAGAAATAACAGGGTGAGACTACATGAAATGTGTTTTCTCCTGTTGTCAGTGCAGACTGAAGGTTTTATTGTGGAAGGCAGTGTGTGCCCCCTCCCCCTTCATTACCATAGAAAAGTAGTAAAGTTAACTCCAAGTCAAAGGTCATGAAGGTTTTTGAATATGTCATTCAAGACTAAAGAGGAAGGTGGAGGAGGAGGAGGAGGTGATTGAGCAAATGAACACCCCCCACCACCACCCCACTCCTTCTCCATCTAAAGTGGTTATGATGGGAGATGGTGTGAGCATCATCATAGGAAAAAAAATGGAGGAAAATAGTCAGTGGGTTGGGTTTATGTGTGTGTTGGGAAGAAGAAGAAGAAGAAGAAGAAGAGGTGGGGGGGGTGGTTGATGTGAGGTTTTGCAAAACCATGCTCTGCATGTCACGGTACTCATAGAAAGAAACCCTGTGATTAACAGAAATGGAGCGGATGAGGTCGAGACCAAAATGAGAAGTGAGGGCCGTCGGTCCAGAGCTGGGCTGATAATCATGGAATAGTCATGGCTCTCTTTTTTTTTTTCTGGCTGGTCCTGACCCTGCTTGAGTTGAAAAAAACTAAACATCCAGTGTGGCTTATTTGGTTTTAGAGAAAACCCGCTCCATGACTGGAAGGTACCAGGCTCTCAGTGCTGTAATGGCCAGCGTCCATCAGCAAACCCCTGTGCTGAACTCATTGCGAGATAATGTGGGGAAAAAAAGCATGTCGGCTAATTATGATTAATGAAAACCAACCATTGGGTTTTCCCTTTTTTTTAATTTAGGTGAGTCACTGCTTCTGATCCATTCCTGCTACTACTATCTCTCTATCCATGTCACAGTTTTGCGGTAAGGAAGAATAGACTCGATAGAGTACTATATGTTCTTTAATATTAATATATTAATATTCATCTTCATACAGTCTGGTTTTAGTTTGCTCTATTCATTTTGAAAACATCAATCCTTACATCATCAGTCATGTTAGTTCAAAAGATATTCAGATCCAGGCTTTCCTAGACACCGTGTGTGTGTGTATGTGTGTTTTGAGTTTGAATCATGTGCTTGCAGTCTTCATAATACTGTATGATTCTGGGAATAGAGGTTCACTCAGAGTTTGTTGTCGAATTTTCCTGGCCTGGATGACTTCAGGAAGATTTTCACCTCAATGTTGGCGCAGAGTGCCTCTTCTCACCGGCTTCTGTTCCAAATGTGTTTGCCAGCTGAGACCACAGTTCTGATGTTTGGAGGATATTAACAAATTCCTTCTCATATCTTGTGTTACGGGTTATGCTTTTGGAAATAGAAGTGGAATCTGGTGTTTTTTTTAATTTTCTTTTATGGGTGATTTCTTTGAAAGTGCAGCAGCAGCTCCCATTTTCAAAAAGATTTAGGATGAAAGAAAAGTTTGACGGAGAAGGATGTGCCGTGTTCTGATCTTTTTGTTCCTGGCAAATACAGGAGGGATGAGCACTGAAAGAAAGCAGCACAACCGCTGAAATGATTTGTACCTTTTTAGTTACTCGACTCAAAGTGCATTATTTCAAGGGATTGTTTTCAAATCCATTTCATGGGTTGTAGCTGTTTCACTGACAGGAAGGTGGGAGGAACAGAAAAGCTTCAACTAAGTGCAGAGTAAAGAGCACTATCACGTTTCCAGGATTATTTTTCTTTAAAATCCTTGTGACTGTGGCCAAGACTTTCAAACACTTAGTAGCAGCAGCAGCAGACTAAGCCTTGTTTAGGTTTTTTTCTTTCAAGCTATAGTGTGGGAATATGTGGGAATACCTGGGAACAAACATCCCCACTGTTTGAAAAAGAAAAAAGAGAATGAGGCGCTGGAATGGTTAAGGCTGTCTGCTCTCGCTGTTTTGGGCCGCTGCCTCCTAAGCCCCCTCAATAATGAGCAGGAACATGCAATCCAATGTGAGAGGAGCTGGCCTGTGCAGCAGCTTCAGTGCGGATAAAAAACATTCCACTGTAGGTCTCTGTTGAAATAACAAGGGCCGCAAAACAATCAGTCTTCACAGCACCCGCTCTCCCCATTCTCATGGGTAATGAGCAAGATGGGTAGTAACCCACTTCGCCTCAGACTTCACGCCTCCCATTGACTAGAATGGTTAACCTGCATTCCTGCATAAACATTTAGGCCTGTGACATGCTTACTCATTAACTCTCTTCTACAAATTTGGATTCATAGAAGAAAAAAAAAAGTTGTTTTGTGTGTTATTTTCAGAAAAAAAAGACCAGTGATGAGGCTGCTGACCCAGTTTGTGGTAAGAGTTTATGGATAAGTGATAAGATAAAATTTAGCCCATGGTGCTTTGCTTCTCTAAAACTTTGAGTCAAGTTTAAGACTTTCTAACCAGGCTAGCAACACAGCTCTAGGTCTAGAAATGTTTGTCTGTTGTTCAGGCAATCCACCACTTTGGTCTACACTGATTATAATTTAATACAGATACATTTCTAGACAATAGATCCCCTGATTTTTCACCAAAGTGATCATTTTAAACTCAGACTTTCTCACCTCCTCCCACCTGTGTGATCAATACATGACTGTCACTGTCGGTTTTGAGAAGTTACCTGTTACTGTTGCCAATTGTGAAACTTTTTTTTTTTTTGTATGAACACATAAGAATGAATCGAACGCCCAGTCAGCTAAGGCCGCAGGTGTCGGCCAAAACCACAGGTGCATCACCATTAGCAAAGTGCAATATAGTGAAATAATGACAAATGTCATTATGACTCATTGAGTTGGATGCTGATTTCTTTTGTGCCTGCTCACAAGTTTTGCCTCTGCCAATGATGACGTCTGCAGTTTTGACACACTGTGATTTGGCTTTGCTGTAAAAAATGTTTTCAAAGATCCCCTTAAGGCTTTTTTGAAGGACAGTGGTTCTGTAGAAGACAAATGGTAATGAAATGTGTTGTCATGTACTTTGGTAAACCTCCCAGAACATGAGTGATGTTTGGTTGATCTTGTTTGGGCATTATGCCTCATTTCCTGTTTGTGTGTGTTTTCATCATCTTTTGTTTTTGTGTTTTTGTTTATAACATTTAGTGCAAAAGCTTTGACCCAACCAGTCTAAATATACTCTGTGCTGTGTTTAGTGTCGGTTTACTAAAATTTCTGGCAAAATGTGAAAAATAGTCTAAAAAAGTTCAAAACATCAGACTGAAAATATAGATTTGTTTTCAGTCAAGGAACAATGGAGGAAGAATATCATTTTTCAGTTTCTTGTTATATTCTGCCAGAAATGTTTGTTGGTATCATATTTTGTGGCCAAGTATTGGAAAAACTGCACTTTAAATTTTGATTATTTGAGATTTAGATCATTGGGCAGGAGAATACAGTGGAGGCTATAACTAACAGCAGGTTTTCAGCAGTATTGCCAAATATAAACCTATAGTAAGAAGAAAAGTCTGCCTCTAAAATCAAGTCTGGTTTGGCAGTGAACCCACAAAAAAAGGTGGATTTGATAAACGTTTTTGTCTTCATGCCGATTATAGACTATAGCAGACAGATGACCTTAAATTGCTACGATACAAGCTCTAAGGACAATCAGTCTTTGCTTGAATTATCCTTTTCAGAGAACACAGGTCACTCATGTTTATCTTCTTCTCAAGGTAAGAGATACTCTTCAGACGCTCACGTGGCTGCTCTGCTATCACTTGTTTGTTGTTTTTATTTTTTTTGTTATTTGTGTGCTTCTTTTTGCCCCCGACTATCACACAAATTCTTCTGACTTCAGCATATGTCTGTATATCTTCAGCTGTGTCCAGCACATTGACCTCTGGATCCTTTCCTCTGCACATTTGCATATATTTGCACTTGAGCATGTGAAGAATTTTATTGTGGTTTTCTTTACAGCTATGACATATGTCATTATTTTACACTGAAAAACCGCATCACTCGCCCACACACCGGAACTATACCAGAATATAGGGGAAAAATAAGAATTAGAAATATAATGTCTAAGTATTGTTCTTTATTGCACGCTATAGCTGTTTTTTTTCACATATTATACTAGCATGTGACATAAAATCTTTGAATCATGCACCAGTTTTGGTTGATAGTGTAAACAAAACAAATGTATGGCTGTGCTGTCAAATCATGAGTTTCATGCCTTTTCTACACACGTCACTTGTAATACCCCGCACTCCTCACTTTCTCCACATTAAAAAACAAGTACTACTACTTCTGCAGTTGCCACCTTCTCACACCTCGACAGCAGCACCAGGAAGTAATGTGTGTGTGTCTGTGTGCGCGCCTTGAGTTGCAGCTCAATTAGAAGTAGTCTGTTCAAACAGGAGCTTCTTGTTTTACTCACATTTGCATCATGTCATGTCATGGTATGTGTTAGGAGGTTTAAACCTCATTATCACTGCAGCACTAGAGCTTTAGAGAAACCGTGATAAGAGAGAGATTAACTTAACATGTGTCATTTCTCTCATTCAAGGTCCCACACAGCTGATTTTGAGCTGGTTTATGGCATTTTAAGCCTGCAAATCCTCGTTCAGTTTGGACTGCGTGTTTAGTTTGTAGACATTTACAGCTGAGAAAGAACACCGAAACACATGCCTTATCTTTGTGACTTCATATTCCTTGAGTGAATTTAACATTTCTCCCTGAGGCCTAACATGTTGCAACATATGTGCAGTGTAAATCCATGTCAGGTGCTGGAGATGTGCTTTTGTGTGATATTATATAGTCTACACTAAAAGCTGAATTTGCTCATCCACACGATAACAAACTCCTTAGCATTAGCATTGTCCCTGTTATAGTTTTATGACATGTAATCAGGAAATGTGTTTTATTACCTATTTGTAGAGCAGCAAGCAGCTTTAAAAAAAAAAAAAGTATTTTGCTTTTTTATATTAGTGTCTTCTTCAATTAGAGGCTGTTTCTTAACTCTCAGAAGCTGGTAGAGGCTCCAAGTAATAAACTGCAACTTTGTTGAATGTAACTCAAGGAGAGCTGTGTGTGTGTGTACATCATGTGCTTGTGCTACCTCCTCTTGCAGAGAATGATAATACGGCTTACATTTAGAAGATGTTGGAGTTTGCCCAAGGGCAAGTACGATGTGAATTCTTAAAGGATTAGACTAGTGTTCGGATTATAATTCTCATCTTATTTTACAGACACAGTTGTAAAATTGAAGAAGTAGATATGTATTGCTCTGACTAGTATAGACCTTGTGCCAGAAGCTCATATCGTATAATGTAACAGGTCATAAAGATGTGCCCCTTTCTCCGAATTATGGTTAAAACTTATTTCTGTTTGTCCATTTTCTGGTGTAAATCAGCTTTTTTTCTTTTTTTTTTTTTTTAAATTTGCACAGGGAAGATGCATGTGTCTCTGGCAGAAGCCTTGGAGGTTCGAGGAGGTCCACTCCAGGAGGAAGAGGTCTGGGCAGTGCTCAGCCAGAGTGCTGAGAGCCTCCAAGAACTCTTTCACAAAGGTATGCACATGTGGAATTCAGCGTCAAAAAGATGTTTCCTAGAAGCAATTGTACATGCACACCACCAGCTCACATTTCTTTGTCTTGCATACTTTCTCATGTCCTTCCCACCCTAGTCTAGTACAGCCTACTCTCTAAATCTGTCCACAGCAGATTTTATATATTTTTTTTTAAATGAAGGGGATGAATGAAAATCTTCCATGAATTGCAGGTTCCATTTTGTGTTGACAAAATGATGGGATTGCTGACTGTCTTTCTCACTCTGAAATGCTCAATCCATCACATCAATGCAGAAATCTAAAGAAGCAACTCAAAACAAAATGAACAAGATCAGTGCTTTTATACTGGCTAATTTTTTATCTTTTTAAATGATGATTAAATGATTTAGTCACACTTGGACTCAAATCAGAACATTCATTTAGTGCACTCATTTAGTTGCCGTACTGTTTCTGCGTCATTAGTAAAACTGTTGACTCTACAGGTTTATTTCTTGTGTATTTTCGTCATTTCTCTGACTCATGTGTGCCCGTAGGTGTCTGTGATTGTCCTTGAAACCGATAGATAAAGCTGACAAATTCAGTGCGTTTTCAATCTGAAGTAAACTTTAAGTGACTAATGGAGGTTTTTCCTTGGAGACACTGGACAGGACATGAGTCAGCAGGCACTGCAGCGTTTGGGTGGTGCCTCGTCTCACACAAAACTCCAAGGCACCTGTTTATGTTGGAAGTAGTTGTGTCACCTAAATCGTTCACCATCAGCTGTGAATTTCCATGAAGCAGTAACCAAGATTTAGTAATGTGCATTTCTGCAGAAACAGATTCTGCTGACTGTTTCCATTGCAGACAATCCTGGCATGCTTTAGGTATTCTCTCTCATCAGTGTGGCCTTAAAATATGTCTTTTTATGCTGAGGTCACTTTTGCAATATAGGGATTGTCCTCTTGTATTTTAGCCATCAAGCCATCTGAACATAATAAGGACAAGATGCAAGTCTGGATACTTAAAAAGATTTCATTTTAATCTCTGCATGGTATCATGCTGTGATTGTGATTGTTAACACATCCTGCTTTTTCCTTCAACGTGTAGTTGTGTAGCTATATTGAGTAAATTGTGGCCTTTTGTATGTACAGTTTTAGACTGCTGAGTGAAGCTAAAATTTGAAGAGCAGATGTTGGAACCAGCTATTATAGAGTCACTGAGCTATGTAAAGAAGTATGTTTACCACGAGAGTGAATTAATAACAGCAACCAGGGTGCAAAATTTACTTTTGTTTTGTCCACTGGCTAAATGGCTTGTGATTTTACCCTCCAATATATTGCCACTGAGTTTTTCGGGGATTGTGAAGCAAATATAGTGGTATGTGCTCACTTTGTTGCCCTGACAGCAACAACTTAAACTTAAATTTGTTAGATGTCCTGGCCAACTGTAAAATATGTACGTATAAAAGCATAAAGAAAAGTGCATCTTTGTTTTGGTGAAGCAGATGAAATGTTTCAGTAAATTTTATACTTTAGATATATTTTGTTTCTTCTTGTCCAGGGTGCTGTGAAAATGAACGTCAGGATGTTTCCTATTGTATGGATGTGTACAGTTTACTTAGTAATCTTTTACATGACACTTCAGATATTGTGAATAGGTTCACGTTGTCAAACACGAAACCACAGGCACAGTTTTTTCCCCCCTGTGTGTAAACAGTAGCGGTTAGTTACTGTTTGTATAAGAATGATTTGTTTGAACTAGCAGTGTGTGAATATTTCTGATTGTTCGAGGAATCTCTCCTCATTGTTTGGTCTATAAAATATTCAGGATCAAGAGTGCAGTTTTTTGTCTCTCTACTGGTCTTGGGTACTCTTCTGAGGGCATCCACTGCTCTACATCTGCCAGCCTGTTGCTCTAACGGCACGTTTGCTGTGGGATTGAATGTATCACACACTGTATAGTTTGTGAGCATCTACTTTTAGAGGACAGAGTCTTTGTGTAATAATTCAGAATAATTCCCTGCTCTCAGCTTGGATAGCAGCTTATCAGACCGACAGACTACATTGTTAAGGGATAAAGAAGTTACAGTTGTACAATTTGCGGTCCTTTGAAGTGAACAGAGAATGAAATGGTGCATGCCCAAGCAATGCTTTTAAATTTTGGGTTTCTATTAGGTTGAACAGTCAGTTTCCATCTGGTATGGTTTCTGCTTATCAGCAGTTTAGTGAAACTGTTGATTGATTTCATTTGTGCTCTATCAAGAAACTCCTCTGCTCACACTGAGTCATGCACTTCTGCTCAGGTCTATTATAGCTTATCCAGAGAAAAAGTTTCTTGTGGAACACACCTAGCAACGTAGTCTACTTTTGAGTGAGATCTCCAAATGGACACGCGAGTTTTAAACAGGAAACTTATATTTACTTAGCAGATTCCAGCTTTTGAAAGCAGATATATGGTACCTCACATCCAGTTCCTCTGTTCCTCTCTGCTCCTCTCAGAGTATCAGTCAAAGAAAAGAATTTTGCAGCGCTGCTCAAACATTCCTTTGTATATTTTTAAAACGTTCTCTGACCATAGCGCTGGCTGTGGCTTTGTAGGAAAAGAGAATTACGCTGTGTAGCCATTCCTTTCTGCTTCTATGCCTCAACAGTTATTTTCTTGCAGGCTAAGAAAGCAACATGTGTTTTTGTTTACTTCAATCATCTTGAGTTTCCATAAACGCCAAAGCCTTAGCGAGAAACATCCACTGTGGTTGGATTTGTCTACAGTTGCTGCATTCAGGCTGTAAATGCTTAGATAAAATTTGATGCTAGTATCAAGACCGAAAACACAATACTTTATATGACTGTGTATGTGCATGTGAAACAATGGCCGGGTATTTAAATTATGTTGTTTTTGTTCCTGATCATGATCAAAGTGTCTGTTTCCCTCTCCAGACCCTTCAGCCATGGGCTTCATCATCTCTCCCTGGTCCCTCCTGCTCATGCCCTCTGGCAACATCTCGTTCACAGACGAGTATGTCACCCAGCAGGACTTACGAGCCTTCACAGCTCCAGAGGTCCTCGAAGGGGCCTCCTTGACTTCCGTCTCTGATATAGAGAAGGTATAAACCTTTACAGAACCTCAAAGATTGTTTAGTCTACGTCTTCTAATGCTTCACTGGTGTGATAACATTTAATTTAAAGCTCACATTCATTTCAAATCTTGACAGAGATGTTCACTCTAACCAGTCTTCTACTGCCCATTGAGTACCATAAAGGTACTCTGTGGAGGTCTCTATTAAACAAACACAACTTTTGGTTGTCTCAGTTCAGTGCAATCCTTGCTCCTAAAACATTTGCATAGCCAATAGTAACATTTTCATCTGAAAAGCTGTATTGTTTACATCTACGTTTGCTAGCGCGCTGCTTCCTAACTCAGCGCAGTACCACACATTATCATAATGTGAAACCACTGGCATGAGCGCGTACCCATGTGTGCGTGCACAAGACACAAACAAAGTGGGAACCCGCTCTACAAAACGTATCACGAAGCTGCTGTTGTTTCTTACTCTTGCTCTTTGTTTTATTCTGGTTTTAAAAATTGCTGCATTCTACAGTTTGGCAGTAGGAATAATCGAGAATTTGTGATAGCCTAAGTCCATTGCACGCAATTTCAAAGTCATTTGCCTTGTCTTTGAATTTTTGAACACTACAACGTTTTAAAGATGACAAATGCAACAGTTTTGTGTTCCAGTTGTTAATTACTGTGTATCTTTATATTCTCACACTTACAACAGCCTATAAATTTAGTCATTATGTTTTGAATGATGTCAAATGTTGCATGTAACAGGGTAATTAAATCCATCCAAGAATCCATCCTTACCTGAGCAACACAACAAAACTCAAACTGAAACTATGAATAACTGTTGTGCAGTTGCAACATTCAGAAGTTCAGAAGTTGTGTGAGCAGTGCAAGGCTTCTTTTACATATGCACAGAACCACGCCTCCTATTTGCCTCTGCCCCTCTGGTAGAAGAGCTAAAATCTTGCATGACTGGATTCCCGTCTCTGGCATGGACCCACAGACCTCAACAAGGTTTTGTGCTGAGTCAGTTTTCCAGCCCTAGCCCCGCCTCCCCAGCTGAGTTATTTCAGTGTAGAAAATAGAATCTGTTTCTCTCATTATCAGAGACTGTGGGTAAATATACGTCAGCTGCAAGCGCCACAATTTTCCTTTCACTTTTTCAACATTCGGGGTGGTGTTGTTGCTTTTAATGGGTGGCTTTTAAATTTCCACATCATCTGAGAGTGTGAGTGTGTTTGTACCCGAGCTCTGTTCCTGAAAGACCTTGAAGGCTATGTTGCATTCTTTGGCAATCCCTGAATTATTCTTTCCTCTACCAAGCCCAACATTCAAGGGAAGTGATTTCTCTCCCAAGCAATGAGTGCAGAGTAATAAGGAGAGGGAAATGGAAAAAGGTTTTTGGATTTAGGCTAAAAGCCCCTGTCTTTTTCCTTTCCAAATAAGAATGAATTCAACTTTTATTACACTCCAGCATTTATTGAGCTTTAGTCTGTCTGTTTCTGTCACTTACAGCAGTTCAACATAAAGTCCCGTGCTTAGTTTATCTGAATGAAACCTTTTACAGTGCTCCTATTTCTATGTACTCACTATTGCTTTACTATTTTGTTAAATATTGTACTTTTATTGAATGAAGTATAATGCCTCTAATGAAGCTTGAGTGATGTTTATGTTTTTTCTTTTTTTTTTATTTCCACAGATGCACATGTACTCTCTGGGGATGACCCTGTTCTGGGGAGCGGACTATGAGATCCCTCACAGTCAGGTAAATCATTACAGAGGATACTTCCTTCCAAATGGATAGGGGCTATAATAAGGGATCATATTTACACACAGTAAAGGCTTGTATTGTTGACTTAGATTTGTCTATTATTTTTAGTAAAGTTTTTTGCCTTTATGTTTACAAAAACACCACACTCAGCACGACGAAACACGATTCTAGCACGTCAGCATTAAATTATTATTGAAGATCCTGCCGTCTTACAGATTGATGCTCATGCATATGACATCACTTTTTTATATAGCCACGTGTAAAACACCATCCACATTCACATTTTTGAGTACCGCCCACAAGTTAGAGACGCCATCGCTCGCACATCCATTTCACTTCACTGAAAGGCTCCATCCACACATCACATCCTTTCCCTCATCTGTGTAGGAGGTGTTTTAGTAGCGCTTGTGGCAGCTGCAAAGTTCGTAATAAACATTAGGCCAAATACAGCATGTCATTTCTGATCCATGTCCAAGTGGACACATTGGCAGCGACCCTACACCCACCGTGCCATTTCTGCACCTATCGCTGTTTTCACATAATGTGGATTGAAATGGGGCATCAATGTGAAGAGAATACAGAAAATGCAATTACATACATGAATTTCCACATATTTATTCACTGCACTCTACAAGTGAAACCAAGTGAAATCTGAAAGTTATTTCGAGGACTAAAAAAATATTATCATACCTTAGTGGGTTAGTAACATGGTGGTGATACTGATTAAAACCGGTTTCATAGCAGAAACTGTTCCAAAAGTGCACCGACACTGATTTAACAGGTTTTACCATGCCTTTGTTTTGGATTTGGACAAAGCAAAGTATTTAACATCACTTTCAAGTTAAAAAAGGGGCAGACGGGCGCTTTAAAGTAGGTGATGTATTTGTGCCATGCTGGCAAGGCTTAGCTCTGCCTCATTATTTGAACACAATGGAAGTCAACAGATATCAGATTTAGAGATATGACTATAACTTAGCCGCACTGCTCTTGTCGCTGTTTGTGTGTTAACTGTCTTCGTTCTGTTTTGTTATGCAGCCCATGAAGTTGGGGGAACACCTAAACAGCCTGCTTCTCAACATGTGTGATGATGTTACACTGAGTCGAATGTCATTGCGCACGGTGCTGGACATCTGCAGCAAGCACATTAGAAACTCCAGTTGTGACCCTCCCTTCTCCTATATCAGAAAACTGGTCCGGTTGGTACTGGGCAGCCTTTCCCAGGTATGCAGTTTTTTGTATTTTTAATGTAGGTCAAATCCAACATTCCTGTCTGTTTTTCTACATTTTTATTCTGACGGCAGATTATTATCTGCTCTGTCAAAGCACAGTTGGTTTGTTGAATTATACAACAGATAATGTGGCTCATGCTGACAGAACATGATGTCAGGATGAATGACTCTCAGGAGGAATGATCCTCCTCTGTTTTTTTTTCTCTGTGTTCTGTCCTGATTTTTTTCTTTCCCTGCTCTTTGTTTTTCTTTCACTCTTTTACTTCCACTCTCACCATTTTTTGTTTTTTCTCAGCTGGATGGTCTGCTGACTGATAGAGAGTCTCTTCCGGAGCGGAGTAAAGAGATTCGGGAGAGGCTGAGGGGCAAAGGTTTGCCTTCAGGTAAGATAAGCTACACACACACGCACACACGCACACACACACACACGCGCACACACGTGCACGCACACACACACACACACACACACACACACACACACACACTAAACACAGAGCAGCTAGAGCTGTATTTGTTTGGTGTGTTGTCAAAGAAACTTTTCGGAGGTGCAGAAATAATGTTATTTATTTACACAGTGATTCATTTTTCTTGGCTGCCAACAGTTCATGATAAAGGGTCTGGTTTCTGTTATTCTTTAGAAACACTATGTTTTTGTTATGTGAGTATTCTTCATTTCAGCAATACAAAGTTTGTACCCAGGACAAATCACCAAAGATTAGTAGGTTCAGTTAAGATAATAATAATAATGATAATAATGAAAACAGTTCTTAAATTTAGGTCGAGAAGTACTTTATCTGTTCTTACTTTCTGATGATAAACTGAGGTTAGGGCTAAGTGTAGTTGGACATACAGTTTGAAAGTTATTTGCATTGATGTTACTTTTATTTTGAGAGACTTTGATGTAACGGCCTTCACTGGTTGTCAAGCTGTTCATAAGCTTGTGGGAGGAATCGAAAGTAGATGAGGAACAACACGCTGCAACCTCGCATCGGATTTAATTCAGGAAAATATGACCAAATCTTCCCAGTGGTTTCTGAGAGAATCCGGCATTTTTCCAGGCCATGGAAAGGAGGGCAGAGCACAAACATGGCTTCGCCGTCCCGATTATGTAAGCACGGCATGGCATTGATTACAGATGCATATTTCGGAGTCACCAGTGAAGCTGCCTGTCTGCTGTTTGTATCATTGCTTTGTTTCCCTGGTTGAGCACCAGCCAGCCCTAGGGAAAGTACATGCAAAGAGTATTACTCAGTTCTTAAGCGCCTTTCTTCTCAAGGAGCTGTTCTCTCCCTTCTGTATGCCAGTGGGTCCAAGTTCTAATTGCCGCAAGGGGAACTCAGTCATTGTCTCGTTTTTTTATGTTGGAGATTTTATATATCGCTGCTATAGTCGGTATGGCTACACTACACAGTATGTATATAGTATTCACCGAACTTGTGCCAACAATTGACTTCTTTGAAAATAAAAGACATCCTGTTGAGAATTTTTTTTTTTTTTTGTGCTCAATCTAGTCCTTGTGTGCCTCCCTGAGTTCCTGGAAGACAGCCTGTCCTTCTTTGATGCGTTTCCCTGTTAAGACCGAGCATATGCTTTGTAGATTAAACCACCACATGCAGCGTTTTTTACAGGACTTAACGTCTCCCCCTGCTCTCTCATTTCTGCGTCTCCTCCTCTTGTTTTTGCTCTTTTCATACACGTTTGCCTTCTGTTGGTTGTTGTTGTTCTCGTAGCGTTTTTATACGGCTTGTCTGGAAAGTCCAACTTGAAATTTATGGACAGTCAAAGAAAGCAACATTCATTATTCAGTTTTAAGACACCGTGATAGATGGAGCTGGATGCTTGTGCCACAAATTGTTTGTTGTTGTAGCACAGCATGCTCTGTTGTTTGTTTGTTTTTCAATAATGGGGGTAAAAAATAGCCATCGAACATGACAGAATCACAATCAGCAGAATCTGCATAAATCATTGTTAGCCCTTAAGGCCAAGAGCGACCATGCCATGTTTCTGAATTAACTTTTCCCTGCACTGTTGTTGTTACAAATTAATTAGTTTTATTTGCCATTAATGGATGCTACATTTCCACCTGCGGGGCTATATAACAGAAAACTCTTATAGTTGCTACTTATTCTAATTAAATGTCATCTAATCCAACCAATACTCGTGGAAAATTCATTTGGGGCCACATTAAAATTATGATTATAAGAAGGAAGCAAGTTTCTGTAAGGTGCCTGCTTTTAACTCATTCATAAACGTGCAGATGTGGCCCAGCACTAGTGTCAGAGTTGGCTGTCATAATACATTGTACTGTACATCTTTTATTATTACTGATTGGGGAATCTGAGCACCTACTGTTTGCCTATCCAATTATTCGTTTGCTGAAGCTGGCTGTCTGTGGCCATGAGAGGCCCACTGCAGGTGCTTAGCTTCTTGAAGCCAAACCAGGGCATCAGAGCAAAGTAGGGGGAAGCCTACAGTCGACAGTGCTGTGTTTAGTTATCATGTCATGCTGACGCTGTTAGAAATGGATGGTAGGTTGGATGGGCACTTGGGTATAATGAAGCATGCTGTATTTATTCAAGTCAAAATCCTACGCCCTTCTTTAGGTCTTCCTCTGATCATAAATACGACTTTATGTAATGCACGTAGTGTTAATAATGATGTGTATTTGAGATAATCTCTCACACTGTCTGTATTATAATATGATGAATAGTTAACTAAAAAAAAAAATAAATGCTTACTGTTTGCAATCATTTTTCTCGTGAATACTTGCCAGTATTCAAGATTTAGTGTGTTATTCTGTCTTCTGAGAGTTTTGGCAGCGTGAGCTTAATAAAACTTTGGTTCTCTCCTGTCCTCAGGGAGGAGTGCTGCCCCCAGGGTTCTGGAGCGCTACCGAGCCAGGACCCAGGAGCAGACGTCTCTTAACCGGGGCCTCAGTCGCTCCATGGGCTCTCTTCCAATCCAGGACCTGTTGAAGGGCGATGATGGGGCCGCCCTACAGTATTCCCTATCTGACTATCACCACAACTCTGAATCCCCCACAGAACTCTACCCCAGAGCCCCGTCACTCCCTCACCAGCACTCCTATCCCTATCTCCATCCCCTTCACCCTCAGCAAAAGGGCCGGCCCGTGGAACTGGACCGGAGGTCTTTACCCTTCCACGGTGGGGACCTGGCTATTAGTCAGGCCAGAAAGACCTGGGCTTCCTCTGTGGACTTGGCTTACATTGACCCAGAGGCTATTCGTTTTGGGGCCTTGGAGGATGCACGGAGGGGCAGCAGTGCAATAAGTACCCACTCTATAGGCAGGCGCAAATCGCCCTTGCGGGCATCCAGGGAGAGGGATTCTCGCTATCCTGATTTTGGTGGGCTGAAGAGCAGGAAGCCTCATCACCACTCAGACCTGTCGGTAGGCTCAGGCATCACCGGCGCCTATGACAGGATAAAGGAGAGGCAGAGGAAACTTCAGGTGCTAAGACAAGCAGTGGATGGTGAGTATACTTTTCTTAACACAAAGGTTTGATGTAAATCAAACTGAAATGTAGTTTTGCTTGTGTGCCTTTCGGAAAACCCTCTCCCTCCACACTGGTGTCTGATTCCTGTAACTCTTCGAAATCCACAATCTGACATTCACACCCACGTCATGTTGTGATTGGCTACGTGTGCAGAGGTGAAAAAGCAGTCAGATTTTAAACTCCTCTCAAGCTTTCCTTTGTCATCCTTTGCACAACGAATGAATTCAAGAGAGACTTGAAATGTGTGCCCTAATTTAAACAATATCATGTCTCCCTTCCTTTGTATCAAGGCCAGCCTTTCACGCTACATTTTGAATGTGGCTGTTCAACATTGAGGTCAGATAACACATTGTATAAAGTAGTTATTTTCTAGCACTACCTGACCTTTACTGTGCACAAGATATATTGTGGATATTTTTTTACTTTTAAGCTGACTACTACACTCATTTTGGCTCTCCTCAAATTTCACCATTAACAAAGAAGCATCTTCACCGATTTCTTTAGCTGTGTTTCCATTTACGTTTACATTCATTTAGCTTTTATGCAAAGTGACTTTCAGAGAAGTTTAGTATGAGGTGTGTCAGGATTAAACTTATAATGGTTGTCTGGTTTGTGTCTGAGTCACCGTTTGAACCTCAAAACAGCCTGTGAGAGACAAATTTTCATAATAATAAATGCACTGTATTTATGTCTTTTTTTTTTTTTTTTTTATTTATCCCAAAATCTTGCTCACCTATAACTCACTCTGCAAAAAAGTACAAACCTGTTTTTGCAGCTACTGATTCGTTCAGATCTTTTAGTTCTGCCTTTTTTTTTCTTTCTTTTCATTGCGAAACAACGCATAACAATCACCTGTTCATAAGTATTGCAGGATAATGGAATTTTGGTGACAGATCAAACTTGATCAGATGTCATTATTGTGTAATGTGTGATGCCAGTACTCTGTCAGAACATGTAGTGAGCAAGCTTGAACTTTTAAAGATACTACATTGATGTTATTTGTGAGGCGACCGCAATTTAAAAGGGGAAAGTCCCAGCTTAAGTCTGCTACTGAGACAATGAATAAATATTTTCAGTAAAATATAGCCTTTCAAGGTCCCAGCTGTGTCATAAAGAAATACAGGAATATTCAAACTGGGTGGTAAAATAAGTTTAGCAGTAAAAGCAGTAAAAAGGGTTGTACAGCAACTTGGGTGAAAGGGATGCAGGAAGCTCAGCTGATCTGAGAGGTGAAAACGTGACAGCGCTTGAATGACGTGAGCAGACAGACACCCGGACTAGTTACAGGTTGTGTGTCCATCTGTAACTACCATGTGGGATGAGAGCTGGGTGCTGGCTTGAATGAAGTATCGTTGGTGGTGGTGGTGGCTGTGCAGCAGTGTTTGGACAGAATGTATGAGTCACGGGTACAGAGGTTTCCAAATGGCTGATTCTAATTACAGGCCAGTTTAATTCTAGCCTGTTGCTGTCACACATGCTATATAGCCAAGTCCCTTACTCTCTTTTTTTCTTTTTTTTTAATGCCATGACTGTAAACACACACATACGTGCAAGGATTTTTAAAAAAAAGTATTTCTATAATCGCATGCTTAGACCTAGCACACACAACACAATTGTTTAACACCTCAGCAGTCAGCCCCAAGAGCTTTAAGTTTCCCTCTGGAGCTTATTGAATTCTTAGAGTCTCCATAGGTTGGCTAGTTTTATGCGGAGTCACATGTGGCTATACAGGGCCTACTGGCCATCTGGGGACAGTGGAGGAGCATGAAGGGGATGAATGGTTTCATATAATAAACCACTGTCTTCTACCTCTTCTTCCCTTTCCTCCTCCCGCTGGTTTCCCATACTCCCCGCTCTCCAGCTCCCTCCAACCTCCAGCCTCCCTGCGTTTCTGGCAGCTATTTTTAATGCTGCCTGAGCCACCAACCGACGGCATTCTTCTCCTCGATTGTGGCTTTTTTATCCCCAGCAAGTCTTGCCCTCCTTTCCTTCCCTCCCCTTTGCCTTTTTGCTGATTATAATCATAGGCACTTGGCTTTTTTTTTATTTCATATGATGGTGTGAAGAGGGGAACTGAGCTGCTTCGCCCAGCGGAGAGTCAAAAAAACAAAGACTGTGGGTAGCCCCGTCTACTCATAACACTGACTCACCTATTACACTGTGTGTGTGTGTAGAGGATTACCTTTGTGTATTTTTTGTGTCAATAGCTGATTAATAATAAATTATGGTTGATGTTAGATACCATGCTGACGCAAAGGAATGTTTACACCCATCAGAATGGACTGAGGTTGACTATGCAGGCTGAGCCAAAATATTTTTGTATTCCATCCCAGAGCTATTTCGCTATAGTATGAATGGGGCCTAATTGAGCACAGACCATTTGCAGGGCCTCGTGGATGTGTTACTTGGCAGGGACCTCCTTTCCTTTCCCTTTCTCTTACTTTTTTCTGTTCTTTTCTGCAGGAAAGTGATGGCGCAGCAGTGGTCAGTGCTCTCAGGTTTCACGCAGTTACACACTGCCTTTCTGCCCTTCTCTGTGTGTGCGCATCTGCAAACTGTGCTGAACTGAATGTGTATTACATCAACACAACTAAACAAAGTGTGTGTGCATGCATGTGTGTGCATGGGCATGTTTATACCTGGTCCCCGTATATATCTCACCCGGTGCCTTCGCAAACCTCTCCCCTCTGCCTCCTCCCTCTTTTTTTGGTGCCAAGGTGCTTCAATCAGTAGAAACTTTCCTTGCAGACCTAGAGGCTGTAATTGGAGTCATGCGTAGCGGATGAGGGAATTCCAAACATTATTGGACTTTTCCGGCACTTGGCAGCAGGTCATGTGGCTTTGGGCCCGGGTGGGTCCAGCTTGGACAGCAGTACAGAACACTGCTGCCTCAGGAGAGCAGGAGTTGTTCATAAATGTACGAAGCTCAAATGTTTCATCACTATATTACCTTTTGGTTTGTTGACTCGAAAGGCTGCAGCAGGAAAGCGTGTAGTGTTTTGACAGGATTCCATAAAACAGGTTAGGTTTATTTATGACCCATTTTAATCAACTGCCTGACTCATTTCCTCTTCACATTATACTTAATGTCCTAAAACAAATACTATAAAGGTTCGGCAGTGTAGAGGTTTTTTAGAAATAGACGTATTTTATTCACAATATGTATGTTTTTTTTTCTGAGTCATGTTAATTTGGTGTGGGGAGGTGGGCTCAAGGGTTTCTGTAAGCTATTATGCACACTTTAAAGGGAGTTCCGTCTTTCTCCTGGTACCACCAGACTTTAAATAACCCCAGAGGCTGAGTTTGTGTCTCTTCTCAGCTTGAACATCCCAAAAGGCGTGTGTATTAAAAAAAAAAAGCTTGTGCAGAAGTGTTAGTTCAGCAGGGAATCAGGGAGATGGGGAAGGAATTGAAAAGATAAAGGGAGCAGAGAGAAAAGTTAGCAGATAGATGTTAGTTGCACTAATTGTTTCCTGGAAACAATCTGATAGAGATGAGTAGGAAGTAAGTTGAAGCATTCAACTATGAATGGCTCATGAATGGTCCTTTTCCTCCTGAAGCCTCACATACACTATATAATTACTCCTAAAACATGCGGACATTTTTTTTTTTTTTTTTTTACTGAATTTATGTGTACGTGTGCTTCTGCATGCTTGCTACTTACCAACTGTACTCGTTTTAAGGTGAAAGATGAAGGGATTCAACTGTTTTAAGCAATAGATCTTTTGTCTTCATCTGTTTTGCAATATCTTCTGGGAAATAAACAATAACATTGAGTGGGCAGGAGCTCCAAGAAGCTATGCAGTCCATGTTTATCTGAGTCATCCTCTGACCAACCCTTCTGCTCTCTTGCTGACTTGAAACAGTAAGATATCACTGTTAATCTCTCTAACTAGCTATGATCTTCTCCATCTGTCTTTCCCCAATAAAATGTTGATCCTAGGTTTATTTGGGATTACTCTAAAGATGCCTTTTCACCCTCAGGTTAAGTGTGACCAACCAACGGCCACATTAGACACTTGTGGCCTGACCAGAAACTTGAATCTTGTACACAGATTGAAGTTTCTCCCCCAGTCACAGTCACTTTTCTTTTTTTACAGGGGTTACACTGATGGTTCTGTTGTGCTCAATATGTAAGATAATACCACTGCCATATGCGTTTTGAAGGGTAGGCTGGGTAGTTTAGCAGTGTTTATAACAAGATAATTACTTACAAGTACAAACTACAGCATCAAAATTATCATTAGATTAAAACAACACCTCAGATGACCTACAACAAAATAAACTCCAAATATTATTGTGGTCTTTTCTGGTGTTTTTACCACATGAGGACACTCACCTGACTTTGACTCTGGATGTTTATTTTTTCTTTTCAATGCTGAGGTTTATCTTCTTTTAATTCAACATATGTTGGTTTAATCTCAAATAAAATGACAAGTATTTAGAGCTTTAAGATTATTATTAGATCTGCGTGCATTTGTGGCTTAAATTAAATGTTGCTGTGTTGATATATTTTTTTTTACAAAAATAAGTAGCACATGAATAATTCCTGTCAAGCTGTAATCAGATCAAATTAGGATACAATGATTCAATTTCAGCCTATTATCCCAAATCCCGTTGATAGTGGTGGACCTTTCCACTTCCAAACAAACATTGTAGGACAGGTGACTGTGCACGTGTGTGGGTATCTGTGCATGTATGTGTCATTGTAGGTGTTTCGGTAAAAGT
Source organism: Larimichthys crocea (assembly GCF_000972845.2). Classification (NCBI taxonomy): domain Eukaryota; kingdom Metazoa; phylum Chordata; class Actinopteri; family Sciaenidae; genus Larimichthys; species Larimichthys crocea. Next base: position 11,507,011 of record NC_040019.1, read on the forward strand.
ATTTTCACTTGCATTGGTAAAGCTAAGCTGGTAAATTACTGTAAATTACACACAAGAGATTCTTCTTCTTCTGCTCCTCTGTCTGCCATTTTAAAGCAGATGACGCTGTTCACTCATGACTCACTAACCACTGGAAGGTGGGAAACTATTTTGGGTGACAAGTTGGCCAGTCCTCCTCTTTTTTTCGTATTAATACTTTTTGGTTATGATGCATACATGAAACAGATGTAATTTCAAGCCTTTCAAGTCTGTTTTACTGTGAAAATCTTCTCAGCTAAACTGCCTGAGTAATGGCAAGGGAATGCCACTCATTTAAACTATGCAGCTGATACTGAAGAGCAGGACTTTCAAGTTCTGTTCACCAAGAGGCGAAACACATGATGCATTAAGTCATCGTTGAGACTATTTTGAGTATTGTTTATGGTGTTTTCCTGCGTTACCGCAGATTTTCAATTCAGCGCTGAGTTTACGAAGCATTGCTTTGAGAAGAGTAAATAATTGTGGCGAGCTGGTCTGTACTTGCTGTGGTTCACCCAGTCAAGCAAGACAAAAGATTACGCCCTCACCAAAAAAAGGAGGCATGTCTGCATATACTTGTGTAGAAGCTGCTATTGAGTGTAGTTACATATGACTTTTATTGGGAGTGTTTACCAACAGCATGACTAATACCTGTTTTGTGTGCCTCAGTCTACTGGTTGAGTCCTGTAAAAGAAAACAGTAGCTTGTGAGTTCACCTGCTGCTGGAGTGATACAACCTTTTGTAAAGTGTTGCGTGACATTGAACAAGAAACCGCTGTCTTTCCCATTGCTCACAAACAGCCCGTTTAACCATTTTTAAGTTGTCTCATGTGCATGATATTTATGTTTGATCCATTTTATCATTTCGCAGACGTCCTCTTACATCACTGCATGGTTCATATTCTAGTATTTTTATGGGACGTCCTGATTGTCTTTCTCTTCCCACAGACCCAGTGCACACCCACCAGAGGTACCACAGTGATTACAGTTCATCCAGCGAAAGCCCCTCAGTGACCTCCTCTGATCCAGATTACAGACAAGGTAAAAGATGCCTCTGAGGACCTCTTTATCATCGTTGTTACAGTCTCCATGGAGGCATATATGATGTATAGCAACAGGTGGCAGGTGCTCCAAACACATAACTCATCTTGGTTGTGTGCATGCAGCTGAAGTAAAAATGAAAACACTTTTAAATATCGAAAACCTTCCAGAGCAGGAATAAGAAGTCCATTAAAATTGGCTAAATTAACCATCCACAGCGGGGACTGCATGGTTCTAAGTCTGAAGCCCTGCTGGTTTTTACTTTAGCCATCTAATCTAGTCACTGATTTACACCTGAAAGGGGGGATGAATCATTTTAAGAAGAGAACCAGCAGTAGTCTGGGCTGCCAAGGCTGGGATTGTAAACTGCTGACACATCAATCATTCTTTGTCTCCACTGACTGTGTTCTGCCCTGCTCAAAGCCAGATTCCCTGCTGTCTTATTGCCAAACTTCACAGGCCATACTTTGTGAGCTAAACATGATGAGGTGTACTGCCCTCAATTTTGAGAGGCACAGGAAAGATCACTTTTGTTGTTTCCAGGTAACTGTCACATGAGCCACTGCCAATCACTTCCCTGATCCTGCTAATGAAAGGAAATAATCTATTTAGCTATGTATGTTTGTACAAGATGTACCGTCACGCCCTCGCCATTACTGCAAAGGAGATTGTGCAATAGACTTGAATATCGTGATACTTTGCGAAACTGGTTGGCCTACACTGGTAAACAAAACTATGGATGCAGTATTGAGCAAAACTCAAAAGATTTAAAGGTCCAGTGTCTAAGATTTAGAAGGATCTTTTGGCAGTATAACCTGGAATAAACAAACCAAACACTGGACCTAGGTGGGGCCTTTTGCTTGAGGGTGAGACTAGGGTTATGCAGTTGGTTGCAATTTGCAATTTCACTGCTAAATCCTACACACTGGACCCTTTTTAATATAAAAGCTGAATTACAAACTTCAATATGGACTTAAAGGTTACCATGACAGCAGGGTACAGGTTTAGAGATGTTGCACATGATTAGAGAAAGTATACATGTAACAGCTCACAGATTTAGACTTATGTAACAACACACATACATATCAAAATATATCACTTACTGCACTCAGGAAGTTTTGTGCGCCGTCTGGTTTCAGATGTTTTTGTTTTTATGATTTCAGAGGACTGGCTAATTAAGACTAATCTGCTCAAACTTGTCAGTGCAGTGGGAGACAGAGATACCAAAGGTCAAAAAGCAAATTTGTTCAAGATGACCTAACACTCATACTCCATTTAACGCTGTATTCACAGGCTGCACCGTTGCATGAAAGTTTGACTTTGAGCTCAGACAGCTGTGAAGAGTTTGGACATGCTTGTGGAAACAGTGCCAGTTTTATTTGGAAATGGCTAAAATATATTGAACATGTTCCAAGAAGAAAGGCTGTTTGAATTACTGAGAAGTACAATAAGTCTAAACCTCTAGACATGGAAAGACTCTAAACATGGCAACGCTTGCCTCTCTGTGTTAGTACAGTCTTTAACATACTGCTGCTGTAATGCAGTGGTGGGGTTTTGTACGCGGTTTGAACTCAAGACAACAAGGATCTCATTTGTGCTTCTGGTTTAACCTGATTTGAGAATTCTGTAACTACTCCACCTCCTCCAATGCATGTTCATGCAGGCACATTTGCACCACAGTGTGGGTGTCTGCTTATAGAAGGGTGTGTTTGATTGTGTACATTTAAAAACAAAATTTGCACCTGGTGTTTGAACAACAGTTCTCCCATGTCTCTTCCAGCTAAGAAACCAGGCGATGCGAGGAGGTTTGGCTCCCAGCTGGCACTTTCCTCTGAACACGATGCCCTGTCGCTGACTAGTCACAACACACACCGGCTCAGGTAACACACAAACATATATAACAGATAAACAAAAAAGATGGCACTGTTGTGTTTTCGAGTACTCCCATCCTCAAGTAATCCATCTTTATTCTGCCACTCCACTTGCTCGAGGCTAACTCATTTCCAAGCCAGTTTTATTTTACAAATTGTGGTATCACTGAACTCAGGAGCTGTGGGAAATGTTATTTCATGAATTTCACCACCTCCCCCTCTGCATAGGAGTGTGTATTACTTGAATCAAAAGTGTTTGTATGTGTTAGATCTTTTATTCCACTGAGGAACTGCTGCCTGCACTACAAACCATCCATAGAACAGCGAAGCCACTGATGTAGCCATCCTGTTTGGCCCTCTGGTGCACACAAAGCTAGTGTGGACAGGGTCAGCCCCATGCTTCGCTAGTGAGGTCATCCAATGTGACATCCACATTCAGCAATCTCTGTCTCTCTAATCTCTGGCATTTCAGAGAACTGCCTGCTGTTGCTATGCCTGCTAACAATCTGTACCACCGCACGGAGCACTTGTTTTCCCCTGATGCTAAAAGAAAACATATCAGCTTATGTAAACACATCGTGTCTGACATATCCCCTTATGTTTCCACTTTTAAATATTTCTTTTATAAAAGAAGCAAAAACGAAAGTCAGTAAATAAAGGACAAATCTCAAAACCGCAACACGCGTTGAACAGTCTTGTTTCCACTCAGCTTTTTGATAATATCAGACGTTTCGAACACAATCCCTCCTCTTCTCTTATAGGCAGTATGAGGGAGCAGCCGATGAAGGTCTGGTCGGAGCAGAGTTGCTCCTTCAGAAGCAAGAGGAGGAGGTGCAGCGGCTCCAGGCCCACCTGGCCAACAGGTTGTCCAGGGCATACCCCACAGATGATCCCCTGGCCCCATCTCGCACTTCCATGCTCGACCTTCGAGACCCCCTCTACTCCTCTTCTGTACCTCTTCGCAAACTCAAGGTTTTTGTTCTTTGTGGCTTAACAGACTCAAGAATATGCTTTAAGTGCCATTTCAGGTTTTTTTTAGATTTTCCATTACAAACATTCAATTTATTTACATAGAAAACTACCTTTATCACTATAGTGCTGTCAACCACATATCAATACACAAACAAGACAACCAGAAAGTAGATAAAAGACATAATTTCAACACGCTCACTGCAACGGAAACTCCCTCCGCCCAGGTCTTACTGTTTATATTGCGATATTTGATGATGGAGATACAATTTTAACACACATGAGCTCATTGGCAACTAATTTGTTGATGCTGTGCTCACTCCTTGTTCTGTAACTAAAAAGTGCTGACTGGAAAACATAACTCATGTTGGCCTCCCTCCGGTAATTACAAATATGTGGGATTGTGGGACATGTGGGATTTCTCGGGCACGGTCTGATTTATCCCACCTACTATCACAAATTGTGAAAATGTCTAAACACAAGTGAAAAAAACATAGCAACAAATCTGCTGACGTGGGCAGAAAACCTCAAATACTATGAATAAAACTGTCAGTTATATTCCTATTGGGTTAATTATACTTGCGAAGGCGAGGTATGTTCACCGTGGTGTGTTTACAGTAGGTTTTAAGTTAATGTCATTTCCAATGTGGGGGGTTTCCAGTCAGTAAAACAAAAAGCATTTGAGCTGAAGCAAGGAAATCTTGCTCTTCCACTTCTGGTGAGATATGAGTACAGCAGAACCAACAAGGAAGTAAGTGTGTGTGTGTACAACATATAAAAAAGCATCACATGAGTTGTCGTCATTGAAATCTCATGAATAGAGAATCCATTGAAACAGGTGTGAATCAGCAATGTAGAAAGGAAGAGGAAGTTTAAATGTTTTTTTAGAGTTGGTCATGGATGTGTTTTACAGATGTTTTGTAGATCATCACACACAACAAGGGTTTTTAAATGCAATTAGGTTTCACAACAGCCAAAAGAAACGTATCCTTTGACATGTTGATAAAATAGGTTCTGTTAATGAATTACTTTTTATTTTTATCCTGGCAGAACTTCCATGGGCCTGAGTTTGTGAAGATGGCCAGTGAGCCCTGTGTTGCCTTGTCTGTTCCCTCTTCAATAATGGTGAGGATTTAAATTTGTGCTACTTTTGAGCCAGTGTTCAAACTGCTTTATGTCCTACTTATAATCCATTACTCCTTTTTTGTTTTTCTTTTTCTGACCACAAGAAACGTGGCAAGGTGGAGGAAGTCCAGAGGAAGGTGGGTGTGGTGCTACTGAATGGCCAAAAGCTGGAGCTGAGCTGTGACATCAAGGCGGTGTGTAAAGACGTTCTTGATATGGTGGTCGCCCACATCGGGCTTGTGGAGCACCATCTCTTCGGCCTAGCATACCTCAGAGGTACAGTGTGTTGCTCCTGTCCAAGTCTGTGAGTCATGTATGTGCATGTGAGTGTCAGGTACATGTAGGGGACAATTTCTTAAATGCAAAGACCACATGTCAAGCATACTGGATGACGTTTGATTAGTTTTTAGTGCAGAGTGTAAATTCATTTTCTCCACCTGATGTCTCATTAAAGATGCATTGCTACATTACTCTCCTTCTGCCTCTGATGCCTCTCACCAACCCTCCAACCTTCTTCTTCTTAAAAATTCTACACACAGATAATGAGTTTTTCTTCGTTGATCCTGATGCCAAACTGTCCAAAGTGGCCCCGGAGGGATGGAAAGAGGATCCTAAAAAGAGGAAATCCGACGTGCCTTTTAATCTTTTCTTACGCATCAAATTCTTCCTTGATGACGTTAACCTCATACAGTAAGTGAATATTATCGTGAGAACCTGTTTTGGCATGTCACGTTCAAAACAACTAAAAATGTCTGTGTATAACAGGCATGCTATGACCAAACATCAGTACTACCTACAGCTGAGGAAAGATATCTTGGAGGAGAGGATGCGCTGTGATACAGAAAATGCCTTGTTGCTGGCTTGAGGATGCGCTGTGATACAGAAAATGCCTTGTTGCTGGCTTCCTTGGCACTGCAGGCTGAATTCAGTGACTACCAACCTGAGGTACCAACTCTTTAATAATAATAATAATAATAATTCATAATAATAAATAATAATTAATAATAATAATTTAAAATAAACAAATCTTGATCAGCTTAATGTTAATCCTATTAAATTCTGTGCCTCAGCTCCACGGGAAGACCTATTTTAGACTGGAGCACTACCTGCCCGCGACTGTCCTGGATAGGGTGAACCAGACGGCCATCAAGGAGGAGCTACCGAAACTTCACAGCAACTACTATGGAGCATCTGACTCTGAGGCAGAATTTGAGTTTCTCAAGGTCAGCAAGACCAGAGTGTATATAGGGAGTCACGATTTCAGACAGATGGACCACATTATTTTTTAGTTATTGCTACACTTTTGCTTTTGTCTGGTAGTAATTTGTAGCTAAAGTGTTTATTTTGTGACAAACATGATGAACATTTTGTTTGCACTAAATATCAGGTGTTCCAGGAAAAAGAAGTGCCAGGGAGTTTACTTTGGCAGAAGAAGTAATAGATTTGAGTTTATGTTTGACAGCAAACCACAGATTGCAGTGTAAACTACAAACAAAACAAAAGTAGTTGAGTCCCGAGTCCTGCCACTGCATTTTATTCTGTCTTTGTAATATTTCTTACTGTGTGGTCCACAGGCTACTAAAGCATCGCTGTTTTTTTCCATGCCATTGAACCAAATTGAATAAGATCATATTGTATGTAATCAGATCCGTGCACTCATTGATCGCTGACCCGAGAAAAGCCTCAAAACACATGTCATGTCTCTTTCTTTTATCTCAGTACTTTTTATTTTTGAGAATTTTCTCTGTCTTGATTGTCCTAAAGGTGAGCCAGAGGCTGACAGAGTATGGTGTCCATTTCCATCGGGTGCTTCCTGAGAAGAGATCCCAGACAGGCATCATGCTAGGTGTCTACTCCAAAGGAGTGCTCATCTTTGAGGTCCTTAACGGAAATCGTACGCCGGTGCTCAGGTTCCCCTGGAGGGAGACCAAAAAGATTTCCTTTACAGTATGTGCTTGCTTTCTTATTATCAGAAATAAAAGCATAAAAGTACAATTTATTCACTTTAATCCGGCACAGTTGGTCTTTGCTCCTCACTTAAATGTTTAATTTGTCATCCTGAAGAAAAAGAAGATTTGCCTTCAGAACACATCAGATGGGATTAAGCACCTGTTTCAGACAGACAGCAACAAAACCTGTCAGTATCTGCTACAGCTCTGCTCTGATCAGCACAAGTTCCACCTGCAGATGAAGGCTCGCCAAAACAACCAAGAGCTCCAAGACCTAGGTAGGAGAGAAGTGTGTGTGTGTGTGTGTGTGTGTGTGTGTGTGTGTGTGTGTGTGTGTGTGTGTGTGTGTGTGTGTGTGTGTGTGTGTGTGTGTGTGTGTGTGTGTGTGTGTATATGGGTAGGTAAGAAGAAGATTTGGCGAGCAAGAAGTTACATATATTTTCATGGAGAGGAAGCATAACAAAAGTGACCTATCAAAGCATCCAGAAAAAAGGCAAACTTCCCGCTGATGTCAACACTAACGTTACTGTTTCCAGCTGCAGCTGCATGTGTCGGCCATCCCACATATCCCCTCCAGATAAAGTTGCCCACTCAGTTTCCCTCTCTAAAATGGGAAAAGTCTGTTTTTAAAGACATGTCTCATTTGCAAAAAAAACAGCATTCATTATACCTGAATAAGCTCCATTGTTTTGAACACATACATGTCACTGTACAAATTTCAATTCTGCACAACTATTCCAATCATGAAACATGTCAATCAAACTTGTTTGGGCAAATTAAAGCTGTTGATTTATCTTTTTCGCGGTGCCTTGCTTGAGTTTGATTTGTTTCACTTGGCTGAGCAACAGAACAGCTTTGTCTACATCATGTCCCAAAGTCCCACCAGATTGTTGACATACAGTCACAACTAAGCCAATGACTGCCAAGAAGCCTGTTCTGACAATTAGTTATGTTGATTAAGATAAATATCTGTAGAGAAAATCGGTGCAGGAGACAGTACCTGCCGTCTAGACAATAATTACTTCAGACTGCTGAGGGATGCTGATGACACAGATCAACACTTTTTGGAATTTCCCATTTTTCTTATTTGTTTCAATTTTGTCTCCTGTCTTTTGTTATAGTAGTGAATGAACATGCCATTATTTATTATTTTTATTCTGTCGTTTTCTGTTTTGCCTGTCCTCTCTGGTAATCAGAGAACTGCCCCTTGAGCAACTTGCAGTATTCACTCGACCCTCGAAGTGGAGACTCAGTGGGGAGGACAGTGAGTTCAGGCAGCCTGGCCCCCAGCTTGTCGACACGCTCCAACCCAGACCACCTGAAGAGGATCTCCTATTCAGAAGTGGCACTCAACAAGGCACCGTCTGGCCCAATATTGGTCCAAGATGAGCTTCACTTTCCAGGTTTCAATCCAATGGCCTCCACGGTCCATTCCAATCCACGGATAATGAGCCGCTCCCACCACAACCTCGGACAGATGCCAGAGTCTCCAGAGCACAGAGTGGCGGAGTCGTATCGTGGCCAGTCGCACAGCGGACTGAGTCAGGCACTACCCAACCAAGTGGCCTCTCACTTCCAGCAACACCAGCGAGCCAGCTCAGACACAGACTCCATCTCACACCAACAGGACAAGTGAGTTGAAGGAAGTGAAATGTGAAGCAAAAGCCAGATTTGTACCCAAATGAACTAGTTTATGAGCAAAAGTATTTCAGAATTAAATCATAGTGGGTGCTGTAAATGCAGAGATTTATTCCTTCCTGCATTTCATTACTTTACCATCTATGAAACTATGCAGGATCTAGATTGTTTTATGCATTTTCAATCCTTTAATTAGTTGTTTAAAGTCATATTTTAAGCCCAGTTAAGGAAGTGGGAGCTTGTGTTTATTAGTTGGCCCTCTGTGAAGTCTTCGGTGTCTCCAAGCTCACTTCAGAACAGACTAAGGTTACTAAGTGAGGACTTGTTACTTGGACTCTAGCTCTGCCCAACACCACAGAGACACAGAAAGCTCTACCTCCAGCCTATAATTAACCCTCTGGGGGTCTGTGTGTGTGGGTGCACATGCGCCCTTGTGTCTGTGTTTTTGCGAAATTGTGCCAACCTGTGTTCGTGTTCCTATTTTAATTTGTAACAAACCTGTTTTTGTGCCAGCTGCTCCCTCTCGTGTCAGCTTTACACATGGCATGAGCGTATCTAAACCCAGTCAGCTTCTGTATGCATAAAAAAACTTACACTTACATATAAATGTAAGAATAAAAATAAGTGTTTAGTTCCTCTCCTTTTTATTCCTTTGATGAAAGTTGCCCTCTCGAGCTAAATCTTCTCCACTTCTCCTTTTCAGATCATTTGGCACAGTGACCCACAGCAGCCCGGCCTGGAGTCTCAGCAGGTCCAAAAAAGAATCTGACACTTCTTCCATAGAGGACTCTGGCCAAGCATATGTAGTAGGTAAGGACCTGTGAACGGTGATGCAGCTCTCTGGTGGAAAATGTGCATTTCTGCTTATAGAATCTAGTTTAGTTCATCAGAATATTTGATATATCTCACCAGCAGTTAAGATAGTAGTTGTCTGCAGCTTCAGCTCTCTTCCAAATCATGAGCGAATAGTTTGCTTGTTCCAGCACAAAGGCCTGAACAACAGATATAAAACTTATTTTTATTTTTATTCACAAGAGACGTTTGTTTTGTTGGCCTAATTTGAGGAAAGGGATAAAATCTTAATCGCTTCATGCTCTATTTTAGAAATGCATATGCTGATAATCCTCGTTTTGTCTCTTTTTAACATTTTTTAAAGTTTATTTTTTTGTTTACTTGATTAACTAGTACTCACATAAATCCATTGTTCTTTATAACGAACAGACCTGTTTGTGTTGTGTTACCAGGTGTCAGTATGCACAGTTCCTCTGGACCACCTTCAACCCCAGCCTCTGTTAATGGTATGTATCAACATTTCAATCTTTCATTTCCCCAAACACACACGCCATATGTCCATGCTTTGTGCATATGAAAATGTCAGTGCAGGAAAATACAGGACCGCTCTACATCACTGCTCTTTTTGTAACATTCTTAATCCTCCTCTTCAGTCTGTCGAACCATATGTTGACCGAGTACAGTTATACAAACCAAAAAAAAGTCTGTTCTCAATCAGAATGATGTATTGAAATAAGCCTGTGTCCTCTCAGTGCTCCCTGCCTCCCACTCCCACTGTCTAATATCTTCATGCTTAGCACTGAACTCATGACCTCGCCCTTTCATCCTAGCTTAACCCATCTTTTCTGGTCCATTAGCAAACAGTGCTAAAGTAGGGGCCTGTCAGCAGCACCTCCCAGGGCTGATTAATAGTTTCAGTCTAGACATACTGATCTGTGAAATTAATTTACCAAAATTAACCCAAAATGACAGTGGTGACACCATGTATCTACAGCATTTCCAGTAAATAAAACCAAATGCCATGTCTCCTTGTGCTGCACAGACTCACTTAAGAAAAAGCTCAGTGCTTTACCGTCTCCAGAGAGAGAAATCACAACTGTAAACCTGAAGAAAGATGTGAAATATGGCCTAGGTAAGAGTGTATACATGTATTTTCCTAAAATAACAACTCAATTACACACTACACTTTAGCTGTCAGAGTATTATAAATGTCATTTAAAGAGTGTGTCCCTTGATGTTTTGTGTTTGAATGTGTGTGTGTATATTTGTGTGTTTTATATGTACTTGTGTGTGTTCTCCAGGGTTCCAGGTTGTAGGAGGGGAGAACTCTGGTCGTTCGGACCTCGGCACCATCATTAGCTCCATCACTCCTGGGGGTCCTGCTGATGTCAACGGCTGCCTCAAACCTGGTAGGGTGGTGTTTTGCTTCATGCTTCCTCCTGTATGGGTGGATTATGATTCTTTTTTTGTTGTCTGCTATGATAATGGTTAGCCGTTCTCTGCCTTGCCACACCTGGTTGTCTTCCATGTGTGTAACAACTGTAATTGTGATGCAGGTGACCGGCTGATCTCAGTGAATGATGTGAAGCTACAGGGGCTCTCTCATGCCACCACGATAGACATCCTTCAAAATGCTCCTGATGATGTTAGTCTGGTGGTGTCACAGCCCAAAGAGAGGCTCTACAAAGGTAAAAGCTGGGATATGCTTGTTGTTGCTATGTGTAAAAATAGTGTTTTTTGTTTTTCTTTTGTTGTCATCGTGTATAGAGTGCATTATCTGTGTGGTGCTCTTACTTAAGATAACATATGACAGACTATTGTTCCAGTAGGATAATTGCCCTAGACATCACCGTGTCTGCAGTATAAATCAACAGCAAAACTACTGTTCATCATCAATTTCACTTGCTGGTTTAAACTAGATTTTTTCTTTTTCCTTGTTTTATCAGAATCTTCTGCAGGTTATGTTCCCTACCAACCCAAATCTGCATTGAAGGCACTTAACTCTGGCCAGAGACGAGAAATAGACTTTGATACCTCGTCAGAGGAGCAGGTGGGAACAGGAAGCCCCAGCCCTCCTCTCCACGTATCCGCTGGCACACCGTCATCCTCCTCCTCCCCAGTCCACCAGCATGCCAGCCTCAGTTCTCAGGACTCCAGGACAAGCAGTGTTGCTAAAATCAGCCAACCCCCCGCTAATGGAGTTCAGCAGTACCTAGAAAGAGCTACAGCTGGTGCCACTGTTTCATCAGTTGCCCAACATCACAGACCAGAACCTAACGTGGGATTGGAGCCTATGCCGCCGGCGCTGCCACCCAAAGTTAGGAAAGCTAAGGTGCCAGAAGTTCCCAAAGTTTCTGAGCATTCTGACTGGGGGGATTCAGACATGGATGAGGAAACTTATTCCAGTAGTCAAGAGAAACTCAAGGTCAAAAAGGTTTGTTTGTGGATTCATTAGTGTAAATAGCTTCTTTACTTTTACACATCATCCTACATAATAGGTGTCCGTTCAGGAAATCTGTGGATCAAAAGTCACAACATGTTTTTTTTTCACACTGGTGGAGCAAATATAAATCTTATATTTATATGTACGGGATAAGAATGGTTCTTCCACAAACAAGCATTACACGTTACCTTTCGGATGCTTGACAACTAACTGCCTGTTGTATGTAACGTTTGTCTATCATTGCATTTACAATGTCAATGCAACGCTGTTTGTTACCTGTACACTGCACGTCCCTCCTTGAATGTAATATCTGCTAATTTTTTCTCTTCGCACTCACAGTTCTTCAACTTCCTCGCTCTTCCTTCAGTCCTTTTTGTCTGTCTGCATGTTCCAGCTTGTGATAATTCAACTTAATACCCTGTTCTCTGTTTGCAGGATTACATCATGGAAAATTTAAATGGTAATGCCCCAGGGGTCAATAGTCTCCGTCCAGGAGAACTATTTGACGTTGAGCTGTCGAAAAAAGACAGCAGCCTGGGCATAAGTGTCACGGTACTGTTCGGCAAGGTTTTCACCATCTCTTTGTTTTGCCCCCATTCCCCTTCATCTTGTCACTGTTGTCCGTTTGGGTTTTTATGTTGCTTGGTTTGGTTTGCTTTCTTAACGCTGAATGTTGTCTCATCTGGAAGCTTGTGTGGAAATATTGTCCAACTAATACTTTTTGCATGCAGTATTTTTTTTTATACATCTTTTTTTTTTTATGCATTTATCTTTTAAATAAACCACACAGTGTCTTTAGTGCCTTCACAAGAACTAGAGTTGTTTAAACAAGACTGGTTAGTGAGCTTTCTTATAGCTTCCTACGTGTTTGCTGCTGACTCTAGAGTGACTCACTGAAGTGCCAATTAATATTGTTTCTCTCTGAAGAATTTTGAACATATTGATTAGCATGGATTCATTTTCTCCACTATAACATTCAGTAACAAAGCCGTGGACTGTGTGTCTGCAGACCAGAGCTGTGGTCAAATATTAGTGTTTGGAAGTGTTGTGTTACACTGAAATAACCATGAAATTCACGTTAACAATAAACCCATTATCAAGACCATCATAACAAAATAGGCATTGAATAGAAATTCACTTCATCTCTGATCATTTAGATTTAACCATGAGGTAACATTGTAAATAACATCACAGTGGTGGATTTTTTTCATTTTCAACAAATTCATAATTGTGATATGATAAATGCTTTGTCTAAAACATTTTTGAAAATCCAGCCAAAGCACAATTTAATATGAAGAACATTATTGGGACACAGCCATGTTGCTTATCAATAAGATGAAAAGGGAGCATTATACTCTAAAGCTATAAAGTTATTCTAAGGATGAATTATTTGAAGAATCCTTAACAATGTATTTATGTTTTGAGACATAATTTCACTTCTGTGTAACGTGATTGAGCTAAGGAAAGAAAAGTAACTGCTGGAAGACTTTGGTCTGCAGTGATTTGCTTTCAGATACTTCTCTTGTGAACTTTGGTATTTTTGTCATAATAAGTAAATATAGTTCGTAATGTATCAAAACTATTCATCTCTGAAGCCTCAGTAAAGACAGCGCATTTATCATTAAACAATTACACTGAAAATGGGAAAAAAAAGACATCCACGCCTGCCATCAACCCCCATTGAAAATACATGATGAGATTTTTTTTTTCTTCTCTGGCTGATTAGACTAAGAGGTGTGTTCATTTCCTAGGGGGGAGTCAACACAACTGTTCGACATGGAGGCATCTACGTCAAAGCTGTCCTTCCTAAAGGAGCTGCAGAGCTCGATGGAAGGATAAAGAAAGGTAACGGCCTAAACAGTGATGTTACAAATAATGACAGGAAACAGAAAGATTTTTATTCTAACTAAATCAGACAAACAAAACTGTATTTTTCTGTATTTGTATTGTTCCTAAACACTTTGTTTGTCCTATGCACAGGAGATCGCGTGGTTGCCGTCAATGGAAAAAGTCTGGAGGGAGCCACTCATCAGCAGGCAGTCGAGGCTCTAAGAGACACTGGGCAGGTGAGGGATGACATTTACCACGGGCACCCCGCCGACAAGCTGTTTGGTTGCTACCCAGCTGGTCGCTAACACTAAGTAAATCAATTTGCTCTCTCAGACAGTGCGCTTGCTGCTGGAGAAGGGTCATCTGCCTGCAGACAGTGTCCATGCTCCCCTCACTCCTCAGGGCACTCCACCATGTGCTGACAGTGACCAAGACCAGCCCAGGAACAAAGAGCAGCCAGCCGAGGTCAAAGAAAAACCAGAGTACAGCTTTATTAAACCAGGTGAGGTGACAACATTCAACAACAACATGCAACATTCAACACGCTCTGTCCTGAGACACAGGGTGTTGAATAGATTGTAAAGCCCCCCTGAGGCAAATTGTAATTTTGGGTTATATAAATAAAACTTGACTTAACTTGACCTCTCAAATGCTGACAGTCTACAGTGATGATTTAAGCAGGAAATACTGATAATTTAGGTGATCTATTCATTAAGAGTGTTACACTAAGACACCTTGTTCTCTCTAAGCAAAGTAACTTGCTGTTGGTAATCGCATTTGAAAGAAAACGAGCATGTGTGCACAACCCATTAGCTGCGCACCGCTGCCTATTTAGAGCTCAATAGCTGGTTTGAATAAGATAAAGCAACAACAACTATAATTAACTGAACTACAGTCCATTTTATTTTGTGCCTGGTGTACATGTGGTATACTTTGTCTATTTCTGAATTTGTATTTTAGTGTCAACAGTCACAGACAGCATTTCCTTGCTGAGAAGTGGGAGTTAGGTACTTATAAGACGGTAATTTTGGAAGATACCCTCTTAATTTGTCATAACTCAGACAGCTGCAGCCTCACATTGACTTTAGCAGAACCATTTTAACCCAGGATAAGGACCAGTGGAGACATGGTGTATAAATATAGGCATCTATAATGCAATAATACACACTATGAGCAAGTGTGGATTATTGTGTGTTTTTGAGGGAAATACATGTGCTTTTGAGTTTCCCATATTCTGACATCAAAATCTATCTTGAGCTCAAACAGGTGCTGCTCTGCCCCCTATGGAAGCCTTCCTGAATAGTTATGTTGTACTATCTGTAATAGTCAATCCTCCATGGACGTGTATTTCATCTCAGATTACGTTACCACCATACAGGGTCAGCATTATATCTGTTGGCCGAGAGGCAGGGTACACCTGGACATCACATTTAGCAAATAAAGAGCGTCCAGTTCACTACATGCATGTCTTTGTCCTCCCCAGATAACGTGTTTGACGTGCGCCTGCTGAAGAACACATCAGGGCTGGGCTTCAGTTTTAGTCGAGAGGAAAACATCCCAGACGAACCCCATGGCTCCAGCATGGTGAGGGTTAAAAAGCTGTTTCCCGGCCAACCTGCTGCTGAGAGCGGTCGCATCAACGTGGGCGACGTCATCATGCGGGTCAATCAAACCTCTTTGAAAGGACTCTCACAACATGTAAGTAGAGTATCTCTCCCTGCTGGGGTCACGCCTGGAAATCAAGCTGGAAGATGGTAAAGTTTAAAAGCATAATTTATTTTGACTTGTGTGTCTATTTATTTACACAGGAGGTGATTTCAGCTTTGCGAGGAACAGGACAGGAGGTAACCTTGCTTCTCTGTAGACCTGAGCATGGGGTTCTTCCTGAAATGGATGCTTCAGCTTTGGTGAGTCACTTAATAGTTGCTCTTTTGCCCCTTTCCCTACACTTAGTACTTAGAACTTAATTTAAATATATGTCTTCCCAGACACCGATGTCATCACCCCGAAAAGAACCCGTGACCCAGGCAGAGTCCAGCCTGAGCTACAGCAGGACAACCTCACCTCCGGGTACACAAAGCAAAAGGAGTCAGGGTGCCGTGGAGGAGGCCCTGGAGAGGCTGCTGCTCAAAACCCCCGGCCGACACAACAGCTACAGTGACAGCACTGATGGAGATGAAGAGGTGGAAGAAGCCTTCAGCCCGAGCGCTGCGGAGCACAGCAGGCAAACATGGGATCGGAGTGTCTACCACACCCCCAGCAGCAACCTGGCACTGGGTCGCTACGATGGCACCGGTCAGCTGGACAACACCACCCACTCAGCCTTCTACTCCCCAAACCTGTCAATGACAAGATCTGACCTCAGCAAGAGGTACCTGATCAGTGTTAAAATAATGGTCATAAAACTGCATTAATTCTAATCTTTGATATCTCATATTGTCTTTGTTGTTGTTTGGACAGGTGTCCTTCATCCCCAGTGACGGCTGATCTGGAGTCATCCCCTCTGCCTATGGTGTCCTCCCCCACTGCTCCAAGCCCTGATCCACTGCCTCCTCCACTGCCTCTGCCGTTAAACCTCACCTTGTCGGGCAATGGACAGGACATGGAGGAATTTGTCCCGGTAAGGACTGAGGGAAGAGAGTTCTAAAGATAAAAAGTTCCCAAGTCTAAATCATAACTGTGATGCATCTCTGCTGTTAGGAAGTCGAGCTAAAGGTCTCCTTGGTGAAGTCAGAAAAGGGCAGCCTGGGCTTCACCCTCACCAAAGGTAATGATCACGGATGCTACATCCATGACATCGTCCAGGATCCAGCCAAAGGAGATGGAAGGCTCAGGCCTGGAGACCGAATGATTATGGTACATATTCATCCCTAATCCCTTACTCTACAGTACGTTTCAGCCTACACTGTTGGTGCATTAGTACTGCTTCTCAACGATTTTGATAAATAGGTTTTTTTCTCTTTCTTACCATGAGTTGGATAACAAGATCAATGCTGCTCTGATGTCTGTGCATGAACTATAGAGCCAGAGCCAGAAGCTGATTAGCTTAGCTTCCATAAAGACTGGAAGCAGGGGGAAACGGCTTGTCTGTCACTGTCTGTCTGTTTTTACTCTGGACAGAGCCAGGCTAACTGTTCACCCCTGCTTCCAGTCTTTATGCTAAGCTAAGCTAATCATCTGCATATAGTGATCTCCTCGTCTAACTCGCCACAACAAAGTTTTCGAAATTGCCAAACTATTCATTTTAAATCCATTTATTTTATTTTCTGTCTCTAGGTGAACAACACAGATGTGAGTAACATGGGCCATACCGAGGTGGTTAATCTTGTGCGTGCTGCCCCCCGTGTGGTTGACTTGGTTGTCGGGAGGGTCCTTGAGGCTCCCAAGCCCCCCATAGAAGCCCACCTGCTGCCTGACATTTGTTTTAAGGGCAGTCAAGAACCACTGGGTAAGAAACAGCTCTCATTAACAAAACCGAACATCCCTGGCACATCTGTATGTGCTGTGTTCAGAGGTCCTGCAGGCTCAAGGCAGAAATAAGTCATTCAAGTCTGTTGTTTTGCTCTTTGTTGTCTCACCAGGTTTGGTACTGGACGGCGGTGGTGACAGTGTATATGGTGTCTTATTTGTGAAAGACATCCTGCCAGATTCAATGGCCTTTTCGGAGGGCAGTCTGAAGCCACTTGATCTAATCCACTACATCAATGGTGCTCCCACCCAGGACCTGACCCTCAGTGAAAGCACCAGACTGTTGGAGTTCTCCCTCCATGACCTCACTCTCAAGGCCACTAGGTAGACTAACAAAGAATGTCTGTTTCGAGTTGGTGTTGCTCTTTTATCTACAAAGGGTTATTTTTAGCTCGAGATACTTCACGTGGCATCATTTCAGTAACTTTATTTTCTCCCAGGGATGGAAAACCTGTGTCTCCTGGGCAGAAAAGTGTCTCTTTTCTTAACAACAACATTAGTCCCAAGGTTTCATCCAGCATGAATGGTATGTTGTACATCTTAAAGGTGTCACCTGTAAAATCTTTTTACGATTTCTATTATTTTGTATATAATTGCATTTTTAAAAACAATTGCTTTCTCTCTTGTTTAAGGGTTTCTTAAAGGAGAAGATCCAACAGATACAGAGTGTCTTGCAGCACTTTGTCCTTTAGAGGTAATATTTTCTTTATTTTCTATATTCCATAGATGAGTGAAACTTCTTATGTTGCTTTTATTATCTTTCAAGAAAAATGTTCATGCGTTAATGGAAAAATGGTTACAGTGATGACCAAGATGAATACATTTTGTACAAATATTCTTACAATAACATTTTCACTGCTACAATCAAAAGCTTGACTGTTGCTGTGAAGCTGAAGTCTGATTACATTCGTTAAAGTTAATAGCTACTGTTCCAGAAAACAGTTTAGTCCGTGTGATTAAATTTTCAATCACAAATCGATGATGATGAAATGTTTGTATACGCAGGAAGAGATCATAAAGCTGGATCTGGAGAAGCCGCACTCAGGAGGTCTGGGTTTCTCTGTGATTGGAGGGGAGAGGGGGATCTTTGTAAAGTCTGTCACACCTGGAGGAATAGCCGAGTCCTCAGGACAACTGCAAGTGGGAGACAGGCTGCTGAAAGTGAGTGATTTTGTTTGCTGCTCAGAGCTTAAGGTCGTATTAATAAATGTATTTGTGCCCACACTATGAACTTAAAAAATATTACAAAATGTTAATCTGCTATTACATGTGTATCCTTTGTTTTTGTGGCTCACATGTATTTGTATATTGTGATTTTTGTATTAATCTAACTTTAATACACAGTCCTTTCTCAAGTATTTAAATTGCGTCCATCTTTTTCTTGTAGGTAAATGAAGAACTAATGACAGGTGTATCCCACACTAAAGCTGTCACCACCATCCGTAAAGCTAAAGGCCTGGTACATCTTGTAGTGTCCAGACCACCAGACCAGAACCCAAACACGTACCTGGCCTATCTGCCCATCAACTCTGACAAATGCAATGGAAACACAGGTCAGTCAGCGACACACAATATGGGATTTCTCTACATTTTAATCAGGTTTTGTTTGATAGTTTCTTTTTTCTTGTTTTAATGATTTTCTCTTTAAAACAGTGACTAGTATCATTAGTTTCGTAATAACATGATTTTTTGTCTCTGCACTCTACTTCATGTCGTTTTTAGATCTGAGTGAGGACAGTGGAGCGAAGACTAAACTGAGTACTCTGCATGATGAGCTGAAATCTGGCGGTTTCCCTGAAATACCACCAATAGGTAATAAGAAACAGGCTAGAAAACATACTGAAAATCTCTTTAATTTCTTAATCAAATAATACATTTGTTACCTTCACAAACTGGACTACATCTCTCCATGTTTCACAGACTATGACGATGGTCCACTAGAACAGAAAAGAGAGACGGAGCACAGTGCAGAGCTCTCAGAGGATACGGACTGTGATGGTTCTTCTTTACCTGAAGACTCCCCTGAGGTACAAATCAAATCTAACATCAGACTTGATAAAACATGGAACCATATGAGTGTTATATCTGATTTTTTGGTTTATGTTTGTTTAATAATAGAGCTCCCGGAAAGTGGAATGGCAAGAGGAGAGTGTCGACGATCCGAGGAACGAAAAGTAAGATTTGAAATTTAAGGACGGTGAATTTTTTCACATCTCTCTTTCCACATCTCACAATTGATGTTTTTGAATAAACAGCTATCTACAAATGAGTGCTGGACAGCCAGAGGAAGATGAAATCACATGGGGAAGTGATGAGCTACCTATCGAAAACATGAACTCCAAATCGAGAGATGGTAAGTCTGACTTTGGATTTGAAATTTTACTCATTCTTTATGTCCAAATTATGTAAAAGAGTAGTTTCCAATTGGGGTTCGGGGGGCAGATTAGATCTAAATTCCAGTATGTGTTCAGCAGTCCAAGACAGTCCGCGTTTTCCTTCTTGGTGTCAGTGTTTAACTGTTTTGTTGCCTTTTCTTCCAGATGGGCCGATCATCACGGAGGATGAGCTGACCTCTTTGCCGCTCGTCAAAGTGGTCCCTGATGGCCAGTACACGGGACCAAAGCTCAACACTGTGGTCCGCATGATGAGGGGGCTTCTAGAGCAGAAGGTCCCGCTGCAGGAGTTTGAAGTGAGACTCTTCTTTTAATTTCAATGACTGTGAATTCTTTACAAATCAGTACATTCGTATGAACATCTCTTTTCTTTCCTGGCAGAATCTTCAGAATCTCCAACCTCTGGATGACTGTTTAATAGGTCAGACGAAGGAGAACAAGAAGAAGAATCGCTACAAGAATATTGTCCCCTGTAAGAAAAGTCACACATTTGTTGGCCCAATTTTTTTTATATCATAACAGAAGGAAAACTTGAAGGATTTTTATGTACGCGTCTCTTCTAGTTGACACAACTCGAGTGGTGCTGGGCAAAGACGGCGGCTACATCAATGCCAACTTCATCAAGATGTCAGTAAAAGATGAGAACTATATGTACATCGCGTGTCAGGGTCCCTTACCCACCACTCTGGGTGACTTTTGGCAAATGGTCTGGGAGCAGAAGTCTAACGTGATCGCCATGATGACCCAGGAAGTAGAGGGAGGGAAAGTGAAATGTCAACGGTACTGGCCAGACACACCAAGGACAGCAGAGATGGTGGACGACAGGTTACAGATCACGCTGATCAAAGACCAGTATCTTGACAACTTTGTCATCCGACTCATCGAGGTCAAAGATGTCCAGGTTAGTTCATTTTTTTATGATGATTTAATGATGATCTATACTGTTTATAGACACATTAACACAAGAGTCCTTCTTCCTCCCCAGACCAATGAAATACAACGTGTGACTCATCTGAACTATACGGGATGGCCCGACCACGGAACGCCCTCACAACCAGAGCAGCTGCTCACATTTATTTCCTACATGAGGCACGTTCATCGATCCGGGCCTATTATCACACACTGCAGTGCAGGCATTGGTCGATCAGGGACCCTCATCTGTATAGATGTGGTTCTGGGTCTCATCAGTAAAGATGCTGATGTAAGTTTCCGATCTTATATATTGTATTTGTTTTTTTGTTTACAATGATCACGATCTAATAAACCTTCTTTTTGTAGTTTGATATTTCAGATGTCGTAAGGAACATGAGACTTCAGAGACAGGGAATGGTCCAGACAGAGGTGAGTTTTTAGTACTAAGTAGCTTCAATCTTAATTGTTTTGATCTGACACCTTCTTTGGTTCTTGTTTTACTCACACATTTTTCTATTTTTCCTCACAGGACCAATATATTTTCTGCTATCAAGTGATCCTTTATGTTCTCAGATGCCTTCAAGCTGAAGAAAACATCTCAGGATAGTAGAAATCACATATCGTCGTCATGTAGAGGTTGGGTGACTGTTTCACAGGACAAGCGAAACAAAAATGGAGGAGAGTTGACACAGGCAGAAAGTTGCCAAATTACACTACATGTTTTTAAAATGCCTTAAAATATTCAGTTCCTTGAGAGTAAATCCTTTAAAGAAGTCTATATTTTTATGTTTGCTTTTTCAGTTCTCTCTCTTTGGCTGCTACTCCCTTTCGATGCATATATGAGAACTGCTGATTGTATTTCTTATCGTCACCTACAAGAGAACACTTGTGTTTTTTTGTTGTTTTTTTTCTTGGGTATTCTAAAATAATTATGAAAGTGATCAATGATTTCATATTTTATGTGGAACAAAATTGTACTTGTGTATTTTGAATCCTATTTTAATGCTGGAACATGCCTTGACAGAATACTATGTCAGTATTTGCTTTGTAAATCTATTATACAGTAATTGCTCACTGCCTGAGGGTAAATGATGAAATTAAAAGTGTACATATTCATCTCCTGAAAATTAAACTGGATACATTTTAAATGTTACGTAGCGGAACGTTCCATTTTTTAAAAAACAAAATCAGAAATATGTCCCTTGATTTTGTCATTTTAGTGCGTTTTGCCTTTTCATGTTTTGTTTTTTTTTAAACGACAAACTTTGTCAGCCTTCTTATTCGCATTGACGCTGTGTAAGAAGGCTGCCATCACATTCCAAACTTCATCTAAAGAAACATTAATTTAATCCAGCTTTTCAAAGCTTGCTAACTAACAAAACCACTGAAAAGTTTGAGGGAGAGAAGCTACAACGTGTGTACCACAAAAGGGTTGATGACTTGAAAATGACTTCATATACAAGTTACTAGCATAGAAGTTACTGCACAGCTTTGCAAAAATTAATCTTATAATGTTACATAATATGCTGAGGCTGTCGGGGAAGTGTTAACGTGAGCTACGTGATGATATGCATTATATTAGTGTTAACCTGTAAACCCAGTGATCAAACATCTTTGACTGTAATGTCAGAAAATCACAAAACTGGCCTCAAAAATGATTCAGTGAGTCTGTACAAAGATTGAACATTGGAGAATTCGTATTTGTTTCTGTTTTTTATTTTGCTTGGCTGTTTCATTGGAACACTTTTTTTTTTTTGCAGGTGCTCATGTTACTGTCTTTTCCCTATTTGTACTCGCATACATCTCTTAAATGAACGAACACCCCTGAACTATCAGATGAAACAATGTCAGTTTCTACAAAGACGTTCACAGAAAGCAGGAGAGGCATTGCTGCACGGATAGGTTGTCTGATACCAGTTTCGCCACCATGTGGTGACAGAATTCATTATCATATCACTGTAAATTAATTGTGGTAACATTGCCATGTGTCCAAAAATCTTTAATGATAGTTTTTTGGGCCTGACTGGCTGTTCAGTTGCCCTTTGAAACAAAATAAAGCTCATATTGCTCAATGTTGTTGGGAAGACATTTTTCTTTGCAGGCCTGATTTGAGACAGTTCACTGTCCTGGTTTTAACTAAATTAATGACTAAAAATATTTTGTAAGTTAAAAGATGAAACAGAATATCTAAAGACAAATGGTGTTATATTTGATAATATCTGACCAGTTAAAATTCATTCAGTAAATTCATGTGCACACAGCCACCACATAATAGAGAGTGCTCATGATGTCATATCATGACACAAAGGAGGGTTTGATGAAGGTTTTATAAATTATTTGACTGGAAAACTTTTCCATGCCTCACTTTTTGACAGCTGGTTTTGTTAATGAGAACTATAAAACAGTGCAGTTTAAATGATTGTTGACTTCTTGACAGCTGTAATATCAAAAACAAAACCTTTAGCCCCTTTTTCTCCATTCTTTCAAATTCTTGAACTCCATAAATTCAAACTTTTTGCTTAATGGTACGAGCAATTGTTACAAAGTTATTCTTTTTTTATAAAGCCAGGTTTCAGCAGGAGCCTCACATGAAAGGGTTTTTTGTGGGCAGGTTTTTCCTCACTCGAACCGAGGGTCTAAGGACAGAGGGTGTCACTCCCTGTACAGGTTGTAAAGCCCTCCGAGGCAAATGTACCTTGTGACTTTGGGCTATACAAATAAAATTTGATCTGATGAAAGAAAACATTGCACTGGGCAACCAAAATGCTCCCAGCATTTATTATTGTAATGCAACTAAACTGTGATTGATCTTCTCCACTGAACCTGAATGACATCTCAGTGAAAAGACACACTGTGTGCTCTATTGTGAGAGATAATGAGAAATAAACAAGAAGTGTGAATTTCAACATTTAATCACATTTTACAAGATAAATAACTTCACAATACGAGTGCTGGGTCCAATATAACATGAACTAAGAAGGTAAGTTAAAAAATAAATAAATAAAATAAAATCAATGTAGATTAGTTAAACGTGTGTAAAAGTTATTAAGTTTAAATTAATAATAACACGTCTCCTTTAAGAAAAGCAGTTTGAGACGTCGGCGGATGTGACGTCTGAGCTTTCCGCTGCTGGTTAAATGGCAGCCTGCATGTTGGCCACGCTTCCCGTGTAAAAAAAAAATCTTGCTGGATCATTTTTTCTCTCGATCGAGTCTTAAAAAAATAATTTGAAATCATGTCCGGGCGACAAAGTAACAAGCTGCCGAACAATCTGCCGCAGCTGCAGAACCTCATCAAGAGAGATCCACAGTCCTACGTGGAGGAGGTGAGTGTTGTTAGCCAGCATGGCTTCAGCTTGTTGTGTGTACGTGTAGACACAGGAGAGCTGTCAGTGTGCTGGATCAACAGTGTTGTTGTTGTTGTTGTGCCTCCAGTTTCTGCAGCAGTACCGACACTATCAGTCCAATGTGCAGATCTTCAGACTGCAGCCCGACAAGCCGAACAAGGAGCTGGCAGAGCTCGTCATGTTTCTTGCTCAGGTATTGCACCGTGTGTGTTTCTGTGTAATACTCACCTGTCATCTATGAGTTGTTTGTACTTAAGCTCTCCTTGTTCCTCCAAGGTTGGTCACTGCTACCTGCAGCACCTGTCCACCTTTCCACAAGAGCTGTCTGAGTTGTTACTGAGTCACCACACAGTCCTGGAGCCAGACCTGAGAATGGTGAGATCATCCGTCCATGTTAAATAATCATTCAGGCTTGTAAACACAGGAGTTGTTGTTGTTGTTGTTGTCTCTTAGCGCTGACGTGATTTTCCTGTTTGTTGTTTGTGTCAGACCTTCTGCAAAGCGCTCATTCTTCTCAGGAATAAAGATCTGATCGACCCCTCCGGTCTCCTGGAGCTCTTCTTCGAGCTGCTGCGATGTCACGACAAACTCCTCAGAAAGGTTGGCACACTCACACGTAGTCCGTCTATCCATCTGTTTGTTTTCTTCCGCTTATCTGGGGTTGAGTTGCGGTGGCAGCAGGTTTAGCTGGGCGTTCGACAGTAACATATTCCAGCACCTCCACCGGGATCCTGAGGCTGGTTCTGTGTCTAGGTCTCCTTGTAGTCATTGAAGATGAAGATATACTTTATTAACGGGGAAATTCTTTTTACATTCTATTTTTATTCACATGCATTTTAACCCAGATACACACATGCAGTACAAGGCATAAACATGCAATTTTTTTGGAGAGAGATGGTGGAGTGATGAGAAACGCCCAGCGAGCAGTTGGGGCGGATCGGTGCCTTGCTTAAGGGCACCTCAGCAGTGTCCAGCTACCAGTCCGCCTTCCATATTTGGTCCATGTGGGACTTGAACCGGCCACCCTCTGGTTCCCAAGCCAAGTCCCTATGGACTGAGCTACTGCCGCCCCATTGGATAGTGTTCAATTTGTCATTATTTCAATAGATTTTTGCATAGGAAGGATATTTTTAGTGTTTTATTGCAACTAAGAAGAGAGGGTAGTTTTGTTCACGTGTTTAATTAACTTTCTCATTTTGTTTCAGTTTTGTTCACGTGTTTAATTAACTTTCTCATTTTGTTTCCCCATCCAGAAGTACATTCACATAACGTTTGCCTTTCTCTCTCCACAGACACTGTACACACACATCGTAACAGACATCAAAAACATCAACGCCAAGCACAAAAACAACAAGGTCAACACGGTAAGTACACATACTCGCATGTGTTACGCACTCGCCGCGTTTGACTTTGTTTCACATCACTCACTCGCTGTGTTGTCCTGTTGTTGTGTGTTCCAGACGTTACAGAACTTCATGTACACCATGCTGAGGGACAGTAACCCCATCGCAGCAAAGATCTCTTTAGATGTGATGACGGAGCTTTACAAAAGGAACATCTGGTGGGTTTTACTTTGAGCTGCAACTTGTAAAGCTCTTAATTCTTAAAAATATTTCTTTGACATGATTTTTTTTTTTTATTCGTGTCACAGGAATGATGCCAAAACAGTTAATGTCATTACAACAGCATGCTTCTCCAAGGTGACAAAGGTAAGTGTTTTTCATGTTGAAAACAATGCTTTGTTTATTATTATTTATATTGTATGAGTGGCAGCCCTGCACATCCTCACCTGCCTCTCCTCCTGTCAGGTCCTTGTTGCAGGTCTGAAATTCTTTCTGGGCAAAGATGAAGATGAGAAAAATGACAGCGACTCAGAATCAGAGGCGAGTACCAAACATATAAAGTAGTTAGAGAAAAAATGATACTTTCTCTATTAGGAGTGATTTTGTTTGTATGATGCATATATGAGACGTACAAATGTGGTTTAGATTTGTTAAGAATCAGTCTTTTATTTCAGGCAGAGGGACCTACAGCCCGAGACATTAAAGTGAAATACGCCACTGGCAAGAAAACCACCAAAAACAAGAAGAAGCTGGAAAAGATGATGAAAGTCCTCAAGGTACTGCTGCTGTAACAACTACAGAGGCACGACTCATGTTGTTACGTTTGTGTTCAGATGAATTGAGTTCATTGTTTTCACTTTTTGGACAGAAACACAAGAATAAGAGGAAAGCAGAAGTCTTCAATTTCTCTGCTATTCACCTAATTCACGATCCTCAAGGTAGGCTCGCCTGTCACCTCTGCAATGACTGTGTGCTACGATTTGTAGATCTCTAAACCGTCAAATATCTCTATTTTATTATTAAGATTTCTCAGAGAAACTCCTGAAGCAGTTGGAAGACTCTAAAGAGCGCTTCGAGGTGAAGATCATGATGATGGAGCTCATATCCAGACTGGTTGGAATCCATGAGGTAAGTGATGTGCGGCTAGTTTATACACACCCTGTTAGATTACTAGAAGAAGACCAGCGAAAACTACTACAGTAGGTTATTCATAATATTAGTTGTTGCTTTTATACAGCGCAGCTTTTTAATAATAATCTTATGAAATGAGCTATGATTACCTCAAGGTATTTGAAGTGGCTATGATCAATATTTTACAGTACAATAGTTTATTTCACTACTTTTATATGAAAGGAGTCACTTGTAATTGTTTTTGTGCCCAACACCAAACAGCCGATAACCACAATTAGCAACTAGCTGGTAAAAAAAGGAGCAGCTAAAGAGACCAATATGTCCTTCAGGGGTTGGTAGAGACCAAAAACGGACCTAAAAGGAGAGTGAATATATTCTGAAAAATATGTCCACATCATGTTGTGTGTTTGTGTGTGTGCTGGAATTACACCTGTTGTCTTATTTCTACCAGATATTGATGTGGGAGCATTAATTAATGATAGCCAATGTGCAGAATGAGCATTTTTTACGGGTAGTACTAGTCAATAATATAATTCTTACTGAAAATATTAAGTATGAAAAATGTTCTGTTCTTTTTCAGCTGTTCCTCTTCAATTTTTATCCCTTCGTCCAGAGGTTTTTACAGCCCCATCAAAGAGGTAAGTAACTCATAATTAAGTCAATGAAAGTTGTCTGACCTCTGTTTAGGAGATGTTTTAATCAAACCATTGTCTTTTTAGAAGTGACAAAGATTCTCCTGTGTGCTGCCCAGGCTTCCCATCAACTCGTCCCACCGGAGGTACGTTCAGATCTGCACGTTTAAATCTGTCAGTCAACACGTGAACTTGCAGCAGTCTAACAGCTTTCATATATTTCCACCCGTGCAGGTCATCGAACCTGTAATCATGACCATCGCGAACAACTTTGTGACAGATAGAAACTCCGGGGAGGTCATGACTGTGGGGTAAGTCGCAGCCTCGTCGGCTTACTGGTTTCTGTTTTTAAAAATGTTGCCACCAAATATACAAATCCATATAGAACGTAAAGTTTTACTGCACACTATCAAAGTACATTTGTCCCTTTCGTATTCAAGTATCAATGCCATCAAGGAAGTGGCAGCCCGCTGCCCCCTCGCCATCAATGAAGACTTGCTGCAGGACCTCGCTCAGTACAAGATCCACAAAGACAAGAGTGAGTGACTGCCTGTTTTTCTTCTCTCTATTCTATGTGCCAATTAAAGGAGGCTCTCTCACACAATGACTTATTTTTGTCTGTATTTTTCCCCTTTTAGATGTGATGATGTCTGCCAGAGGACTGATCCAGCTGTTCAGGAACCTTAATCCACAGATGTTGCAAAAGAGAGACAGGGTGAGTCGATGAAACACTTCTGAAAACTAAAAAAGAGTCAAAAACAGTGAGTGTAGTTTGAATAGTATACTGCAGCAGAAAAAAAGACACATCTTATGATATATAATGAGTAATGTTGTAGGAGCATTATCCTTTTAAAATGAGTCACAGTTAGTTATCCCTCAGTTTTTTTTCTTTTATATGGGCCTGTATGCCTGAGAGTTTGATCTAGAATGGGGTCTTAATAATAAATTATGTTGCAGTTACAGAAGCACAAATAAACAGAAGTTAAGTTCACTATGTTCACAAATAGAGCTTTACTTTGCTATGTATGTTAGACAGTAGGTAACTGTAAATCCTGCCTCTTGTTATCCAGGGGAGACCCACGGAGGCGTCATCAGAGGCCAAGATTAAAGACTACGGAGAGCTGGAGGCTAAAGACTATATCCCTGGAGCTGAAGTCCTGGAGGTGGATGTGGAGAACAAAGAGGGAAAGGAGGATGAAGGTGAGCAGTTGTAGTATTATTGAGTAGATGCAGATTTATCTGTCAAACAGAATCCAGTTTCATACAGCGCTTGTGCATATTTTTCACATTGTACAACAGATGGCTGGGAGAGTGCTAGTATCAGTGATGATGATGAAGATGGGGAGTGGGTGGATGTTCACCACTCGTCCGATGAAGACACAGGAGAAGTGGTAAGTTTGAAACTAGACATCTCGTTAAACCACTGTTGGTTAATTACGTGTTGTTTTAACCGAAGAGTCGTGTGTGTTTTGTGTAAGGCGGAGAAGCTTCAGAGTATACCCATCGAGGAGAGAAAAGCCATAGCGGCGGCGGTCAGCGGCAGCAGACTCCTCACTCAAGATGACTTCAAGAAGATCCGTATGGCTCAGATTGCCAAGGAGGTCAACGCTGTACCGGGCAAGGGCCAGAAGAGGAAGACTGTGGACAGTGATGACGAGGGCGACAGCAGGTTAGAAAGCTTTTTCTACCTAGACCCATTCCATCGTCTGCAAAGACGAATCTGTCTTTGTGGAACACAGTAATCACTGTATGTAGATAAATATAGGTGATCATTGTAATGATGGGTTTTTGTAGCCGATGCGTCAAGGAAGAGATTCCAGGTGTCCAAGATCTGAAGTTCAAGGAACTTTAAAACAAGCTTGGATCCATCCTTACATGCGATAGGAATGAACAGAGAATATGCTTTCCTAAGATTATGCCATGACATATCTATATCCTAAAGGTCATAGGTTGCATGGTTTATAGAAAGGCTACATCCTATATTAAGATAGAAAAACATTCTAACAATCATGAGTTTTTTTTTCTTATTTAATTTTTTTCCAAATCTTTCAGAGGGGAGCTGCTGACCTTGAGGAATATTGAGAAACTGCATAAGAAACCAAAAGCAGACAAAGAAACGCGCCTGGCAACAGCAATGGTAAAACCTTACACTAACTGACAGATGATTTGAATTATTCTTAGTTATTTTGTTTGTATATTTTGTAGGTCTGTAACTAACAGTTAATTCCGTTATCTTTTAGCTTGCTAATTATTTTCTCGATTAGTCCCGTTTGGACTATAAAAATTTCTGTTTCATTTTACTATGATCCAAGACTTAAGAAATATTTACATTTATGAAGCTGTAAGCAGATCATGTCTTTCAGCGTTTTTGATTATACTATAGTTTTTAAAATTTTCTGTCCACTAGTCACTTGAGCTTTGACAATGCGTTTGATTTTTCTAGGCAGGACGGACTGACCGGAAGGAGTTTGTCAGGAAGAAGACCAAGTTGAACCCACACGCCAGCACCAGCAACAAGGAGAAGAGGAAGACAAAGAACTTCATGATGATGAGACACAGTCAGAACGTCAGAACGAAAGGCAAACGCTCCTTCAGAGAGAAACAGGTAAGTCACACCTGTCAGAACGAGCTCTGGTATTTGATCGTGGATAAATAGATTTTTCTTTGCATTTCAACTGACAGTATTGTATTCTGCTTTTCTTGTCCAGATTGCTCTACGGGACGCACTGCTGAAGAGGAAGAAGCATTACAAGTAGCCTTTTCGATCTTTGACGAATAATGTCGTTCTTTATTCGAGTTGCCTGTAAAACAGTTTATTAATGTATTATTTCCAGATAATGAATTGTATACATTTCCATAGTTCTGAAATAAACAATCTTTGATAATTGTGTGAAGGATTCTGTCTTTTCTTCTGGGTGTCATTGTTATATTTTGGTCTGTTTACACTCCCGTCCACAAAAGCTGACTGATTCCTTCCACCTGACAAATGGCTTCTCATTGGTCGGTTTTTAAATTTAAAGTAAATGTTATATCTCTGTATTTAAAGTTTAATATTCTGGGTATTATTTGGACACTTTTAGTTTCTCTTTCTAAAGTTTAATAGACACAATATCTGAGAATACACTCCTCACAGGTATCACATAAAACAGCTTTAGTTATTAAAACAAAAAAAACATTAATATTGACAAGAGGTTCTAACAGAGTGTAAAACTTTATACTTTTGAAATTATTTTCATGCTGCTCTGATCCCATTCAAGAAAAATTATAAAATACATTATTTTTAAGATTTGAACACTGCCATTGTGATGGTAGCAAATTGTGATATTTCAGGAATCTCTGTTTTATGTCTATGGGCCTGGACCTCACCAACACTATTTTATGAACATACTAGTTTTTAATATATGTGAGAATTTTAACATAAGATAGAGTTTAATGATCACAACACAGCCTCACTTGTCACAGCAGCTCGTATACACAAGGTTAATAAGAAATTATTCATACATGAATAATAATATATGTTGGTGTTAGAGTCTGCAGCTGGTAGTGCTCCTTCATACATGGTGGCAGTAGCAGTCTGTTGCTGAAGGACTGCTTTAAGGCCCCACAGTGTCATGCAGGAGCCTCTCCTATACTTCCTTATTGGAGTCTAGTGGTCAGTCCGGGACAGAGCTGGCCTTCTTGACCAGTTTATAAAATCTGTTTTCAATAACTTCTGTTGGGTGTTAGGCGTACAGTAAAAATATGCAGACGCTGCACTGATAAATAGAAGTCAATGGCAGTGCGAAGGCGTTGTTAATGTATAATTTTTTGAAAAGATTTAATTGGCCAATATAGTTATATAACAGTTGTAATTACACTCTAACATTTCCTTACTTTGCACATCACTCTCTAGTTTAGTGCCTTTTTTTTTGTTGGTTACAGGAACAGTGAAGCAGAAGTTAACTCAACATAATCTCAAATGTAGTCACGAATTAAGGAAAGTGTTTGTTGTAACTATGTTTTTCACAGAAATTGTAACAACTCTTTATGTGGATGTTTCAGAACAACAAAAAAACTAAAGTTACAGTGAAATGATGATGTGCTGTGTAAATCAACTTTCACACTGACACTCTGAGAGCAGGGACAGGTGTTTGTTGATCATTTATTTATTTATTTTTGCTTTGAATTGGAGACAAACATAGTAAGTAAGTTGCCTAGACTCTTCTTGACATTACTGTCTGCACATGTTATATTCAAGCTTAATTTGCACGGGGGGAGCTTCTGATGAGCAGCATTTAATCACTCAGCTGTTGTCCAGGTGTCGCCTGTAAAACTACACTACCCATGAAGCACCTGGAATCACAACAAACGTGCTAATGCCAAACATTCCACTCAATGAAGCCGGCATTTTAATTCTCGCTGCGACATGAGGTATCTAAATTGAACATTTCTGACTCTAGACTGAACGACTGCGCAGTGTTTGACGCCGCCGTGTGACATTATGTTTGAGTACTTTCGTTAAAATCTCCGTTAAATCATTTCCGCTGCCTGCTGCCTGCTAACGTTAGCTCTCGCGCGGATGCTAGTTGCTGTTAGCGACGAGCTAACGCTCATGTTTGTGTTTTTTTAAGTGTCGTATCTTCACAACATTTGATCCATTCAAAGAGATAAACCTCTCTGTGGCTTAACGCTACACATATTATATTAAAACGCGGCAATATGGACTATCATAACCATCCGTTTGCCCTTCTTGATGACCGATAACCTGAGCTCATCTCCTCAAACTGTTGACGTGTGTTTGATGTTACACATTTCACTGTTATGATACTTTGCACTGACCGAGCTGCCACATACACGAGTCAAATATGATTTTTAAATGACATCTGGTCGCTTACATTAAACAGCTGGCTGGAGCTTGACTCGTTTGCATCCTTTACATCTCCTCCAGGTATCATCTTGTAGCTGCATGTATCTGTATGTACATGGCTCACCTTGTTGTAGGTTATATTCTGAAAGTGGCCTGCACACTTTTGAATGAATGAAATGTTTGGTACATAGTAGGAATAGGACTTGTGCAAGATATACTTCTTTTAAGTAGCAAGAAGCTTCCACTACATACATAGATGTTACTGGGTGCTACAGTCTGCTCATGTTGATGTGATTAAACAAAGGATTTGATAGATAGGAATGATCAAGAGGTGCACATGTGATCAGAAGACATACAATGACTGGATGAAGATCAAATAGATCCCAGCTGACTGGATATCCACTAGTATCCTTGACATTTAGTTCCCTTTTTTTTTGTTTGTTTACATCCTAAACCTCTTTAAAAGGTGGCAGGGAGCTGTTACCGTGGAGCGTCTTTGTGCACCATTTGGATATCATGTGATATGCTGGTCGCACAGTGGGAGACAGGACGTGGATTTAAAAACTGATACTGGAGTGGAGTTGAGCAATACATCTGTCGTGTCGTTTAAATTATTGACTATCTCGCTCCCTCATAAATAATCCAACATGTTATCATCGTAAGGCCGTGAGAGCTGAGTCTTTTGAATTAAATGGATACAAAGTCCCCGCACGAGATAAAGCCAAAGTAGAAACAGAAGTGGGGAGAGCCTTTGATCACTTTGCACGTATGATGGGACTTGATGTTTCTGCTCTTATAGCTGAGAGGACTAGTGATGAGGGGGCGACACACTGAGTCTATTCAGAGTGAGGGACTCAGCTTAAAAGAGAGACAGAGCTTCATCTGTAAGGTGTGGGTGGAGCTCTGCCCTCTGGCTTTTCTACTCTCAGTTTCTCTGTGACAGCCGAGCCGTGGAGGTTTTTCATCAGATTCAGCAATAGGTATGAATTTTTATGGGTTTGATTGTTTTGTTTGTGGTTTGTTAGCTGCTTGTCTTTTTTTTTTACATTTGGCGTAGTATCTGCTGAATGAGTAAAGGGGAAGTGACACTAAAACAAGAGGAATACTGACTTAACTTGTTCAGCTGGCAGGCAACGTCCCCCACCACGAATTTCTCTTCTGTTTCCTCCATTGAAGCCTGTAGACGGTTATTTACGTTCTGTTTCTGTTTCAGACTTAAAGGTACTCCCACATCATGCCACTGCCAGTGTTGGCATGCTTACTATCATGATTATTATGTTATCTACTATTGTTTACAGCCTTTCTCAATTACTGCATTGGGTTGAGCAGGGCTGCAGCTAACAATAAATGTGTTTTCTCAGTTATTAGTTTCTAAAATGGTGAAAAATGTCAATCACAAGTTCTTAAAAATTCTTGTTTTTGTGCCCAACAGTCACAAGCCAACAATATCAAGACTAAAACGATATAAAACTGAGAAAATCTTCATGTTTGAGATGCCGGAACCAGATAATGTTTGTCATTTTTACTTAAAAAAAACTAGATTTATGAATCAAACACTAATGTTGCTGTTTAATTTTCTGTTGTTTTTATCAATTCATCAACTAATCAATTCAGCATCAGTGACAAAAGTATTGTGGGTCACAGTTCTCATGACTGAAATGAAGCCGATCATTATTGTAATCAGTCTTTCAAACTCTCTCGTCTGTCTCGTAGGTGTTGTTTCCTGTAGCCAGCTATGGCACCCGGGGATGTGGTGCCAGACCATGCCAAGCAGCTGAAGTCCAAGGAGAAGCGACCTGGAAACAGGGCCTCGAAAGCAGACTGTGAACCTGATGGGTCCTTTGTCTTTGAGGCTCACGAGGCTTGGAAGGACTTCCATAACTCCCTCAGGCATTTCTACGAAGTCGGAGAGCTCTGCGACGTCACGCTGAAGGCAGGTCACTCGAATGGAGAGAGAGATTTCATCTGATCTTTGTTTATGTTTCAAGTAGTGTCACAGTTAAGCTTTTATGAAGAATATTTCATATTCTATATAATTCATCTAAATTGGTTGTTTTATTTATTTCCAAATACTAATTAGCTGCCAAGATCACAGCACACAAGCTTATTAATACTGCATGTAGACAGCGTGTCATGTGTTTTGTGTTTGTCTTTTTTTGTAGGTTGGCAGTAGGTTGATACCATGTCACAAGCTAGTGCTGGCTTGTGTGATCCCTTACTTCAGGTACGTTCCATTATTTCCTTTTATATTTTGTCTTAATCTTGACCTACAATAACAATTTTCAGTACACAAACCTACTTAGCGGACACTTAATCGCCTTGATGATTTAGTGGAGCCTGTTGGTCTATAGCTGAGTTTTCTTAAAGCCAAATATTAAATACTAGACAAACTTTTTTCACTGATTTAAGATACAAAAGTTAAGCACCAGCCACTGGAGTAGTCTTTAGAAAACTTTAAGGCAAAACATTAATATTTTGGTGCTCTTTCTTCCCTCAGGGCCATGTTCCTGTCCGAGATGTCTGAGGCTAAACAGGAACTAATAGAGATCAAGGACTTTGATGGTGATGCCATCCAGGACTTGGTGCATTTCGCCTACTCCTCCAAGCTCACATTAACTGTAGACAATGTCCAACCACTGCTTTATGCTGCCTGCATCCTTCAGGTAAAGAAACACAATCAGTCAACACGGCGTGCAGGCATTTTTGTCCTCTCTCTAAAAATTGTCTCGTCATTGCCTGAATCTGTCAGGTGGAGTTGGTGGCGCGAGCCTGCTGCGAGTACATGAAGGCCCACTTTCACCCCACCAACTGCCTGGCGGTTCGCACTTTCGCCGAGAGCCACAATCGCGTGGATCTGATGGACATGGCCGACCGCTACGCCTGCGAACACTTCACCGAGGTAGTGGAGTGCGAGGACTTTACATGCGTGTCCCCCCAGCACTTGCGCACTTTATTGTCCTCCAGCGACCTCAACATCCACTCGGAGACACAGGTGTACAATGCGGCGGTGAAGTGGCTGAAAGCAAACCCGCAGCACCACGAGGCCTGGCTGGACCAGATCATGTCTCAGGTTAGAGGATGCGTAGTTAGACTTTATGAGCTATTTTACTGATTTCCTGAAGGTGTAGCTACATGTACAATTAATGTTACATATACTTCATGTTCACAGCTTTATGTAATCACCTTTACAACACTACAATGTGCGTTCTGGTCTCTCCTTCAGGTGCGCCTCCCCCTGCTCCCTGTCGAGTTCCTGACTGGAACTGTGGCTAAAGACGAGATGATCAAAGGTAACCTGAGTTGTCGTGACCTGATGGATGAAGCCAGGAACTACCACCTGCACCTCAGCAACAAGGTGGTGCTGGACTTTGAGTATTCAGTCCGTACAATACAGCGGAAACACACTGCAGGTAGTACTTGTATACAGCTTTGAACCTGTAACTGTTGTCATGGCACTGTAGTAACATTAACTTCATCCTATACTGCTACATTCATGAAGTGCCATTCTGGGTGTTTATCCTGAGGTCCTGTGCTCTGTCACTCTGCCACTCACTCTTTTGTTCTTCCCAACCACTTCTTCAGGGGTTTTGTTCTGCGTGGGTGGCCGGGGGGGTTCTGGTGACCCATTTCGCAGCATCGAGTGCTACTCCATCACAAAGAACAGCTGGTTCTTTGGCCCTGAAATGAACAGCAGACGCCGTCACGTGGGTGTGATATCCGTAGGCGGTAAGAGGACTTATACATCATAACGCTACAGATAGTAAGAGACAGGGCAGCTGGGAAAGTTTGGAGCACAGCGAGACATTATGATCTATTATACACTCAGTTGCCAGTTTATTGGGTGCACCTGGCTAAAAATAATGCAGTGTAATACAATAAATTGTACCTTTGTGAAGGTTATAATGTTCAGCTTTTGTTGAAATCTATTTCAAATATTATGTAAATGTTTAATCAACTTTACGACTGCACTTTGTGGTGCTGCATTATACACAGAGGGTTTTTTATTCTTTCCATAAGCTGACAGCAGAATGTATGTTTTTACACATTCAACTCAAATACAATAACCCAATGTGTAAGCTATGATAAGATCATTTAGAAAGTCAACACAGTGTGTACCTGAATCTAACTGAAGACAGATTGTAATCACTGCCCAGGTCACATGATCGTAAAGATTTCTGTTTGATTTCTTCAGGTAAAGTTTACGCTGTCGGGGGCCACGATGGCAACGAACATTTAGGCAACATGGAGATGTTTGACCCTCTCACCAACAAGTGGATGATGAAAGCCTCCATGAACACCAAGAGGTACACTGTCACTGTAATATACTGAAAAAAATGCTACTTTCCTTCTCCACTTTGGCAAGCTTCGCACAAAAAATGGCTTTATCCACTAGTTACATCCCTGTGTTATTGTAATTTTCAGCCTTAACACTCTTTTACTGCTAGCTCCACTTTTGCTGTTGAAAGAGTGAGATCACAATGCTGAGTGGCCATGGCATCAAAATCTGCTGAAATCATTTGAAAAATATCCTGAAATTCCTTTTTTCAGCCGCTGCATGTATGCACAACATGCATTTATTTTGATCTGCTGTATTTACTATACTAGCAGAGGTAAGTAGTACGTAAATCTTACTTCAAACACGTGTGTGTTTCTCAGGAGGGGCATAGCCCTGGCAGCTCTCGGTGGTCCTATCTATGCTATCGGAGGTCTGGATGACAACTCCTGCTTCAACGACGTGGAGCGCTACGACATCGAAAGCGACTGCTGGAGCGCTGTGGCTCCGATGAACACCCCCAGAGGAGGAGTGGGATCTGTAGCACTGGGGGTAAGACTGCAGAAGACTGTAGTTGTGACTGATAAACGACAGCTACTCTGGACTTCACGGCTTTAATCCACATCTCCTTTGCCAGAGTTTTGTGTACGCGGTGGGAGGCAACGACGGCGTGGCGTCGCTGTCCAGTGTGGAGCGCTTCAACCCACACCTCAACAAGTGGGCGGAGGTCAGCGAAATGGGCCAGCGTCGGGCTGGAAATGGAGTCAGCAAACTCAACGGCTGCCTCTATGTAGTTGGTGAGAGGAATTAATATAAGCAGTACAGTAAGCTCCTGACTGTAACCGACAACGCTTGCAGACTCCTTTTTTTGATACACCCAGGTCACATGCCTGTTACATACACACCCTACAATTTTATACACAAATGTTTGAATCAGGAAAGACAAAAGTTCATGTTTTGTAAAAGCTATCAGGTAACTGATTTACAGAGTGTAAGGATGAGACTTTTATTGTACCACTTGAATTTGAAGAGTCACTCAAGTGTCATTACAACTTCTGCAGCTGCAGCTTAGTATGGATCCATAAAATCTTCCTGTGTTGTGTCCGCTCTAGTAGCAACAACATAATCCTACGCAAAACAACATGAGTGTTACATGTGTCCTACATTTCTTGTCATTTTTAATAATCGCCTCGTCTCATCTCTCCTAAAGGTGGTTTTGATGACAATTCACCTCTGAGTTCGGTCGAGCGCTTTGACCCGCGAATGCACCGCTGGGAGTACGTGTCCGAGCTGACCACCCCCCGCGGTGGAGTCGGCGTGGCGACTGTGATGGGAAGAGTGTTCGCAGTCGGGGGTCACAACGGGAACATCTACCTGAACACAGTGGAGGCTTTCGAGCCTCGAATGAACAGGTGAGGATGAGGGATGAGAACTCTGTGATGTGATGTGTTTCTGAGTTATTGTGGTCAGGATTTGGGATGACTTAAATAGTAGCATATCCTTTATTGCTCTAAGGATGCTTTAGATCTTCTAGCTTCATATAATAGCAGTATCTTTGATCTAACGTTAGCCCACTACAGCCTCTGAAAGACAGTAATGTCGGACAACAAGTCCAGTCGATTTTCTGCTTGTATCTTTTCTTCATCTTGTGATTTCTATCTGTTTTCTGCTCAGATGGGAGCTGGTGGGTTCAGTGTCTCACTGCCGTGCCGGAGCAGGAGTGGCTGTCTGTTCGTCTCACGTCAGCCAGATAAGGGACGTCGGCCAGGGCTCCAGCAACGTGGCCAATTGCATGTGACCTCCAACCCTTTTAATGCCAGGCGACCGGCTGCCCAGGTCACCATCAGATCTGATCACCGCACAAGCACACGACACGAAGCACACAGACAGCGACAGAGTGACGTCGCCCAGCAGCTTTTTTTACTGTCGCCACTGTCTCAACATCAGCTTGAAACACGTTCAGGCAGAGGTTCAGTTTGCACACAGTGATTGAGGGAGGAGCTTTTAATGACTTGAAGTACACATCTGACAAATCTGAAGTCTTCTCTGACAAAATGACACGTTCAAGATGTTTCTTGACTCCTGCTGGTGTTATTTGCAATCAGTGATGTAGTATTTTGTACTGTATTTTCTTCTGTTTGACTGCCTTGCCATAGTTTTGACTTTTTTTTTTAAGGGAAAATATTAGCTGAGCCTTGTATTTAATACTATCGCCTTGAGACTGAGAGATGAGTTTTGGTTCAGGACTACTAGATTAACTGCACATGAGCATGGACTTTTATCATGGGCCAGTATGAAATCATTTCAGAGAGTGTCTCTGTTTTTTAGCTCTGCAGTTGTTTCCAATTTTCCAGAGAGAGACGTGCTCATACTGGATTCAACCCCTTGTTTGCAGTGCAGCGTGTGCAGTCGAGATGCAAGTATTCTCATCAGCCTCTCCGAAATATGATGTTAAGATGTCAAATACATTTCCGAGATTTCTGCAATCTCATGCCAAGCGAAAGCATCCGTTAGACTTTTTAAAAGAGCTTTTCAGAAATATTCCATTAGCAGCTCCAGCTGCAGTAAGCTGGATCGTAATCCCGGCTGTTCTAGTTTTTTTAGGGATTTGCCTGTAATCGTGTTTGAACAATCATTTTAAGGCTAACTGGGACAAATCAGTCACTGGTCAGGAGGTGACGGGTCTGAGGAATTTTAACCACTGCAAGTGCCAAAAAACGCAAAACGAGCGTGGTTCAACCGCCTGCTGAATCCTGAGTCGTCACCTTCACCTCGACCTCAGAGAGTTTTGATGACGATAAACCTGAGTGTCGATGACTGATCAGAGCAATATGACGCGCCTCTCCAGTTCTTCTTCAGTTTCACATTATTGTATAGAAATCTGTTCAAACGGGACAGATTTACAAATTCGAGATTTGTGTTTGACGATAGCTGGACTGTCAGAAATCCTAATCAGAGTGCTTTCAGATGTGTGTGAGATTCAGCCGAGGTTCGTCTCTGCAGAAGGTTACGTTATATTTTAATATATGGACATTTTGTATAATAAGATAGGTGTATCTTTGGTATTCTTCTTTACTAGACTATCTAATCCATTGCTGTGCACTATTTTCCTAGAATAGATGTGAAGTCTGAGTATATTTTTGTCCTCAATGGAGAATTTCATGTTGTTCATGTTTGAAGATGTTTATTTAACATTCATGCCTGTTTCTAAGAAAAATGTAATAATTTCTGGCAAGAGTTTTAAGAATAGGCTGACAGAGTTTAAAACACAAATGCTATATACTGTTTATACTAGAAATATACATACTGCACACTTTGTGTCCTGCCGGTATTAATACTAATGCATATTATCAACAAAATATGATCAATATTGTTGCCCGACTTTGTTAGTAAATGAGCCAGACACCGAGTCTTTTGTAAACTTTACTGTACTTTGTGTTCTTCCTCCTTTTGACTGCTTCCATATTTTGCTTTTTATTTACATGTTATTGGTATAAATTGGTACAATAAAGTTATGTGTAAAGTTCATTGGTGGGATTCTTTTTTTTTTTGTCAGGGCTGGGTCTAAAACAAAAACCCTAAGTCTAATAATAAGTTTGTGGTAATGCACCTTTATATCTTTCTTTTATTATTTAAAACATCTTTGTATTCTGTAACAATAACCAGCACTAAATATCCTCATCCCCTCCTGCCAACCCCGAGAAATAAAGAGACAATACTAATACAAAACAAACACACAAAGTAAAAAGACAATGTACTTCTGGTATATAAATTCAGCCCCTTACATGCAAGCATACAAGTATACGAGAAACACAACAACAGCAACAGAGTTGTAGGTAACAGCAACATATGTCCATAATTCATGTTGTTTAAAGGCTCAAGGACAGAGGCACGTCCATCATGGACGTCATGTGGTTTTCATGTTAGAAAAATAATGGAAGCCAAAGATCTGGAAAAATAAGTCCACGGATATGTTTTATTTTAGAGTTACTTGGTCTAAGTAACAGCTTAATGTTATAGTAATCAGTATTCTGCATGTATTTGTTTGTTTTTTAATTAGGCATGTTAATTCATAAAAAGAAGCAAGGTTCAGGTTTCCAAAATTGACTCTGTGAAGGAATTAATTGAATCCCAGAATCTGCTCATCAGACTGCTCCAAACTAAAGACTTGTTGTGATCATGGTTCATTTTTCTGCACATGACTTTCCTCTGTGAAGATTCGTGAATTCATACCTTTTTTTTTTAAAAGTAGGTACGCTCATATCAGATTGCTAATCTCTCGCTGAGCAATATAACGTGTAAATGAGGATTTGATTCAAAATTTTCTGCGTTTATCGTTTTGTAACGTCCTAATAAAGCAGGTTAAAAAGTAACACTTTGAGGCAGAGCAGTTTGGCAGTATAACGTTTATTGACATGAGTTGACATGTGGTTGTTATAAACTGTTTTCTGGACTTTGTGATTTCGCTGCGTTAAATGTTATGCATGCACTTCCATAATCAGTGTGTCAATACGTCTATTAAAGAAGCTTTAAGTTTAAAAATGGATTACACAGCCTGATAGTTTGTGTGAGCCGCATTCAGTCAGACGTAAACTCAAAGTGCTTTACATTAAAATACACTCAGCAAACAGTGATGTGGAGAAAATAATTCTTGAAATCTAAAAATAATATATAAATGTTAATATATGTTGCAATGATAGATAAATAAAGATTACAGTTTTTTTAAAACCTTAGAAAACGTTAATTTTGCATTGTGTTTATCACTGGTAATTGCTGTTTCTGGTTAGATTCAATTCAAATATTTTATCTCTAAGATACCAAACTTTATTCTCAGTCATTTAAGTTTTATACTGTAGCAAACTACTGTAGGCTGTAATGTAGAAAATGAGTCAAGAGTTCAAGTCATCTGTGTTTTACTGCTTTCACTCTTTGGACCCTGGACGGATGCTGAAAAGAGGTGAATTAAAGACGAAGATGCTCAGAGGTCTGATAGAATCAGAGCACATCACACACATCGCGCACACACACTGCCGGACAAAGCGGAGTAAAGATATTAGGATGTGTAGAAACACACCTTAAAGAGGTGAACACAGAAAAATAAACATGGACAGGAGACAGAGAATGCTTCTGCAGCTGCTCAGTTTTGCTGCTCTTCTTGCTTGCGGTAAGATCAAATGTTTTTGGTGTTTTGTTTTTTGTTGTTACACTTATTATTATTAAATTAATTCTATGAATTTCTGCTGTAGTGTGGAAGAAATTATACTGAAGTGCAACAAGACTTCTCTGGTTCTTAAAATCTCCTTAAAGGAGATAAAAGAAAATACATTTCCACAGTGGCTTTTAAAATGAATATATCATTCAACAGTAATAAAATCAGGATGCTCACTCGTGGATAACATTGAAGAAACTTTACTTTTTAACTTTACGTTTTTTTGTTATTTTTACTTGAACTTCACAGTTAATGGTCTTGTGATTATCAGAGCTTAGTAATTAGAAATGTATCTGACTACTTTGTTATTCTGTCATGAACTCTCAAAATGAACTGGGTATCTTACAAATGTGAAGGAAATGCCTCCAGACATTATTTTATTGCCAAATCTTTAGTCCACCAGTTGTTTTTAGGAAAAAGTGGATGTGTTACTGGCAGAGGATTTAGGTATATTTTGTATTCCAAAATATGTTGTATCAGTGGGTAATGGTTTTGGTCTTTTAGGCACAGATAGCAGGTTTTTAGTCTCTGATGTTTAATGATCTTAAAGCCACGTACTGCATGTTCCTGATGAGGTGAAAAAACATTTGATATGTGGCTTCAACTCTGATGATTTGCATTAAGTGGTTTTCTTGAGGTCTTTAAACTGTGTGCAAAACATGTGATTCTAAAAGTTGTTAAAGTCAAACATTACCCTGAAGATCTGTGTGGAGGTGCTGAGAGGTGATTGACATGGCTGAACTGTTGATCTGTCATGGGATTTTTATGACTGATGGGCATTCAAATGATTCACTATCTCGTGAAAGGTCACATCAACCATGAAAAGTACTTTTACTCTGACTTTATTCCATTATGTCCTGTAATCTTCATAATGGTGCAGCAACTCTACATGTACATCGTCATGCATGTCCAGTGATGTATTAAATCCTTTAAAACAATGTAAAAACAGATAATAGCAGAGGAAAATCCTTTAAAACAATGTAAAAACAGATAATAGCAGAGGAAATGTTCAATATTCAAATATTTTTTTTAAATAAAAGTACTAGTGCAACCACACAGTAAAAGTCAAGTTAAGATAAAAGTAAGTAATATTCAGGAAAATGTAATTTATTAATTAAAAACTTAAAGTAAAATGGCACCTGTAACAAACATATTATTTAATAATATATTATTATTATTACTTTTATTAACTCATGTATGTGTAAGCAGCTTTACTGTGGTAGTTGTTTGAGGTGAAGCTAATTTATAATTTATATTATATTATTATGCACTGATCCCTTAATTATATCCTCAATTAATTAAAGATTTTGTTTGTGAAGATTCAGTAAGTCATGAGAAATTATATTGTACTTTTGAATTAGTGAAATTTAAATGCATACTTTTAATAGTAATTGAGTATTTCTATCGTGTGGTATTGATACAAAGCTTTACGTATTCTTGAGCAGTGCCTCGGCCTCTTTGTGGAGTTTTATATATAGTATGACGACAACAGAAAAAGAACTATAACCTGAGAGTAGGACAGTGTTTTTGATGTATTATTTCACACATTATGTTGTGTCGTTGTGTTTTCAGCCCATTGCCAGTGTCAGCAAGGCTGGAGAGAGAATGAGGGTAAATGTTACTACTTTTCACTTGATACAAAGTCATGGATGGAGGCGAACGCATTTTGTTTGGAGCAGAACAGCAACCTGATGAGCATTCAGGACATTCATGAGAGGGTGAGACACACACACATAACACTCCTAAAATGACATCTGCTGAACGTACTCTTGTCATTTCCGGGATCATGTATTTTTTAAATCTTATTTCTAGTTGTGGGTGAGCACACAAATCAGCTCAGAAATCTACTGGATCGGCCTGAATGATCAAAACACAGAAGGTGTCTATGAGTGGAGCGATGGGAGTCCTTTTATTGAATACTTATCGTATGTAATTCTGTTACTTCTTTAAAATCAGAAAAAAAAAGTTATACATGAATAAAAGTGTGATAACTGCACACTCAAATGATCTCTCTCCTGTTTCAGGTTCTGGATGAATGGTCAGCCTGATAACTGGGGTGATGAGCCCGGGGAGGACTGTGGTCAGGTGGTAGGATATAGCTTTGGACAGTGGAATGATGAAAACTGCAATGTTAAGAGGAAATACATCTGCAAGCACATCAACGGTAAATCCACTATCTTCAATCTATCTCTGTGCTAGGGGTGCAGGGGTATGCTCAGGGTGGCCTCAGCGTGTCATCGAGCCACCCTTTAGGACCGCCCACAAAATCCTGGACTGAAAACTGATGAAAAACACATTTCAGTAATATAAAGTCTTTTTACGTGTTTTCAGCAACTATTTTCCAACATATTTCATGTATTTTGAAGGAATCTACACAGACTTTAAATGCTTTGATGCTACAGCGACTGAAACATATATTTCAGATTCCACATAGTTCTTTTTTCTAATAAGTTCGAGACATTTTAGTTGTTTGTTCGTTTGTTTTTGTTATGGAATTTTCTCTCAAGCATCAATAAATAATACAGCATAAGACATCAGAGGCTCCTGAACACTTTCTTCCTTCCTGACCTCACCATTGACCTTTGACTTCAGCAATTTCTCCTCAACAGTTTTCTTGGCATTTGTGATTTTTTTCTGGTCAGGTACCACTTCCATACACATAGGGAGCTAACTACATTTCAAACATATTTTTTACAGAGAACCCCAGTCCACAGTGCGACTTAGCCAACGGTTGGAGACAATACGGCTCTAACTGCTACAAGCTGAAGGCCGAGACCAGGAAGAGTTGGTCAGAAGCCAGAAATGACTGCGTACAGGAAGGAGCAGACCTGGTGTCCGTTACTTCAGCGCCAGAAGAGCAATATGTCACAGGAATACTGGACTCATCATATATAGACCTCTGGATCGGGTTTTCCACACTGGTGAGAGGAACATATTAAGAAACTTTACTATTTAATATTGGTTATGAATATTTTGTACAACAATGTGAAGATAAGCTTTGTTTCTCCAGAAATGCACCAAGATTTCATGTCAAGTCGAAGCAGGAAACAGTCAGTT
This sequence comes from Larimichthys crocea, assembly GCF_000972845.2. NCBI lineage: Eukaryota > Metazoa > Chordata > Actinopteri > Sciaenidae > Larimichthys > Larimichthys crocea. The sequence continues at coordinate 11,551,297 of NC_040019.1, forward strand.
CACTTGGTCCGATGCTACCCAAGTGGGGTACACAAACTGGGGTAGCGGTGAACCTGTAGTGTAAGATGTCATATTATATACCTATCATTTAAACTTAAAGATTAATAATCTGTGCAATCAAAGTTTAAACACATGTTTTCCAACAGTGATGCTCAGACCGGCTCATGTGTTGGAATCATGAAAGATGAAACGGAAGAATTTGGGAAATGGAAAACCCATGTGTGCAGATATGAGCGTCCTTACATGTGTAAACGAGGACTGAACAGTAAGTTAGACTGAAGTGTGATCTGTGATTTCCGGTCTAAAACTATAATATTGTTGAACAGGCTGCATTATTTCTTTATTCTTCTAACCATTTCCTGCTCTTCCTCCAAAACTCACCACCAGCTATCTGCCCTCCCGGCTGGCAGAGCTTTGCTGGCAGTTGTTACTGGTTGGTCAGTAATGTCGATCTTCTGACCACCTGGCACGAGGCCTTCACCGCTTGTTCTAGTATGGGGTCCCACCTGCTGATTATAAACAGGTATGGAAGAAGTACACACAGGTCCAATAAGTCCAGATTGAACTCTTCATAAAATTCAATAAATAAAATGAATGCTGCATTTAATTACTAATTACTACTCTTAATTGTCCTGTTCCTCGTGTGCAGTCAAGAAGAACAGTACTTCATTAATGGGAACCTTCCAGATTTTCACCAAGTGGATGTTCCTGACATCTGGATTGGTCTATCAGGTACTCTCCACACACATAATGCTTTAAAGTGCACTGTGAAACAATAATAAAAATGTCTCTTTACAATCTATGTATCATTTTCTGCTGTGTAATACCAGATAAAGACCAGGATGGGGATTTCAAGTGGGTGGATAAATCCCCGATTCAATTTTCTAACTACGGTCCTGGTTGGCCCAGAAACACTGCAAACTTTTGGGACTGTGGACAAATCTTTACAGGTAGAATCAACAGTGACATTTTCATATCTTCTCGGTTGAGGTTGGCATCAGCTCAGTTCATGTTCTCTTCCAGGAAATTATGATGGCAAGTGGGAAACAACCAACTGCTTCAAGAGCCTGGGTTACATTTGTGAGATGACAGGTGGACAGAACCCTAAACCAACTTCAGCTCCAGGTGCGTCAGACTTCATGATCCCTCGTTACCTTCGGTCTAACTAAAGCTATAAGTTAATAACGTCGTGATAACTGTATCGTTCTGCTTCAGATTCCCATTGTGACGCTGGGTATTTGTTGTATGGGGACTTCTGCTATCAGTTTAATACTGAGTCGGTGAAAAACTGGCAAGATGCTGAGGCTCACTGTGTCAGTGAGCAGGGTCACCTGGTCAGCTTCCACTCAGAGGAAGAGCTGAGTTTTATTATAGGTGAGCAGCTAAGAAAGCACTCTAGTTCATTTAGCTGTCATGAACTAATTAATCTAGAAATGATATGAATGTTGTGGATGTAAATAAACTGACATTTGAATTCACCTCTTGTCTCTTACCTGCAGCTCACATGCCAGCGCAAGCCTGGGTGGGATTGAATGACATCAATGTTGAAAACCAGTTTGTGTACACCGATGGAACCCCTGCTGTACGTGATGAAGCTGTGAACATATTGTGTGATGCATATAACTGTAAAATGATCTCAGTTTGAGTGATGTTTGTATTTGGATCTCAGGACTTTCTCCCATGGGCACCCAACCAGCCAGACAACTGGCAGAACAACGAGGATTGTGCGCACCTCAGAGGAATGAATCACCACGAACCTGGCAAACTCAATGATGATTTTTGCACTTCCACAAAGGAATTTATCTGCAAAAAAGGTCTGATACACTGTATTATGTATTCATGTCTCTCTTGTGTTGTATTCATAGTATATTTTGTAGTTATTTTTTGCCTTGTCGCCTCATAGGCAAAGGACAAGGACCTCCTCCACAGCCCCCGACATCTGGACCAGGTTAACTTCAAGCATGACCTGATAATATACGTGTGTGTTTATGTGTGTATATATGAACTCTTTTGCGTTGTGTTTGTTGCAGGGTGGAATGAGAAATGCGGAGCTTGGATGTCTGACCCTTTTAACGACTACTGCTACCTGTTCAACTACCTGTCGATGAGGACGTGGTCGGAAGCTCGAGCCGACTGTGTGAACCAGGGAGGAGACCTCGTCAGTATCACTGATCCGTACGAACAGGCCTTCATACACGGTGTGACTTTAAAATCTTTTAAGTTCTGATGTGTGATTTTTCTCTTTTTTTCTGCACTGATTTTATTTATTTATTTATGTTGTTTATTTATTATTATTCTATAAAGTTTCATAAAGCGTAGTGTTAAAAAGCAAAGTGTATCCACGGGTGAACGCATAACAGTAGAATATACTACATATGCATGCTGATATTACATTGTGCTGTTTGTACCAGTTTTTACTCAACTAAGGCTTGTAAATTATTTATTTGCTTTATTTTTTTTTATCAATAATTTTGAAATCTCTGCTTGTGACATATATATTATGTCATACTAATAATAATCCAATTTAAACTTTGATTACTTTTTTTGGCAGAGTATTAACAGCCACTAAAAATCTTGTTTTCACTGACCCCTAGTGGTTTCACTTCCCACTTTGCTGCCATGATGTAGAGGTGTACTTTAGGACACCATGACATCATTATTGGAGGCTTATTTTCAGGCCTGTGTTAAGTTACTCTTTAAGATATAGTCTTCCATTTGTATATTTTTTCCCACATATTGTCTGTTTCAAACTTGTGTATTTTGTTGTTTCCTCTCAGGTGTGATCCAGCAGGCTCCCACAGGGATCTCTCTGTGGATGGGCGGGCATGACTCCATCACTGAAGGCGGCTGGGAGTGGATGGATGGTTCTCCTTTCAGATACATCCACTGGAATGCAGGTTAATTTAAAACCGAATAAATTCTTAATGATTTCCATGAGACTGCATGCGGAAACAAAATCTAAAAGGATTGTTGTCTTGCAAAGCTTCATTCTTACTCTTGGCCTCATCTTTCTTTACAGGTAACCCAGATGACTATTACGGTGAAGACTGCCTCTCTATTCTTATTAACAACGGCTACTGGAACGACGACAACTGTGAATACAACAGAGGATATATCTGCAAGCGCAGAGGTGAGATATATTGCCTTAAGTGTTGTTAACACGCAGAAATACTTAAGGCATTCATTCTCATGTTCCCTCTTTCAGGAAACACACCTGAGCCTCCTCCACCTCATGACGGTAACAATACCTCACCATTTGACCCGGCATCCTGCATAATTATATTGTTATTGTTATTATCATATTTGACGTGTGAATCCTTCCTGCTTCAGGATTCATGACGGCGCTGGTGTGCCAGGACTCCTCTGCTGTCCTTCACTGTCCAGAGGAAAGTGTAATTAACATCCAGTCAGCTTTCTATGGGCGAAACAGTGATGACATCTGTCCACATCTGGGTGGATCAGGAGGTGGTACTGCACAGTAGTTTCTCAAAAAAAAAACACACAAAAAAAGGGATTGAAATGGAGCAATTGTCTTAATCTATTCTATTAATCAGTAAATACTGATGTATCCTTTGATTTATGTCCCGTAGCGAGCTGCACAGTGGAAGGAGTCCTTCCTTACTTCAGGAAGGCATGTGACAACCGTCCCTTCTGTTTTGCATACGCTCATGTGGACGAGGACCCGTGCCCCACTGTTTCGAAATATCTTGAGATCGTCTACAGTTGTGAACAAAAGGGTGGGCTCTTCTTCTTGTTCTTCGATTCATTTTAGTAGTTTAAAGCAACACTGCGTAGAAATCTGTATTTCTGCGATTTAGCACCGTCCAGTTTCAGAGTGCAATACCACTGTAGTAAACATAGACAGCTGTATACATGTATTTGTGATGTACAGCTCGGTGTCTGTCTTTCAGTCTTTATTTCACAAAGCTCTCGCCAACAACTAAAAGTCAGCCCCCGATTTACTCTTGCCTGTCAATGCCATTACGTCCATAGAGCCTGGTTACAACACCTGCTGGCACAGCTCCGGTTCTGGCATGACAGATCCTGGTTCTGCTCCCAATAACATTCACCAATGGCCCAGGCCTGAAACCTCTTCCCTCAGGTCCAGAACACCTGTGGTACAAACAGGAACACTTCTGCAGCGCTCTGAGCTCACAGTCCAGGCAGCATAACTAACAAACTGAGTTAACATTAGCTAACAGCAGCTGTAGTTCACAACAGTTTATTTTACTGTACATTAGGAAACTGTAAATCACAGCGAGTGGAGGTGGAGCAGCTTAAGGACATCAAAGGGAAAAGCAAAAAAAAATTTCTTCGTAAAATATGACTCGCCAAAATCTGCAAAAGAGTTGGTGGTGTGCGAATTAGTACCGTGAAGCGTCATGTTCTTCTTGTGGGAGATCATACTGGAAAAACAAACTTACATAGTGCAAGAACAGATGTGTAGGGCCCAGAGTTGCAATGGCAAAGAGGCCATTCACCTGATTATACATCAATGTATCAAAATGATTCTTTTATTTTATGGTAGGAAAAGATTTTGCTTTAAAATTCAATCTCCATGTTTCCTGGAGTCACCTGAAGGGTAACGGTTTGTTTTGTGATTTGTGACAGTGTGTCTGCAGGGCCTGGGCGTCGAGGACGGGAACATCACAGACTCTCAGCTCACTGCTTCCTCCTCCACTGGTTCCTCCACTCCCAACAGAGCCCGTCTGAATGGAAATTCCTGCTGGATGCCTTCAGGAAGCCGTACGTACCAAGCCAACAGTCACACATACAAACTAGGATACAACTAAGGACAATAAGTAGCTATAGTAGCTATATATTATAATATACATATTATATATATAGATATATATATACATATATATATATATATATATATAGATATATAATATATATATATATATATATATATATATATATATATATATATATATATTACATATATATCCACCACACACACCCACACACACACAAACACACACACACATATATAACACACACATATATATATGTATGGAATAATCCATGATAACAGCACAATGGTTGAAGGTGAAGATTTAATGTTTAATTTATATCCTCACTTTAATCTTATCCTATATCTAATGTCTCCCTCCTTCAGCGGCCTCAAGCTGGATCCAGGTAAACCTGGGCCAGACCAGAAAAGTAACAGGAGTCGTGATCCAAGGTTGTCCTCAGAATGACCACTGGCTCACCAAATTTAACCTCCAGCACAGTATGGATGGACTTACCTGGACTGACTACAAAGCCGACGGGGTGGTGAGTAAGAAGAGTCGGCTAAACATCTTGAACATCACCAAGAGGTTGCGAACTTCCTGGTTGAAACCCGAACTGTGAAGACAGAAAACGTTGGTTGTCATTTATTTTTCTTGATTTGCAGTTTTTTCCAGGCTCAACAGACAGATCCACTCCTGAAATTCAGCTGCTTGGTACACCTGTGTCGGCTCAGTATGTCCGCATCCTCCCAGTGGAGTGGAACATTATGGCAGGCCTTCGCTTCGACATCTTGGGATGCACACCAGACTGTGAGAAAACCACTTCACCGGTGTCCACTTCCAGTTTTCAGTAACACAATCTGCTGTGATGCTGTTCTGTGAATGATGCTCAATAATATAAACCTGTGGTTCAACAGATGCAGTCACATGCGCCAACAGGCCCAACTTCAACTTTGCCAATGATAAAATGACGTGAGTGAAACCTGAAATATGATTCTCTTTATGCATCTTACATGTAGTATTTGTTTTCTGTTCTGTGCCATAATGTTATTTCTGTGCTTTTCAGTGTCCACTGTCCAGCAGGCTGTGCCAACGAAGGTTACATAGTGTACGGCACTACAGAATATCGCGGGGTATGTGCATGTATTGTCTTATCTGTGCCTTAACTTCTGCACGTGTTGACATTGTTTTTCAAACTGCATATATAAAAATATCTCTCTGCTCTGTCTCCTCTAACAGGACTCGAACATCTGCGCTGCAGCTATTCATGCTGGAGTGGTATTAAATGCGAATGGAGGGGATTGTACTTTATTGAAAACTGCTGGAAAGAACTTCTATCCCGGCTCCACAAGGAATGGCATCACCACAAGACAGTAAGTGGTCGAGTTTCAGACTAAATCCTTTTTGTTTGTGCGACAGTCTTGGGAGGCTAATTCAATAACAAATGTATTTTCCTACAGATATGATGAGAGCTATCCTGTCTCCTATACTTTTTCAGATGGAGGTAAGTTGGGATGGATTTATAATCCCTTCAATAAATCTCTTTTCTTACTTGTTTAATTTTTTTTGTTTTATTCATGATAATTGCAGTGATTCCCTTTCTCTTACAGAGCTGAGGTGTTCAGGGCTTGACTGGTATGAGTTTGGAGACTTCTGCTACAAACCTTTTCAAGACAAAAAGACGTGGCGTGATGCCCAGAGCACCTGCAGGGGTCTTGGTGCCGAACTCGTATCCATCCGATCGATGACAGAGCAGAGCTGGCTGGAAAGCTACCTGTACATGGGTATGGATTTAAAAAAATCACAAGGTGAAAGCCAGTTTAAAGTTTCTAATAAGATGTATGAACAGAATAAACTTTATTTGTCCTTCACAGCCACCAGTGACGTGTGGACTGGTCTGAACGACCTGTTTATGCCTGGTATGTTCATGTGGTCAGACCATCACATGGTGACCTTCACTTACTGGGCTCCAGGGGAACCCAACAACCACGATGGGTTCAGTGAAGACTGTGTTGAGATGTTACACCAGGTAGAGAGGATGGAAAAAGTCTTACATGCCATTAAAATTATATTTTATGATACAGAATCAAAGCGAAAATTTGACCATCATTCATTTGAATTTAATCTCTGTTCCAGACTGGACGATGGAACGACGTTACCTGTTCAGAACTTAACACCTTCATATGCAAAATGCCCAAAGCTCATTACCCATTGCCCTCTGTACAGCCCACAGCGTACGGATGCCCTCAGGTATCTCTTCTTTAGACTTTTTAAGCTTAGCTTAAGCTTAGTTAAGTTGCGTTCCCTGTTGAAAGAGAGCCAAACTGTAAGTTGTGTTATGAGATAATACCGCCATAGCCTCACCTCTGTAATATGTGTCAGGGCTGGACGGCATACGGTTACTCCTGCTACTTCATGGAGGAGACGCCCAGGAGCTGGTCGGATGCAAAGGAATTCTGTAAGCTGGAGGACAGCTCCTTGCTGCACATCGGAGACATGTGAGTTAGACCGCATAGCAGGGGAGATGTGGTATTAGATCTGGTTATAGTCTCCAGTGTTACACACTCGCATAGCTTTGAATTTAACCTCTCTTCAATTTTTAAACCAAAGTTGTTACAATCTTTAAAACAACATTTTTTTATGGATTCTTCCTGATCTTGTTTCTTTATTTTTGACTTTTCTGGTAGCATCACATATTCGCACAATTGTATTTGTTACATTTTTTGGCAATATGCTATGACTTTCACCCTTGTGTTTGATGGAGGAGCTGAAAAAAAAAAAAGGCTGGCTGGCCAGAAGGCTTCATTCACTTGTCTTATCTGTGTTTTTCCGCAGTTATGAACAGTCACATTTCACAGTGGCACTGACAGGAAAGACTGGATTTTGGTGGATTGGCCTCCGTGCGCATGGAACAGGTGGAGGGGTGGACTACGTCTGGGACAATGGCTTACCTCTCACCTTCACACACTGGGACAAAGACCAGCCAGGTACAGATCAAACACTTACCCTGATATCAGCTGTACAGGATGGTATATACATGCAAATGTCCTTTTTGTCTTTAGATAGCGGGGAGGGTACTTGTGTGGCGATGACAACGGGCCTGATTGGTGGTTTCTGGGATGACAAGCAGTGCTTAGACAATAACGCCTTCATCTGTGAGAAACCCAGGCCCGATATCACCCCACCCACCAAAGCTCCGACTCCTCCTGATGCACATGGCTGTTATGAGAGCTGGACGGCTCTTCCTCACTTCAGAAACTGTTACAGGGTAAATAAGGCGCCTACAACTATGATTGCAAGGGCAATTTTGTGTATTGTGTATTTTCCAGTGCTGATTCATCAGCCGATTTATTGCAGCTCTTCCACAATGTGGACTGGTCCATGAAGAAGAGCTGGGGTGCAGCACATGAGGACTGTGTCTCCAGAGGAGCTGATCTGGTCAGCATCCACAGTCAGGAGGAGGAAGAGTTCCTGGCTCTGTACAGCAAAGCCAGCAGCAAGTGGATCGGCCTCAAGCACAACCCTGCAGAAGGCGGTGAGTGTTTTAAAGAGGGGATCCAGCTGGAAACTAACAAGACTAAAAATAAACTCTCATTATATTCATCATGTAGGCTATTCATGGAGCGATGGCACACCTCTCTCTCACACCAACTGGGGTCACGGGGAGCCCAACAACCACGAGGGGCGCGAGGACTGCGTAGAGATGGTGAGCAGCACCAATGGGAGCCACTCCTGGTGGAACGATCTCAACTGTGACGCTCACCAGGACTGGATATGTATGATTGCTAAAGGAAAGGACCCCATCGTGCCACCGGTGCCTCCACCTCCCGTCCCAGGTAATCAGCCCCCACAATGCACCTGCAGCAGAGATTCATTTGGGCAGTGGGTCTGTCTTTATAGATGTGAAAATTACAGTTGAGCTTGCAAACTGAAATATGATTTGTACTATGTAGCTCAGTGTAAGTGTGTAAGTCATGAGCTGATCTTACCAATCGTTTCTCAGCTCCTGACTGCGGCACTAACCCCGGCTGGAGGAAGAATGACGACATCTGCTACTACTACAACGACACCGACATAGTGGACTTCCACACGGCTATGATGCGCTGCTACAAAGAAAAAGCCTTGCTCGTGTCCATCCTGAACACAAAGGAGCAGGCATACGTGAACACCATGGTGTGCCTTTCTTTTGTTTTCTTCTACTTTACAGAAGAATATGTTGTCATATGCTACAGTGAGATATGTTTGTGTCCTGCTCATCCAGGTGGGGACGGGTGAGGTTGCTGCAGCTTGGATCGGGATGAGGATGTTCGGGATTGCAAGTGGACAATACATGTATGTGTGTTTTTAAGTGACTGGAATTTAAAGAGAAAATAAGAATATTCAGCTCAGTTTTTCCTAAATCTGAGCAGCAGATGTCGTTAGAGACAAATCCCAGAGCTGCTCAACACACAGCGCGAAATGAAACAAGTGCCAAGACTTTATGACAGCACTCACAATGATTTAGTTTACATTTTCAGATTCAAACCTATAGGATTTACATTTAAATAAAACTTTTTTTGATCGGAGTCTCTAAATAAATATCAATAAAACAATAAATAACTTCTAAGTCTTGATGCTCTGAAACTGCTGTTCTTCCTGTCCAAATCATTGCTACAGCACAATGTAAATTCAGCTCCATAGAGGATTTTTTTCTTCATGATGTGCACACAAAAGGTCAGTGACAAGATTTCTCTGTTTTACCTGCACAGGTGGGTGGACTTCTCCCCTGTGATTTACACTCACTGGGGTTCAGGTGAACCCAACAACGCCAACGGGGAGGAGCAGTGTGTTCAGATGAACAGACATCAAGGTACTGAAATTCCACATCCGATCTATTTATTATTATTTTGATCTTTCTGCATGTTTATTGAACTCTCACACTCTCTGATGGTGATATATTATGAACTGTGGCTTGTTAAGGTGGATGGAACGATGCCAACTGTGGTCGGGCTTCGGCAGGTTATGTCTGTAAGAAGTTCCCTGGAGATGTCCACACCCCTGCTCCACCCACACAGCCCTGGGAGGGCAACTGCCCTGAAGGTAACACATATATCTATCTACTTATAACCTGCATGTTTTAAATAGACATGCAGGTTATATGTTGGTAGAACATTTTAGTGAACATGTCTGGCGATATTCTCACTATACAGCTCACTCCTCTGTGTGGTTGTCCAAAAACTATTAAAACCGTGGAAATGAGCTTCACTGTTACACCAGCTGACATTAACACACACACACACTCATTTATTTTGAGTTAATCCCACACACCCCATCCTGCTGCTGGAAATACTCACTAGAGCATCAAATGTGTGTTAATCTGCGGTATATCTTCGGTTGGAACAAATGGATTTGGGGCTGAGAGCCACAGACAGTGGAGAGTGTTTTATTAGTATAATACATTGTATATGGTGTTTATTGTCTCTACAGCTGGGCAACATGCCAGTATATATCCTGACACAATATAAATCTTGATTCAGTCAGAGTTTAGACCTTACTGGTTATCACTTTAATATCCAAAGTGTATTATGCCATTGTTACAAATTATTGTAATTTTGATATCATTTATACCTCCCTTCCCTTCAGGTTGGCTGCGTTTCAAGAACAAGTGCTTCATGTTTAAAGGGAAGAAAGGCGACATGAAAGCAAACTGGTTTGATGCTCAGGATTGGTGCAAAGCCCAACAAGGAAATCTGGCAATTATTGATGACCAGTACGAGAATGGTAAGCTAAATCTATGAAAATTAATCCAGTCTATTTTAAAAAAGGGACTACTCTCTATATTTTGATCCACTCCTCTCCTTCAGACTTTGTTTCTAGTTACCTGAGAGATCTTGAGCTCCCAACATGGATTGGCCTGTCAGACATCCTTATGGAGAATCAGTACGCCTGGAGTGACGGAGTCAGCCCCGTGTTGTACACCAACTGGAACACCAATGAGCCCAACAACGCACAAGGAGCGGTGAGAATACCTTACTTACCCTACAGAGTTATGTCTGATTAGTGGAGCAGGCAGGACAAACTTTGCTTAAAACCCTCACGTTTAGGGTTTGACAGCCCGAGGCTTTCTTGTTGTTCTCAACAGGAACATTGTGTGGCGATGACTCACAGTCACCTGGTGAGCGGCAAGTGGAACGATGACGTCTGTGGTAGGAATCACAGCTTCGTCTGCTCCAGGATGAAATGTCAGTACAAACTCCATTTGTTCTTCTTCTAGTAACAGAAGCATTCAGACATATAGCAGTCAAGCCCTTGTTCTTACTTAAAAAGACATTTCTCCATCTGCCTCCACATCAGCAAGCAGCGTCGCTCCTCCACCCCCAACCAAGAGCCCTTGCCCGGATGGCTACATCTCCTGGTATCTGAACTGCTACAAGCTGGTGGTGGACGAGCCATTGCCCTGGGACAAGGCTCAGGCAGCCTGTATGCAGCAGGGAGGCAACTTGGCCAGTATTGACATGAGCTATGACCAGGCCTTCGTCGCTGGAGCGGTGCTGCAGGGCAAAGCGGACGCCTGGATTGGACTCAGGCGCAAGGTAGTTAACCATTAACCTGAAGTATCTAAAAACAAACACACATTAAAGACATGAAAACTTGGGTTCAAATTAAAACTATTAATATATTAAGTGTGTATTTTAAGTGTTAAAATTTTAACACTTAACAAAAAGATAAATGCCTCAAATCATTACAGAACAGGCTCTATATTTTTGGATGAATTGACCCTTTTACCATTGAACCCAAGCTCGTATTTTCTTGTAACGCAGGATGATGGCAGGTACACGTGGACTGATGGCTGGCCAGTTTTCTTCACTCAGTGGGGACCAGGAGAGCCTAGCAACATCAAGGATGAGGGCTGCGTGAGTATGCACGGTTCACCATTCTTCCACGGGACCTGGAACGACACCAGGTGTGACCAAGCTAAGCCCTATATCTGCAAGATCAGCTCAGGTAGATAACACAAACTGTTTTTCCTCACTTTTATCCCTGAGTCTTTTAGACCCATAATGAGAAACTGATTATATAACTTATGCTGCTTCTCAGAGAGCCCGCCACCGACTCCCAGGCCCGGTGATGGGCAATGTCTACCATTTTGGGTGCCCTACGGCCGCTACTGTTACTATGTGTACGACGGGAAGGAGGGTTTCTCTTGGCCAGACTCCCAACACTACTGCCAGTCACACAGGACAGAGCTGGTGTCCATCCACGAGAGAGCAGATGTGGAGTTCATCAGGAACATGAACTACACCAAATATCACCACATCTGGATCGGCCTCACGAGGGACAACAACTGTGAGTGTAGAAATGGACAAGAGAACAGTCATAGAAATGTTGTTTTCTATTTGTACCTGACGGTTGAAATACACATGAAGTATCTGGATATGTGCCTTTACATTTGATTTTCTAGTCGGCTGGGCCTGGACAGACAAGACCGCTGTGGGTTTCCTCAACTGGGCTCCCGGAGAGCCAAATGCAGCTTTCCACCCCGGCCAAGTGGCCGAAGAGAACTGCGTGGAGATGTACCACGATGGACGCTGGAATGACAACAACTGCATGCAGAAGAGAGGTTTTGCATGCCGCCACCGTCAGTGTGAGTTTATTTTAATTGATATACCGATGAGGACTGCATTTGCTCATTTCATAGCAGATTAACAGCTTCTCTATGTAAAACTCTCTTTCAGACTATGTAACAGATGATGGTGGAAATCCAGTTTTTCCCACTGATCCTCCAAATCCAGGTGGCAACGGTAAGTGTGACAAAGTGCCAAATATAATTTGTCTCCCTCTGGCATCATTTCATCACACGCCTAGCATGGCTAATGATGGTCGACATATTGCTGTTAAATTTCATTCAGACATTCTTGGTCACCATGAGATGAATCCTACTCACTTTGGTGTTCCCCTTGACTTTACCTCCATCACAAACATTTTTCTGAAATGCATTTACTTTGCCCAAGTACAGCCACACAGAGCCAAATCAAAACACACATGTAGAAGTTTGGACTCAATTTAAAAACGTGTTTAACATCCACAGTAACACTTCTGTATCTCTCTTTGTACAGGAGGAGTGATCGCTGGCGCTATCATTGGAGCCATTGTGTTTCTTGCCTTGATAGCTGGATTGCTGTTCTATGTCTTCAGCGTACGGGGGTATAAACTGAGCAGCCTGAGCCTGCCAGCAAGACAAACCAGTCGGGTTGATGTGGTAAGTTATTGATATGCTTGTTATGGTTTGTTGTGGAAACAAGTTTTTAAATGGGAGTTTGAATACTAAGTTTTGTGTTCTTTTGTTACAGCCTGCTTTCAACAACCCCAACTTCGCAGGAGAATCAGACACATAAACTTCATCATTTTGTACAGTACACTGAATTTGATACAAATCAGCTATAATGTAGTTTTTAGGTCTTCAACTCTATTGTTATTATTTCAATAATGATAATACAAAAAAAAAAAAAAAAAAAAAAAAACAAAAAAACAAAAAAAAAAAAAACAAAAACTAAAAAAAAAAAAAATAATTAATAACACCAATAATAATAATAATAATAATAATATCTAATCTTATATCTCTGTGTTGAACTCAGATTTATGAATTAAAGTTATTTTTTAACATCCGCATTTTCTGACAAATGTAATTTACAAATGTTAATTCCCAACATTCACCACCAAATATCAAATTGTTTAATTCATGTCTTTTTTTTTCTTTTTTTTTTTGATAAAAATGAGAATAAACAACCAAAAACTCATTTCCAGTGTTTATTCATCTCTGTACACTGCAACACAAATTCTTTACATATTTCACAAAAAGGAAAAAAAAAGCATCCTTCAAATTTTTCCACTAAATAATTATTTGGACAAGAGGTGTAAACTTGCTGCGAAGAAATTCATAGATGAAGCACCAACAGTCGAGGATGATGGGAAAAAAAAGCCACAGGTTTGAAAAGACAAGGACACTGAAAAAAAAAACAACAACTGTTGCACAATTTCTGAATGTCGAATGCCAAAATGAGCTCGTGCAGTGTAGACATCTGCAGTAAGAAACTCTTTCGATCATTTCTACAGCAGCCTGCTGATGATCCGTACATAAAAAATAATCCCAAACGCCATGGCACCAGTGTACTCACTCCTTACTTAAAAAAATATCATCATTTATGTGAGAAAATAAAGTTAGGAGCACTTTGTGATCCTTGTTTAGCCCTTTTATCGTGTAACTGCACAGACACACCAAATGAATTAACAAGCGAAACATGCCAAAAGCAGATGGTATTCATTATCAACATTTTATACTGATCATTTTTGTGTCCTCCTGTGTACCAATAAGAATTTGTGATGTCAACACCTCACCAACAAGCCAACAAAACTCATGATTTATTGCTCAGAATCAAAGTTACAATAAACAAGAGTAAAGACAAGCACAGTCTGTCTTTTTGTCCAATAACACACTGAAATTTACTACAAATACTCAAAAAAGTGCATTCTTTAGTAAGCTATCATTTGGCCATTTTATTCTACCCCACAGATCTGGTAAACATTTTGCAACTCAACATTTGCCACTCAACAAAAGTGTGGGAAACAGAGGAAAGCAGCTTACAGGTGCAAAAACAAATAGAGGGGACACTACTGTAGTTTCATATCTGGTGAAAATCTGTGGTAGTTCCATTATACGTCAAGGGAAACTCAAACTGACAGCCAACGTGAAGCACAACATCCACCACTTTACACTAAAAGGAAAAATCGGGGATGTCAAATTATTCCCCCTTTTTTCTGTTCTTGCAAGTATTTGTGGACAAGAATCCTCTAGAATAAGATGTTTACTTTGATACTTGTATAATTTCCATTAGAAGGAAAATTGTATTTCTAAAATCTCATTTTGATCTGACAAACTAGTCACTGCTTGCCATTACGCTGCAGCCTCCAACCATCATAACAACAACAAAAAAGAACAATTCAATCACTTTCCAATCAGCATCGACTGCGACACAGAGCGGCGCCTTACAGGAGCAGACAGGTAAGACCTTCGAAGGAAATGGTTTTTCCCTTATACACGATGACTTCTTGGACTTCACCGCTTTCACACAAAATGCATCTTTATTTTATCATGATCCGAATTTGTCTTTGCTGTGGGCAACACACATAATTCAACCTACATTCAATATGTATTTTGTTCTGAGAGGACAGATGTCTAATTAACGGTATGCCACGTGTTGGTTTTTAATTCATCCTTATAAATGCACTTATTATTGCACAAGAAGTGGAGAGCTGGCAACATCTATTGAAAAAAACCCAACTAAAAATACAGATGGGGATTAGCTCGACTTCCCACATAGTCAAAATTATACTGTGTCACAAGTGTTACAAGAAATGACTTCATCCAGGTGGGACCTGCATGCTTGAACTATCACCTGGCCGATTTGTGGGAGAAATACAATGCAGTATTTTAAAAAATACAAAATCCCTGAATCCAAATCAAACCAATATTTCTGAGTGAAACAGGGAAACTGAATCTCTTTTTAAGAGAAATGAAATAAAATCAATTAGAAAAAACTGTTCGGTGAAGTTTAAACATGATACGCTTGAAAAATGATTTAAGTGCCTTCAGTTTTACTGATCATAATAGTAACATTAATAACAAAAGTTGTGATAATAAATAAGATTTGTGTCAGTACTTGCGCCACAACCACGTAATAAGGCTGTGTAAAAGACACGGAGCCACCAAATGGAGCTTTTGGTTCTATTTGATGTTTCCATCCAGAGATGATTCACATGTGACTCCATGATATCAGCTGACACGAGGGACAGGAAGGTACAAAGCAGGTGCTAAACATGAAATGTGTGGATTACAACAGATGTAACCAAAGTTCATAAAAGTGCCAGAGAGACAGACAGACACACCATTGTGGACATGAGAGAAAAAGAAAATGAATAAACAAGTGCAATGATCAGTGTGGTATCCTTGAAGACACGCACGAGATGATATCAGTCTACCTTTTTCATGAGATGAGTTTAACGTCCGTGTGAAGTCAAGAAAAAGACGGCTGGTACAAAGTCTGAGGGACAGGCCAGGAGCGAGAGGCAGCTGGAAGGGTTTGCAGACATCGAGTAGCAGGAGCAGGATTGTTGGTCACTTTACCTTTTGGCTGCCAAGCCTCAGCCAGTAGACCCCCTGTCTCGTATAACGGACCATAGCGCTCATACTAGACGCCAGGCTGAGTGGACCCATAACTGTGTCCAGCTCTGTCAGCATACCTGAAACATAAACATGAAAAAACATAATAAATATAAAAGGGTTTTGTCCTTTATAGCCAATTTCCCCATACATGACAACTGTACTGAAGTTATGCATAAATAACCTCTTTGACTGACAGGTAGGTGCCATTCCATCCATTCTTACCGCTGCCTTTGTGTGCCAGCTCCTCCGCCTGCTCCCAGATGTCATGGGCGCTCAAGAATAACGTAGTGATGTTGACATATGTGAATGCCACCCGTTCAATGGCCTGGGGAACCACCACGGTGCTGGCGACAGGGTCCACAACCAACCCGCTGCTGCTGTGGTTGGAGCCTGGACCTGAGCTGGTGGATGTGATGACTGGAGACGGCATGTTGGGCATGGGGGACGGGGTGTTTGTGACCCTGTAAGACACAGGTAAAAAGTCGTCTTATACTTATTACCACATGGTGCATTAGGCAAAAACAGTGAAGGTTAATGTGCAAAGTACAGACTTACTTTGATGTTAAGAAAGAAGGATCGTGTGTTTTCTGAGCAGAGTTCTGAAAGAAGCAAAACAAAATATTAACTGTAACTGCTACTTTTCCACCTGATTACTTAAGTAGTGAATTCAATTATGTCAATTATTACCTAAATAATTACAAAACAATTCCAATGGCAGAGTGGTCATTTTTTTGTACTTACATTGAAGTGATCAGTGAGGGTCTTTGAATGCTTGAGTGCAGTTTTGTGTTTGTGACGAAACATGGCCATCTGCAGGAGAGACTGGCACTTCAAACTACAGGACACAGTTAGATGTTACTGGATTATTCACATGATTCATCGAAGAACACACTGGTTTGTTGCATTGTGTAGCTGTATCTTGTTTGTGAAGCGAAGCCTGAGATCAATGATGCATTCAATTAACACACAGGCTCTATATTTTACATGTAAGGCATGAGCAATAAGGCATTGAGCTGGAAAATAATTTCAAGATTGTACAAATGCATACAGCTAAGCTACCAGTAGTAATGTTAGGAAGCTCTCATGCAACAAAACACATAAAACATCATCTACACCTTACCATAAAGCTAAAAAGTCCCTTTCTGAGGGTGGAGCAGAGGGATCCACTGAGTTCTTAAGTTTTAGTACAAACCTGTGAGAGTGGAGAACGTATCGGTAAAACTAATGCAAAATCTTTCATTTGAACTTGCAGCAAGCATCTGATAGTGCAGATAATCAATGATAATAAAAATAGGTTCGAACTTGAGCAGCTCCACGGTCTCTGCAAACATGGTGTGGGAAGACATTGAAATCTGTGGATCTTTTTCCATGGCAATGCCACTCTCAACAAAGTACATGGCCGCATCCAGGTAGTTAAAAGCTTTACTGAGCTTATCTGACTACAAAGAGGAAGAAAGAGCAGAAACAAACACAATTTGGTTATTAGTTTACATGTATTACTAGGCTGCAGTCATTTTTAGTAAATTAACTTACCTCTGCATCTGCTTTGTGTTTCAGTTTTTTGGCCTCCTTTATGTAATGCTTCACTGGATACTGCCTACAGGTGAAAGATTCATTATAAGAGAAGTAATAACACAAGAAAGGTCATCATTGATGGGAACACTTTAAATACCAATCCAGAAATGTTGCAGGTTTCTCTGGTCCTGCCTACTGTTACTGAAATACTATTCTGAGTATAAATGTCCTGAATGATACGTAACTTGTCTCAAGACCTCCCACGTTTTAGACCCAATGTAAGCATATCAGTAAAATCTTTAATTGCGACCATGAACACGAGGAGCTTCACCAGGAATTAAACTTGATGACAATCAGTCACTGAAAAATAAACTTGATTCATTTATGACATTACAGGTTAGATTCATATTAGCTATATGTAATATATTTTACATTACAGAAGGCAAAAATCTAGCAACAGAAAATGATGACCAGCTTGCACACGCGTAACACGTACTGCCTTGAGTCTGGTTATACAGGTGTGCTGTTCAGAGTTAACTACAGACAGAGGCCACACAGGAGAAAGAAAGCATCTGGAGAACTGGTGCTCTAATCTACAATGGTCACACTTTGAAAACAAATTTAACAGCAGCAGAGCTGTCGTCTCCTTAGTTGTAACGTCTATACTGTCTTGTTACTGTAGTTACCATATGTGCGTGGCTTCATTTTAAAAAGGTTCTAGTTCACAGATTAGACCAACATCATCTCTGGGGTTGAGATCTTACAACTGCCTCTTGCATTTACATTTTCTTTCCTCATAGAAAAACTCATGCAACCAGATTGATAATAGAGGAGATATCACTATTTGGGGAGTACATCCAGCTATGTGAAAACACAGACTGGAAACATATCAAACATATCAAATATAAAACTGTATTTTAGAACAACATAACAGCCCAGTAGAAAGGATTTTTACCTCTCGTCGAATCTAAGCAAAGGCCTGTTGGTCAAAGATTCCCTGGCTGGCTGTGAAGATGATGATGGGACGGAGAGGCTGCTCTTTGGGGGCTTCTGCTCAGATCACAGGGCAGACATTTGGTTACATTTTTACATGTTAACCTTCTCATATAAAAAAATTATTAATAACCAACAATCATTAAATCTATAAGAACTTGCAGAAGCTTGTTTAGTAAATGCACTAACTTCATAAGCTAGGTGGTTTTATGCTGACAGTTACCTTTTCAGAGTGTGGGTGCTCTGTGTGCTTTCCACTGCTCTTCTTGTGCTTGCAGGAGTCTTTGCTCTTTACGGCGGCCTCTTTACTGGACTCCCGCATCTCCCCAGAACGACGTTTGTGTAACTTTGACTCTTTCGCTGTGTCTTTGGGTGTCACAGGCTGCTGCAAAGGAACAGGATTTTTCTTGGCCTTCTTTCGCTCATGGTCTTCTGTTGAATTGTTGGAGCTCCTGCAGGTGATAAGATGAAAGAGCTTGAGTGATCTGACTTGACTCACATACATACCCACAATGGAAACAAGTACGGGATGCCTCTGATTTAGGGGACCTACTCCAGTTTGATAGAAGTTTGAGTCGCTGAGGTATTCTTGTTATCCAGCCTTGGTTTCTTTCTGGGAATAGTTTTATTGTCTACCTCAACCTAGAAGACAACACATCACGCATTAAAGTAAAAACAGACTTTCATTATGTACACGTACTCTAACTAGAGCAACCTTTCTTATTACTTACATTTTGAGGTATACTCTTCTTGCTGGTTTTGGTGAGTTTCTGTGCTGTTGAAGCATTGCTGCCTCCTCCATCTTGCTCTGTGACCAGTGCTGATCTCTTTATATTGCCAGGTATCTCCTGGTGGTTGCCGGAGGTCTGGGGGGCTCTTGAGAGCAGACTTAGATCAATCTTCACCAGTAGAGATCTGGGAGGCCTGTGGGGCTCCCGAGAACTCTTGGCTGTATGCCCAGTCTTCTCTGGGTGTTTGTGGGTTGTTTTGTGAGGGATCTTGGTACCCTCCGTACAGACAGTCTTGGACTTTGGTTTGCTACAACTGACTCTGACTGAAGGGGCAGAAGACAGCTGTTCGGGCTGAGCAGGACTTTGGGTGGGGCAGGAGCAGGGGTTTGGATATTGTACACCACATGATGGACAATGATCATACACACCCAGCTTGACGTCAGGCTCTGATCCAGCCTTACGCTTGTCAAGTGACGTGTGTTTAGAAGTCCTCTTACGGTCTCTTTTAGTGTCACTGCCGTTCTTGCTTTTCTTACTATGTCCCGTTTTCGTCTTTACCTTGGGTCTATCTATGAAACACGGGTCTTTGTCTCGCGTGGCTACAACTTCCTCACACTTCACTCCATGCGCTGCTACAGTGCGATCCAAGCAACCAGCTTTCCCTGGTTTTGAGGAGTACGTGTTGCATGAAAGTTTCCTGCTACAGCTGCTCAAATCAGCAGAAGGGGATTTTTGGCTACTTTGCTGGTTATACTTGTCCTGAGGGCCTTCACTGTACTGCTGAGGTTTTCCAAGGTTATCAGTGAACTCTTTCTGGTGAGAAGAAAGCTGAGGTTTAGACTCCCTGCTGGGGTCAACCACCTCTACACTGGAGAGCTTGGAGCTTTGAGTGGGTGGTGGCAGTTTGCGAGAGGGGCTCTCGGAGGCATGTGCGCCGCTTTGACATTCAGTGCTGGAGTTCTGCTGGCTGGACCTGATCCAGTTTCCCAACTGCCAATCAACATGGGTCACAACTGGAGCATCAGGCTATAAAAAGACAGAAACATTGGAAAGAATGAGAAGTTAAGAGAATGCACGTTTGCGTGTCATTCATTCAATATAGTAGTATAGTAATAAGTATATAGTAATAAGTACAATAATGACAAGCGGTAAATTACCTCGGTTTTCACGGGATTGCTCACTGGGTGCTCAGGTGGCTCCTCTGTGTTGCTTTCACTGTCCGACTCTGACCTTGAGCTACTCTCTGAGTCGCTGGAGCTGGCGGACTCTACCCCTCTGGAATGTGCTGCTTCAAATGAACTACAGCACACACACACACGCACACACACACACACACCACAATAATATGACACAGCAGTGTTATAGTTATAATTAAATGACAAGCATGCCATGCTGGTAAATAGTGCGTTTAGCAAAACATTACGTGCGAGAAAGAGAGTGATAGGAAACGTGTTTTTACTACTTTAAAATTCTACAAAATTAGTTGAACTACAAACTGATTAACATTAACATGCTATCTTGGTAGTTGATTATTCCTTTTACTAACATCTTTTTAGTTTTTTTTTCATGTTTCCAGCTGATTTCCTTTGTTATTTCTGTGGTCAAATAAAACAAATTACTTCAATTATTTAAAATATTTTATCACTATCGAATACATAAAAAGATTAAGAAAATAATCTGCAGAAATAATCATTAGTTTCTAATATTATTATTTATTTGCAAAGTCTTATACAGTTTGTAAAATGCTTCTTTGATGTGAACTGTAGTCACGTTTAATTCACAGCAAACTGAAACCAACTGATTCTGTCTGTCTGTCTGTAAAGCTTTGGCAGAAACGCTGATGAAGCCGACTGGTAAAGACACTGTTTTGAATAAACTGCATGAAATCACTGATTCTCTTTGAGGCACAGTAACATACAACAGTACTCTCAGCCATGTGTCATCTTTGGAAAATAACAAAAAAATGTTTTTTTTGAGAAGTCACTTACGATGAGGAGGTCTGCTGGATGAGCTGGGGTGGATCAGCAAGAGATGAGTCATATTTTTCTGGAAAGGAAAAAAACTTGGATCATGTGAAATGTAGCTGAGCTTTCCTTAAACTAAAGATCTCCAGCAGCAAAGATTATTTGACTTTTGCTACACTTCATTAGAGTCTTAAATCAGGATACCCACACCATTTATGTCAAGAAGAGGGTTTTCAGGCTTTCATCATCATGCAGCAACACAGAAACCTGTTCCTAAAATGTTTTATTAGTATTTCCCACACCTTCCTAAATTCCACATCTGTTGCACAAAAACTCAGTGTAATGTTAGGTAGGACACACAGAACACACACACACACACACACACACACACACACACACACACACACACACACTACTGGGAATAAAAGTTTAATATCTGACTGACTGAACAACTGTCTCATACTGAGCAACAATTGTCACAACTTATGATGACTAATACATTAACAATCAGATGCTTTTGTACTGACTGGACGGATCTGGTCACATTATGTATTTACTGTCAATGTAAACTTCAACAGCTGGGAGACTAATGACAGTACAGCTGACTGATCCTCTAATGAGTCACTTGGAAATTAATAGTTAAACAAAATCACACAAGAAAAAAGGAACAAACAGAAATAGGTGCAGTAAATGATGGAGATCAGTAAGACACAAAAACAAGGCCGACTAGAAATAAGTAAAAGATATAACAACACTAATATTTGACATCAATAAAAGAGAAGGCCTGAGAATAGTGAGAGATTAATCCTCCTCTCTTCTACATGACTGCCTCTTTATCTCAGTGGAGGCTAATTTGAGATTAAATTGTAGGGTTGTTTCTCTCCTCTGGTATTTTGTGGCCAGCACTGGGCACTGTGGTTGTACAAGATGCCATTGAAACAGAAAACAGTAGAAAGACAGTAGAGAAGAAGAAGAGATGGAAAAGAGGGGGAAGAGACGACTAAAGAAAGAGAAGAGTAGTTTTTTACAATCCCTTTATTGAACTACTTCAAGGGGAAACTATAACATCTTCACTTGAAGGCAGAAAAAAGAAAATATTCCTAAAACACAAAATACGAGGAAGAGGAGAACAAAAAACAGAAGCAGAAAAGAAAAGGAAAAAAAGAGATAAAAAGAGAAGAACAAAGAAAAGTAAAGAAGAGAAGAAGAGGAGCTGATGAGAGATCAATCACAGAAATAACACATTAACCCTACGATGATGCATTAACATCACGTCTACATCACTGTTCATCATTGTTCTGAGCCTAAAATATATATATAGCTTAATTCGGCCATTACTCACTTTGTTCTGGACATGAAGAGACATGCTCAGCTTCCTGTGGAGATGGAAAAAAGCTTTAATCTGGGTCAAACATTTGATTTAGATTTGCACATTTGTCAAGGCGAATCATCCTCTGTGTACCATGAATATACATAACATGTTGAATCAAAATTCACCCCCATGTGAGTTGTGAGTACCGAATGGAAACTATAAACCCCTGGGACACATGCACATGTTTGGTAAATTATCTGATAATGGGTAGGCCATTACACAGCTGCAGTGTTTCTAGCATACTGGTTCAGGCAGCAGAGCCAATCTGTGACTTTCAATGAGTATCCCTCCACCACACCACAGAAATTACCTTAATTTGGCAAAATCAAAGAGCTTTAAATTACTGAACATTCAGTTAAACAATTTTCTGCATCACTAGGATTTTGTCCTCTCTCCTCTTACTTCATGTAAAAAGGTGATGCAGGATTACTTTCCTCTTGTGCACAGAGCAGAGCCAGTAAGCATAAAATCAAGACAGATTTCATTAAGTCTCAACCTTTAAACTCTTACCTTGACTGGGAACGGGGAACTGGAGGGTTCACCTGTACGAGGTGTGTCAATATCCGTCAGGAGAGGGGGCCATGAGTGGGTCATTTCCTGTGGGGCGGAATACAAAGAGTGTGATATGTCAGGAGCAACACAACACAAAACATGCAGTGTTGTAATCCATGCGGGCGTACTCTCTCTTCTTTCCTTCCCAGTATCTGATTCAAACTTTCCCCCCTGTGTATTAGAATATAGTGACAGTCACATGATAGTAACTGATTGCTGACCGATTTACTTTGCAGCCAAATTACAACATTTTACATTTAAATTAAAACTCATCAACTTTGTTATTAGGAAAAGTTGATTTTTTCCTATAACTGTACTGGAAAGAAAAGAAGATAAAAAGGAAGGAAAAACAAAAACTTCTTTCAAAGCTCATCACAGCTCATCAACACCAGCAAAAATTCAAGGAATGTGTGGCCTTGTCAGAGGAATCCAGCTCAAATTACAGCAGTCCAGGTAACAATGCTTTTTGGTGCCAAACAATACAGGCCACTGGTGGCAGTGTGATGGTGTGGAGAAAAAGTTCCTTTCACACATTAGAGCCTCTGATAACCAGTCGAAAATGTCCGAACAGAACACTAATGACACAACATGCTAATACAGTAAATATATATATTCAATTAAACTCTGACACAAATCAGTTAAGGCTGTTGCAAAGCATTGATGTTCTGCAAGATGTCATGGACAAGATTCAGAACATTTTTATTCAGAAAACAATCAGGGAATAAAAATGTTATTTTAAAATCTCACATTACTGAACATGCTGATGTTTGGGAGGTAGAGCTGTGAGGTGAATGAACAATTGAAAAATACACAGAAACGCAATGATAAAAAAAACAAAACAGCGTAGACGCAGAGCAGGAGACTGTTGCAAGAGAGCTAAAGAAAAGCTTATCAGCAGTTGCTTAAGTCCGTAGAGGTTGTTGAGCAACTAGAAACGTGTGTTTGTGCAGTCAACTTTTCTTACAGCTACATCATCTCAACATAATAGCCCGATGCTCTAATACCACAGCACCAGGTAACACGGTTTGTAAAAATATGTCAATCCACATAAACAATCGGACAACATGACTTGTGCAGTCTCATTTCGTGTGGTATCAGCACACATCGTGCTGCTGCTTTAAGTGAAAAAAGCCTTTCAACAACAAATCACTGGAATGCTTTTATTGTGACGCAGCCAGCAGCCACAGTTCTCATATCAACATGTTGTATGGAAAAATTACCATAATTGGATTGGATAAATGGACTTACCCTCAAGATGTCCTCAACACACTGTGCTTCATTTGTCCTTGTCTGTAGAAACAAAAGGAATTATGAGTTATTATTTTATTTACAACGCGAATGAAATTATAACATGAACATAGAAAGGATTGTTAAGGAGCTGTTTCTTTTTACAGGGCAAATCATTTATGGTATTTGACAGGCTGAGATAATAAAACTGCCTTTATCCTACCCATATTTTCATCTCAGATTGTTTACTCCTTGTTGTCGATATGCTGCATGTGGTCATTGCAACTATATCTCACCCACAAAGCAGCATATCCATCTCTAGTAGCCTTGTAATACAAGAGCTGACATTTATCTTACTGCACTGTGGCAAATCATCTGTGTGTGTAACATGAAAACACATAAAATATAGCAGAAGGAAATCGAAGAAAAGTGAAAACCATTGTTTTTCATATATACATTAATGTGTCACAATCAAATAAAAAAAAGGGATAATTGTTCAGACTTTCTGTCTCAATTAAAAAACAACTAACTGTCCAATCACAGCTTGACGGGCATGATTTGATTTTAATTACGTCACGCTAAAAACTCTATTTATTCACTTATTAGAGACAGAAAGCTAAACAACTGTCCTTTCATCATATGTTCTGCATTTAGTCATGGGATAATAGATACATGCATAAAAAAAAGAAATATGTGTGTATTGTATTTGTTTTAATTTAGGCATTTCAAAGCTTCCACAGAACACAGACAAATTATTTGTAATAGCAAATATTGAAAATAGGCCTACAAGCAAGTGTGTGTCCTGAGAGGGAAAAAGAACAGACCGACCTAAAAGATAGATATTCTGTCTCACTGATATATAAAATGGAGGTGGGGATTTATTACAAACATAAATCAGTATCAGAGTCCTATACCACATCCTAACTAACTCCAGCCTCAGTAACTAGATGATTGACAGC
The DNA here is from genome assembly GCF_000972845.2 of Larimichthys crocea. NCBI lineage: Eukaryota > Metazoa > Chordata > Actinopteri > Sciaenidae > Larimichthys > Larimichthys crocea. The sequence goes on from NC_040019.1 coordinate 11,576,546, forward strand.
ATACCCCGTATCAGGCAGCAGCTTAGGCCAACCCAAACATCAGATAAATACTGCGTGAGTGAATGAGTCAACAGGCTGCATTTCAGTTTGTTTTCAGTCCCGTCTTTCAGTTTTTCCTTCTGAATGGACAGTGTTTGAGATAAGGTCAGACTGAATGGGCCCCCAGAGCAGTTATGTAAGTTGGTGACAAAGCTCATTTATTGTACTGCTGAAGCCCAGGGGAGAAGTTATCAGAGGCAGTTGAGTGTGCTGCAGACAAACACGCACACACTCTCTCTCTTTTTCTGAAATGTCTAAAGTTTTATTTATAAAAAGCTTATTGGAGATGTGCGATTTAACTGAGGAGTGAAAGGTTGGTGCGAAATGAGGGAATGAGTAACTGCAAAGCTATCCTGCCCTGGACAAGTCCCAGCAGTGAGAACAGCAGCATATTCAGCTGTGTTGTTTTGCTGCAGGAGGGTAAGGGGGGGAGGTGTGAAGTGTTGCAGGTGCAAGGGTTGTGTGTGTAAATGTGTGTGAAAGAACAGATAAATGGAGTTGAACTGGAGTTCAGCCAAATTCTCCCAAACAAAGCAAGTCCTACCTGAACGAATGAACAGTCAAACAAGAAAAGCAAAACTATGGAGAGGTTTTAGAGAACATCCTGAAATCAGCAGACACACAATCCTCTTGGCCTGTATAGTATATCAAAGTCCAGACAACAGCAATAAAAAGTATAGTAAGAAGACTTTGCTCCTGCTATCACCTCCCCCACACTTACTCGAAGCACTAAATGAGATTCTGCAGTGTAATGATGGCAAGACATGCATGTATATATCATGTATGATATAATATTTTGTTACTGAAGAGGAAAATTGTCTCGTAAAATAGCTGAATTATTTTTTCCAAAAGGCATCAATCAATCATATACTACTAGAACTAAATTATAATTATTATTTACACCACACTGCACTTTATGTCCTGTCTTTATAAAAACAAGTTATTTGTTTATTGAAAGCTAAAGTAAAACTGGAACTTCTAGCTTCTTCACCAAGATGCAATTCAGAAATCACACTCACATCTGCAGTAGTGAATATCACAACAGAATCCAGCCCGGCGACATAACCTTGTTCACCACTACGCCCTGTGGTTCACTCCATTTGTCTATCAAGGGATAGTAATTTCTTTGTATAATCACTGTTTATTAAGGATTTAGGTAATAGCAGCCTTTATGAAACACCACTTCCCACAAGCCCATGACCACTGTGGGTTTGACGTCATCAGCCTGACAGACTGAGGCCGCTGCCGACCTGGTAATGGCAGCAGGATTTCAGCTCTGCTACTACTACTATTGCTATAAAAAGGAGTTGTTCAACATTTTGAGATACACACTTATTTGCTTTCTTGTTGAGGGTTAGATGCGAAGATCAATATCAGTCTGAATATAAAATGCATAGCTGGTTAGCTTAGCTTAGCATAAAGACTGAAAACACGGGGAGGGAACAGCTAGCCTATCAAAAACTACCTACCAGCACCTGTAAAGCTCAACAATCAAGGATTCATCTTGTTTGTTTGATCTATACAAAAAACAGTGTTTCTTCTGTTTCCATTTGTTATGCTAAGCTAACCTGGAATATTACATTTAAAAAAACATATCATCATATTACAGGTATGAGATTAAAGACAATAAACTCACCTCCAAAAATTGTGGCAATAACTTTGCTTTGCCCAGGTTTGATTTGTTGATTAACTCCGGTAGAGGCACATATGGCTCTGGTGAAGGCTTTAGCTCAGGTGACTCACTGACCACCTGGTCCTGACCATCCATGGGCCGCACGTACGCTGTTGGCTTTTGGGTCATGACTACGCTGGGCTGCTTAGACGACAGGAGTGAAGGGAAGGTCTGGGTAGGAAGTGCATTGCCCTTGTTGGCTTGAGGCAGAGATGCATCTTTGGGGGACTGTTTTATGCTAAATGTGGAAACATCTCCGCTGCTGACACACTCAGAGGGGTGATCTGTGGACCCTTGAAGGTGATGTCTGTCATAGGTGTCCTTAGTGTCCATGTCGGTGGTATCTTGGTCACTGGAACCCAGGAAATGTAGTGGCTTAGCATCAGGAGACTGAGAACTCATTTCCTGTGGAAGGCTGACACGCTCCCTGAGATCTGAGTGGGTTTCAGTCTTCTTTTGTTGATGTGCTGAGTGGCTGAGCTGACTGTGGTTCAAAGACACATTTGAGAAAGTGGATGGATGTCCATGGTGGTTAGGAGAAGAAGAGGCGGTGGACGTCCTTGTGGGCTGGGAGCAGTAACCGTTACTAGAGGGGGCTTTCTGACTTTGAGTGGACATGAAATGGGCCTGGTTATGGAATGGAGGTTTGGTTGGTTTATCTGTGTTTGCCTGACCCTGATCTGACTGCGAGAAGGTTACATAATTAGGAATGGGTAAAGACTCAATGGCAAAGGGATAGGGATTATTCACATTTTCATAACTGCCCAGCATCCTCTGGATTCGATTGGAAAGTTCATCCCCTTTGTTTGTCTACAAAAAGAAGAGATAAACACGTTTTAATGTTAACGGAGGACAAATATCACAGTTTACAAATGTTCTTAATCTTATGAACACAGAACCAAATGTCTTATGCCCTTGGTTATGTTTAGTCCACAAAAAAAATATATTGCATCACGCTGCAGAAAAAATACATTTTTCATGCCTTAAGTTACTGTGATGTGCTCACAACAGTTGCACTTAATGCAAGTAATCAGGCTTTACAAACAGTTGTGCGTGATTCACTGACCTTTCAGGTTACATAGAGGCTGCTCTATCTTATTTACTGAACAAAGGTTATTCAAGCCATTTGCAGTCTCAGAGAAAGAGTGCAGACACCACTCAAGGCTGAAAACATTTCTGCCATCTCGACTTGTTTGAATAAAAAACGTCATCTTTTGTGGTCAGTATTCTGATAAAAGATGCCGCAAAGTGTCAACAATAACAGATAAAGCAGCTCTTTGTAGCAAAGATTAATTAATAATGTGACAATTTACGTTATTTTTATTGAAAGAATTATTATTATTGAAAGCATGATAACCAATTTCGTCACAGTTTTACACATTAGATGCTGAAAGTGGACATTAGTGATGCAGCAGTCAGTCTTCTGACTGACCATTATAACTAAACCTATAAGCCTTTGTCGGCAAATGCAGGTTAATTTTTTCTGTTTAAATCATTTTTCCCCTTCACTGTTTTCCAATGTTTACTACTTTTACTTGTCAAGTGATGTCAGTTCATTTGTACAGCATACTATAAACCCCACCCACAGTTGATCAAAAGGCTTTACAGTTATAAAAAGGGGGAAAAAACAACTAAAATTTAAAAAATTCAATCTGTACTTTGTTGAGATTTCTTTTTATTTATACAACTACAGTAGAACCCCTGTTAGAGGCTGCACTGCCAAGAGGTTAACTGTCTGACAGTGTCATCACTTCACGCCTGCTGTGTCCGCTGTGTGTCTTTACCTTGAACGGTTCCCCAAAGAGTGGCACATTCTCCGGGTTGAGTTCTTTGGCTTGGCTTGTTTCTTGGTTCCTCTGTTCCCATGCTCGGAGGCGAAGAAGGTTCCTTTCTTCGTTGTGTACACTGTGGAACATTACAAAAATAAGACAGGTCTTTAATCAGCATTGCATTTTCAAAAGTGCATCGTTCATCTCTAATGCTAAATATATTTACCCAGTTAGATGCCAGAGGTAAAGAGGCAGTAGGTGCCTTAAATATTAAAACTGGAATCCCACCAGCAAACTAAAATTGAAGACACGCTCTACTACTTAATGAGTGAGATTACAATACAGCCTGTTGTTTACATCTCCATCTTCTACGATTTTGTACACGTCTAAACCCCAGAACAAAAAATAATGCATCAATCCTTTTCAGTTTTGATGAAAGAAAATTTAGAGACTGCAAATATATGGCATCTTGTCACAGACCTATCTACCCTGGGGGCAGAGCTGCAGAGTGTAAGAGGAGAAGACAGTGCCCATCATATCTACAGACGAGTGTAATTAGACTCACAGACGCCATGAGGATTTACCGCAACATTCACATCTGTTCTCTCTAGTCCCTTAAGATGACGTGCAGCCCACCTACACATCAAATGGATGATTACGGCTACTAGCTACCTACTATGATGCCAGTGGCAGAAAGAGCTACTCTACTATAGTAAATTACATTGTGGAACAACAGCAGGCCCCAGAGCATCAGGCCTTCTTTAACACTTTTAATAAACTAAAGTGTACTGAATGTTTATCTACATTTAAAAATTAGCTAGTTTTCTTCCCAAAATGCAGTGTTGATCACCCACAGGAACCCCAATGGGATACTTCCATGGCAACAAGTGGAGCCACACAGATTTGGGACTCAGCCAAACAGATGAGCACTCACTCATTAATTTAACAGAGAGACTGGCCAAATGACTGGTACAGAACAAACTGGCACTTCTCAGTCACAGGCCACACGCCCAGTAACACCCAGGCCTAAAACAACATACCGTGTCTGTATTAAACTCTCACATTAAACCTCATAAACAAACATGAAACATACATTTTGTTGCTGACCGTAAATGTTGATGATGCAGCACAAGTTCCTTACAGAAATGATTCGAAACGGCTGCTGAGGACAATATCAGGGGCTGAATTATTGATGAAGCCAGAGCATTAACTGTCCAGAATTAGCACTAACACGGTGATTTAATCTTAACATTGGGTCAACCTCTAATCATTTAATAATTTGTTACATCTGCATGAATACTCTATTTAACAGGCGAGCTCATCATTAACCAATTTGGACCAATGTCAGCCATTCTGAGTGGTATGGTTACCCCTGCTTCCTGTCCTTAAAACAGAATATAATAATTTGCTGTTGCTCGTGCCCGAAGTCGAGAACCTTTCATCAAGACAAAAGTGAGCTCTGAGTGTACCAGTTTACAAATGACAGATGCCAGAAACTGATGTTTCAATGTTGAGTAAAAAAGGTGAATAACCTGTCCCCACGTTACAGAATAAGCCACAACAGAAATTATACTGAAATAAATGCATCAAATATACAACGCACAAAACTATTTTCCTTTGTTCAACAAAGTAGCTATGCACCTCTTGTTTTCTAAATAACAAGTGTTACCTTTGTTTCAGGGTCCCTATTCATACGCAAAAAGTAGGCTACACGAAAATGTATATGCAACGTTCAACACACCCGAGCGTAACAAAACAGCCAAAAGACCTCAAGAAACAAACAATCCAAAACAAAAGGCCACACACACACCTGTGCCTGGTTCAGCATCTCCTCTTTGACCAGACGTGACCACTGAGGGCCACTAAAGACAGGGAGGCAACCTGGGAATGAGTGAGTGACCTACTGGTGTTTTTTTCAGTTTATAAATGTAGGAAAAATAATCGCTTTGACCAGAACTGCAACATTCCCACGTTCAAGCTTCTCAGTTGTGAAACAGATCATGATAAATTATTAATGGGTGTCACAGTTCACCAAAGCCACGATTAAGCTGACTTTCGGGTTGACAAAAATAAAATGATACTTTATAGTTCAACTGCAAAAAATTTTTTTTTGATTTTGACAGTCAAAACTGAAATAAAATGAATATAAGATCAATTTTCTGACACCCCAATAAACTATAGATATGATAGTGAACTGAATCAACTTTGAAAATATAAGCAATTCGGACATGAAAAAAATAAAGCAAATTAAACAATCCATAGTTGCAGCTATAAATGTTACTTTTCCTTCCTGCATCAACAAGCTAAAAGCCCACAATGATGCTAAACAGAGGATTTAGTCTGAATACTACTTCATTAGTTCATGAGTGACAGAAAACTGACAAAAATGAAAGTCAGATTTTATAGTAAGTAAGTCGTAGATTTAACATTTTAGACACTAAATATCACTTTTGTCATCTCTTGACTTTGTTCTCTTCAGTCTTCATGTTTCTTTCATGCTGCTTAAGAGATCAGTCATATCTTTGAATATTTCCTCTGTAATGATTTTCCTTCTGGAGGATATTTTAAAAGCTCCCTCATTGCTACAATTTTTGACAATTTTGCTGCAAGTGCACCCTTTCCCCGTGGCCGTGCAGACGGCACTAGTTTGCAAGAAGAGACTATAAAGAAATCACAATCTGCTTTTCTCTGCTCTTACTGGCATATAACATGAAATGCATGATCAACAACCACTATAAAGCTATTTTAAGTCTACTTTTATTTGCCTTTAAAAGGGTAACACTCCCAGACTCTGTTTTTTTAATTAGTCGCATTAGAAGACCAGGTTTTTCTATCCTGACTGTCTACTGTAATATTACCCTCTCTCTATATTTTTTTAATTTTATTTAACCTTCATTCAACCAGAAAGGGTCCCACTGGGATTAAAAACCTCTTTTTCCAAGGGTTTCCTTGCCAAGACAGGCAGCACTTACTAAGAACAAGTCAGACAATATTACAACATGTAGCAATCTATAAAAATACTAAAAGTACAGAACAAGCCATGAATTCAACAACATTAGTGAAAACAAATCTGTCACAGCCACATCATGTTATATGTAAATAATGATGGGGATCATAATAGGTGCTCTTAAATTGAAAGGCAGAAAAAAAAAGGTGTCAACATGGACTGGAAAACTTTTGTCTTCTTCTCAGATGATCATATGCAGAGTTATTTGTTGTGGTTGAATCTGACTTGTCTTTGTGATTTTTTTGGGGTTATTCAAACTTGTTATCCCAAATCCAAGTCAATCAAACACAACAGACATACATACGCATATAAACGGGCTTTAAAACCCAAACGTAAACGCTAACTTAGACAGGACAGCTGGTATAAACACAGCAGCTCCCCTTTAACCTGAAAATCACATCAGCTCTTTCCAGCTGATTCCACCTCCTCCTCGACCTGCTTATCGAGCTAAAAAAAAAACACACACACACACAAAAAACAAAACAACAACCCTGCGTGTCAGTTTTAAATCAACTACACAAAACTACCAAACGCACACGACCTCCCTTGTGACGCTTTTCACGGGACTCACAGGCTGAAACTTTCCTTAAAGACTCAAAGTGCTGCCTAACCCAGACCGAGCTAATTAACCCAGGCTAGCGGCCAGCAGCTAGCGGCTAGCCGCCGCTGCGTCTACCTACCTCGGCTGAGATGCCATGGTGCGTCTCTCACAACAACCAAAGTTGGTTGTCATGTGTTTCTGACAGTCCTCACCACGGTGTCCTTCTCACTTGGTCACATTGTTTACCGGTGGGGATGATTTTGTTGGTTTAAATGGCTGTCAGGCCGCCGTTGTTTGATAGTTGTCTGCTAACAGACCGTGTTTGGGTTGTCCACTCTCTCTGCCTTACTGGATTGTTCTACTCTATTCAGCCATCCGGGGACCAACCTCTGTTTTATACACTCAATGCAGTAAAAGCCCGTCGGAAAACACCTCAAAAGCAATTCAATCACTGTCATAAGTGTAAATACAAAGTAAGTATAGCGAACGAGTCCATTAAGAGCTATATTATGTGCTGTTTTTGTTTCTTCATTACAGTTGGACCAAACTTTACACTGTTACCCCTGCGTGACAGACATGGTACAGTCATCTGTGTTAAGTTCACCACAGAGTTGTGTTATGAGTCCTCACTAAAGCTTTTTTTATTTTTTTAATGCATGACAGCTGATTTTAAAGCTACTGCAACGTTTGAAAGTCACTCTGTTGACAAGCAGATTTATTAATCAATAGAGAGATTGATAAAGCCACAAATATAATATAATAAAAGCTGAGACTTGAGCCTAAAAGTGGCAGTAAAGGGTGCTTTTTAACCACCTGGCTCCTGCGTTAGAATGACAGTAGCAGACAGATCAGACCAATTTAAAAAAAAAGATATATTAGTTCATTAAAAATCAATTAAAACACTAATAATATGCTTTGATTTAAGCAGTAATTTGTCTTCTGTTTTGTTAAGTCAACCGTATACACAGTACACAGTGAAATCAGACAGTGTTTCGCCAAGGGCTACGTGAAACATAAAACCTAGTGCAGACAGGACTACATTAATGTGCACACACATTACAACACAAAATACAAAAGGGCTGCATAAAGTGCAGACAAAACAACAGACAGACTGTGTAAAAACATATGCTACATGAGGATATATGACTATAGCAGGTTTATACAGTAGTGAGGTAGATCCTATCAGGATTGCTCCTTAATTAGAGTGAGTACATTGTATTTAAAGCCTAATTTATACCTGACAGAAATACCCTTCTTTCTTCAAAGCCAGTTTATGTTATTCTTTAGTTTTTTTGTTGGACTTTTATCAGATGTTTTAAGACTAACAAAACAATTAGATCCCACTTACAGCTTATCATAAGGTGAATAAACACCACTTATATAGACAACAGATTTAAAATGAGGAAGGATAATCTTTTCAAATGCATCGCACAATGTGAAAAACACAATGACCACTTGTTCAGTAATGCAGCTCTCACTAATATAACTAAATTCTACAATTATGGAAATAATTTGCTCTTGTTTTATGTGATATGTTAATACCTGAATCTAATTTAAAGAATAATGATGGAGAGATAAGACAAAAAGTGATTTTAATACAGCACAACACACTTAAAGCACACACAAAGCACTGATGTTTTAATAAACACCTGCGACTCCCTTTCGTGATTGTGCTGGTTGATGTCATACCATACCTGTTTACAGCTAAAAAAAATGCATGAACTCTGGATCTGGCAGGGATTCACTCTTGTGCCCAGAAACACAGAAGCACATGTAAAAGTCTTCTGACTCACTCTGTCACCTTGGTGCCAGTTTTGGTGAGCGAGTTCGGGATTCGATGACACAGGGGCGAAACTGGCAGTGTTCCTCATGCAGGTTTCAGCGCATAGCTTGCAGCAGAAACCAGATGAATCACATGTTATAGATTTCAACAAGACAAGTAGGATGGATATGCTGATTAAGTGCATTAGAGAAGAGTTAAATAAAGCAGCATGTGTAAGAAAATGTGATGCAGCACACTATAAGGTGCCCTTAAATGGTGAAAATGTGATGCAGTGCTCTCTAGGGTGCTCTTTCAGTGGAGAGAAGGTCATAAGTGCACTAAGGGGCATTATTAAAATGGAGAAAATGTGATTCGGTGCCATCTAAGACGCCCTTCCAGTGGAGAAAATGTGATGCAGTGCCTTGTAGCCATGCCATACATACTGCCTGAGTCTGTGACTCTGCGTGTTGCTGTTCTTAAAGCATGGACACAGTGTATGATTTAATGCTGGTTTGAGCACAGGCTGTTCAGGAAAGGTCTGTTATTGGACACTCACCCTGGGTGGTTATGTTATGCTGGTACTGGCCGTCTGCCAACGGAGCACACCAACATCATCCTCCTTCATTTAGACCTAACAGGCAGCTCAGGACAGCTAAATGGACCATGGCACTTTAAGACTGTAGATATATGCCAGCATAAAGATGTAACAGGAGCCTAATGATCACGATATACAGTCTGCAATACAATAAAATTATTCAGCACTAAAAGAGCATTCAAAAAACTAACTTGGAGTTTGAATTTAGTATGTTTAAGGTGATGTTTGAACTATTTCCACTTTTTGTCTGGCATACTTCTGGGAGGGACTTCAACACCTAATTTTGCCCTGTAACAAGTGTGCCATCCAGAGGCTGGATGGTGTGAAATCTGACATTTCTATTTGTTTACCAGGAGGTGGCACTACCTTATTTCTTTTGTGTAGAACAGAATGCTCACCAGAGCAGAGCACACTGACATACTCTTTACAGTATAGGTAGTACATTAAATCTTTTATACTGTATAGTACGGTAAGTGTATACTGTAAGATATTATTGCAATAAAATAAACTGCACAACAGAAGTGTGCAGTTTATTTTATTGCAATAATATCTTCTTGTTTACAAGTTTTATACTGTACTGATTTATTACGTAGTGACAGCTGTAGAGATAGACAGGAAATTTAGGGGAGAAAGAGGATGACAGGATGACATGCTGTGAAGGATCCAGGCTGAAATTAAACCCGGGTCACTGCACTAAGGACTCTAGCCTTAATACATGCTCTACCAGGTGAGCTAACGGGATGCCCCCTATCTATTAATCTTTCTCAGTAGACAAAGGACTGACAAAGGAAAATATAATGTTTTATTATTGCTTTAAACACTTATAATCATTACCATCTCATATTTACATTCTTCATTTAACTGTGAGCTTTTGCATTACTCTGGTTGCCTTCAAATAAATCCAGCAGGATTTTCTAATAAGCATCTCTCAGTGTTGGACACGTACATGTGATTCACATCGCCTTTTTATGCTCAAATACATTCACAACTACAAGAAACAAACGTTACATAAAGCCTGAACATAGATTATGATTTATTCTAAGTACAAAATCATGTTATATCATGAGGAATTAATGTTCACTATATACTGTAGTAAGTATTTACCTTAGTATGTTAATAATTGGTCATTTCTAACATAAGTGCAGAGACTCCACTCCACTTAAGCCACTAGTTTGGCAATAAAAGCTGAGAGAGTCTAAATCAACATGAATATATAAGTTTAAATGTGTATGTGAGTAAATAGGCTTTTGTCAATTGTTAGAAGAGAGTCCAGATACAAAACCAAACAGAAGAATAGACAATCACTCACGCAAATGGCTGCAGAGTTGGCCACACGGTGATGCAGTGGTTAGCACTGTGGCCTCACAACAAGAAGGTTCTGCTTTCCCCATGTCTGTGTAAGTTCTCTCTGCGTGCTCTGACGTCTTCCCACAGTGCAAAGAAAGTCATTGTCTGTTCACTCTGGTAATAGAGTTACATATGAAAGCCAATACAGAACAGAACTTTTTTTTTTTGTACTTGAGCACAAATTTAAGGTATGTGTATTTCTATTTCCTGCTAAACATACTTTATACTTCTATCCCACCGCAGTGCAAAAAATGTACTTTTTTACTTGACTACATTTTTTTTTTTACATCTATTTGGTTGGACAAAACATGCATTGTGAAGTTGAACTGACTAGTGGCATTTCTCACTATTTTCAGATTTTTCACAAACCAAACAAACAATTGGTAATCAAGAAAATAATCAGCAGATTAATCCATAATAAAAAAGAATCATTAGTGCAATCCTATGCAAAATAGTTAAAAACTAGCTCCACCTCAACCGACTACAGCAGAAAATCATACTTTTACATGAATGCAGAAGTAATAATAATCTAATAATGTAATATGTAATAGTCAAAGTACAAGACTTTTACTATCAATGCATGACTTCTAATGGAGTAATTTTACAACTTAGTATTAATACTTGAGTATTAGTAATTGAGATCTTTATCCGCCCCCTCCTTGGTTGGACTGTTTTGGACTTCTTTGCCAGAAAGTGACCAGAAATGGAGGACATTTAAGAACATTGTCCCCCAGGACATGTTCTTCAGTGACCACTTGTATGCAGAATGAAGTCCCTGTCTCCACTGTGCTCCTGAAGTGCTGTGTGACGTCGTAACGGAGGCCACAGCTCTCTGTGATTGTGGTGGGGCTGTTGTGTCCATGCAGCGTGGTGGCAGTGGTTTTGACTTCCAGCATCTCATGTCTAACTGAAGATATATCCACAGGCAACACCACGTAGGCAAGATGAAAGCTCTCTCCAATGGTGCACTTGAGCTCTGTAGACCAACAGTATTCTCCGAGGTCTCCTAGAAAAAGAAACTATGTTAAGGCCTGCACATAGCAGATCTGGTATATATCAGTCAGACAGGGCTGGAATGACATACAGAAATAACTTAATCTCTCAACATTTAGTTTAGTTTTTTTATTTAGATCTTAAAGCACAAATTTTAAATGCTATTCAGTGGCTCCTTACCTTCTGAGGAATCTTGGAATCTTATATTATGATTGTCCTGAAGTTGCAGTTTTTTGATGTAGGTCATCCCAGTGCACTCCATCAAACACTCCGTTACTTGTGTCACAGTGCTGGGGATCCGTCTCAGCAATGTTTCCCTCTCTAAACACTCAATTGCCCCTACAGCCAGCAGAAGGGGGGAGAGTATGCCAAAAGAGACCCACACAGTGAAATATCTTGACATTCTGTCCAGTACTAATAAACGATAACAATGTTGGTTGTGTTGATCTATAGCCAGATCTCGTTGTCCTTTTGCAGAATTGTTCTTGTTGAACTCTGGGATCAGTGTCTTGCATGCACAACTTGAGAATCAAAAAGTAAGATTCGACTGCAGCCAGGTTTTATAATCACCCTGAGTGTGGATGCACACCAACTGTGTGGATGCACACCAACTAAACCCCCCTTCCTCTGGTCCTCCCTCTTATCATGTAACAGTCTGGCAGACATATAAAAGAAAACAATGCTCTTTTGAAAGAATCATACTAATTTTGGTATAAAATAAACATTGCCAGGAAAAACTAATGAAAGCAAAAAAAATGTTGATAAATCATCTTTATTCAGATAACCGTGTGCAAGAAATCAGTCACAATCAGTACAAATGATTAGGGTGTTATATCAGGGTCATAAGCACAATGAGACATTTTGCATCTGGTCCAAATGTAAAATGAGGTGATATAAACTCATCCCATTTGAAAGGTATCTGAAAAAAATTAACAGTGAAGTAATTTTAAGTGAGAGCACATAACAAAAAGGTGACAAAATATATGTTAAAGCAATAAAAAAAACCTTAAAAAAACACCACTGTAACCAATCATGTTAATGGTTAAAGACACAAAAGCAAAAAAATACAAACGATCTGCTGTTAAACATGGATATAAAAGCACACATTATGTAAATCAAACAAAATGTTTTGGATCCATGCATGATTAAGTCATTTGGATTACTTAAATATGCTATTTCATTTGGATTATATTTTGTCTACCAGGCTTTGATGTTTCTAATTAGATATTTAATCAAATAATTTCAAAGTAGTCAAAGTAACACACCACAGTAAAGAAATAAAATGTGAGACAAATACAAAGTATGCCAACAGAAAGTACTATGATTTTTTTTTTTTACTTTTTTTTGTCACACCTTGTTACAATTAATTTCACTTATTTATTTATTTTTAACAGATTTTGTGTCTTTCATATAAACAATAAGCAGTTTTATTGTCCAGTATTGCATGCCCTGCCCCGAGTTTGCAGGGCAGCATTGTCCTCTTTTTCTTATCTATATCTACAAGTTGAAACATAAAAACAGAGCACGGCCAGTGGACCTTGGTGGAAAAACACAGCACAGATGTTATTCAGACCCAGGGGAAACTGATACTTTAACAAGTTTTAGATGTAGGGAGTTTATGCTGGTGAACATAATCTTCTCCTATTACTCCGCCTGCAAGAAATGCTTAACCCTCACAATGGCAAGCTTAAACTTAATTTACAATTGCACTTCAAGAATTATGTATTTTATTTGACCTCAGTTTTGAAATTAAATTGACTTCTTGCCCAGTTGTTCTGCAGGTCAGACAAGAGATAACTGGCCAGTGAGAGGATTTGGCTTTCGACAGTCTCACATTTTTGGAGGGAACACTCAGTAACGGTTAGCAGCTTTAAATAGGGCTCTGTACTCAAGAGATTTATTTAAAGATAAACTCGCAGCATGTATCACGAGCCAGCTGCATCTCATGTCCAGCCCTCTTCAGCTCTTGGTGTGAGAGAAATACTCAAATTTGTTGACAGAAATTCACTTTTTATTGCTTATTTTTAGGCTTAATAATAATAATACATAAATGTAGATTGAAAGTTAAGATCAGTAATGTGTGATTGAGCTCAATAAACTCATCAGTTTTACCACTGAAATAACAACTGATCAGTTTTATGTTGGTGAGAGACAACAGATCTTTATATAATGTATTTATATATATATATAAAACAAACTTTACTCTTCGCTGGGCTGCTGGATGTTGCCGTATCCACAGCCGCAGCTGTTGGTCAGCTGCATGGAGGAAATGGTGAGTGTGGCCAATTCATCCATGTAGAGGACAGGCACCATTTTCTGGGAGGTGGGCTGACAACATGTCACCTGAAGAAGGACAAAGAGGAGGTGTGGTAAACGGTGAATCCTCGTCTTTATAAATAATTTCCCTCTTAGTTATGTACACTCATTCTGCCATACCATCTTCTGTTTTCACATCAATACACATCATTCCTGTCTGTCTGTGTCTCAGCTTGTATTACATCACACTTCTGTTCTATTTTGAACTTTTCACTTATAATGGATTCTTTTTATAATATACTTCAATGCAGGGGTCATCAAGCAGGGGTCATCAACCAGGGGTCCATGCAGAGGTACTGCAGGGGGTCTGCAAATTTTTGTCATAATAATTGACCATTTCACCAAAATAATGGTGAATATGAGGGTGCAGATAACTGAGAAACTACAAACAGCAGAGGCATTTGCACTCCAATTGGATGAATCAGTGGACATGTCCAAAGACGCACAGCTCATGGTATTTAGTAACCAATAATAATTATGCATGAACTTTTTATCAATCATAAACACATAGAGGCTAATAACTCTGTATATAAATAGGTTAATAAGGTGAAATAAAAGTTAAACAAAGTGAATACAAAAGTTATTTTAGGCCAGGCTTTACATGTGGGGGTCCCTGTTCTGTCTCTCGTCAAGGGCTGAAAAAGGTTGATGACCCCTGCTTTAATGCATCTGACAGATGGCAGATTTCATTCCATCAGGGCACTAACACCACCACTCACACACAGCTATGGGAATTTCCCTCAATGTCTGTGGCTCTGGTGGTAGAGCGGGTCATCCGCTAATCAGATGAGTGGCGGATTGATCCCCGGCTTCTCCGGTCTGCATGTTGAAGCGTTTGGCAAGATACTGAATCCCAAAATGCTCCTAAAGGCTGCGCCATTGGTGTGTGAATGCGTATGAATGGTTATCTCCTCAAACTGATGAGCAGTTGGCACCTTGCATGGCAACTAATGCCATCAGTGTATGATTGTGTGTGAATGGATGAAAAACATATTTAGGAGAGCATCATAAAGGAATGTAAATGTATTGTCGTACAATGTGAGGTAATTGGGGTGTGCAGACATTTATTTTACTGTATAAATGTCTTGAATCATACCTGTGCGTCAGGATTCTGCACACACTGCACTGTGTTTACTTCTGGGTTGCAGAGTGCACACTGAACGACAGTCAGGCTGACAGGGTGGATCATCCAGGTGTCCCATCCCAGATCTGAGGAACATAAGACTGAATATAAATGCATGTCAATATGCACAAACACACACACATACACACACACATTGTTGCATACCTTTCATGGGGATCTCAGAGGCCATGGAACAGCACTTGAGGCTCGTACTGTTTCCACCATCAGGTGACGCGGAGTAGCCAGAGACTGCTGGAACTGGAAGGACACAATAGAAGGAGGGTGAGTTGAACTGGGCTGGACTTAGCTAGACACCAAGGCTTGGGCTGTAAAAGTTTGGGATCTACAGTAATTCCTATGAATTGTGACGTTCCACTTACCTGCAGTGTCCTTGGCTTTGCGATCAGCGTCGATGAAGTTTCCTGACCATTGCTCTCTAAATCTATCCAGCCCACTAGCTGGTAGCTGTGGCTCAACCTGCAAGTTGAGAGCCCTGAGGAGAACCTTCCTGATGGACTGCAGTGACTCAACCTGGCACCTAGACATCACATAGCACATAGACAAAGATCACGTCATCATGGATGTTCAAATATACGCTCTCTTGATGAACTGTTGGGGGCACTTGAGAAATGTTGCTGATTGCACAGATTTAAGAGAGCAGTGTTTGGAAAAATCTATTTCATTTCTTTATTACATCTAACATAAAAACCAAACAGCTTCTAAGGCAACAACCATGCAGGAGGCAATGTGGTCAAACAGGTGCAAATCATGCACATATTTTGGAGTTGCCCATGGAGCCATTTGTGGCAGAGTGAATGCAGTATTGCATGAGGTATTAAGGTATATAATACCTCATAACCCTAATTTCAAAAGTAGAAAATGGTTTGAAATGGACCCATCCACACATAGGCAGTGGTTGGATATAGTACAGGAAATATTCATAATGGAAAAATTACTTTTTCTCTAAGAATGAAAAAAGATGTTTCACAGAAAATCGGAAAATGTATTAGGTTTAGAAATAGACTTCTGCAATGTATCATTTTATTGAAAATAATGTAGATTATTATATGAATGTATGAAGTCAGTAGTATTGTAAAATGCATAACTCATTGTAAACTGTTACCTCCTGCTTTGCAGTTGTATGTTTTTGTTTTTTAAAGGGAATAAAGACTGAAAGTGTAGTGACCCTGAATCATACGCAGAGTTTCCCCCATGTGGTAAGGCCTCAGTCTGCATCAACAGACCATGACATGTAATCTGATTTCATGTAATCTGATCTGAGTCTAGAGCATGTAGGTTATTTTAAAATATAATAACTCTCTTTGACCTAACAAGATGTTTCAGGATTATTTGAACAATCTTGAGGAAACTTGTTCACTAAATATAAAGAAAAGTCTTTTCTAATACAAAGTTAAATACTAACCTGTGATTGTTTGGAGAGTTTACAGGTTCTTCCTTGGATGGCTGCAAGATGAAGGCAATCGCCATTGGAGAGCCCAGAAGCACAGTCATGACAATGAACGTAAAGGACATGTTGTATGAGCCAAATGATCAATCTATGGATCAACTGCTTTTAAATCAT